>NC_089262.1:4537415-4839719 GCF_963930625.1 Muntiacus reevesi | reverse complement strand
GACTGAGCAACCCAGCACACACGCACAGGTGTGCCCGCGACCCTCAGGGCATGGTCCTCTGCCTGTGGCTGTCCTTGGGTCCCCATTCCACCTCTCACAAGCTCGGGGACCATGTGCAGGTGAGATGAACTCTCTGGGCCTCCCTCCCTCATCTGTGAAATGGGTGCAGGCGTCACACCTCCCGTCATAACTGGGTGGGGCTCCCAGGGGGTCGTGTCCGTGGAGCCCCCAGAGCGGGTGGGCAGTGCCGTGTGAGACCTGCTGCATAAAGGCGCACGCAGCTGCCTCAGCCAGCCTCCCCGCCTCCCGAGGGCCGGGAGGGATCAGGACTTGCTCTGGAAACTGAGTACATTGATGGTGACCACCTCAGGCCAGGCTTGGTTTAAAGACTGGTCAGTTCCCCCCCACCTGGAGTCCCGCTCTGCGGTCAGGGTGCCTCCCGGACACTCTTCAGAAGACAGCCTCAGACCGCAGCTGGTACCCACATCTCTCAGGGTCTCAGTTCAGTTGCCCAGTCGTGTCTGACTCTTTGCGACCCCATGGACTGCAGCACGCCAGACCTCCCTGTCCATCAGTGACTCCCGGAGCCTGCTCAAACTCATGTCCATCATGTTGGTGATGCCGTCCAACCATCTCGTCCTCTGTCGGCCCCTTCTCCTCCTCAGCGTTTAGACGCACGTGGACCTGGTCGGGGGCAGAGGATGGAGAAGCCGTGCTGGCTGCACAGGGAGGCGATGGGGGCGGTGAGGGTGGCCGTCCCCACGGGCAGGGACCCTCTTTCTCTCTTCCGTCTTCCTCTCTTCCGTCTCCACCCAGCAGGACTGTGAACACGGGCAGGGCCACCTGACAACCGATTCCGCTCCTCTTTCCTGTGCTTGAGCCCCCAGCCCCTTGCTGCCCGGGGACCCCCATTCTCTCAGTTATTGCCTCAGTGGACCAGACAGGGTGCAAGGGTCTTCATCCATACAGGGGGCTGTTGGGGTCCTGGAGTCAGACCAGCACCACCACGGGGGCTTGGTGGATGGTCAGAGTTGGGGAGGAAGGCTGGAGCCCTCCCTTGGGCCACCAAGCCAAGGAAAACCCACCAGTCAGCTTAGCAGCCTGGCCCTGTTCCGGAAGCATGACTGAATCTGCCTCCTGTTCACTGAGTTGACGATGTTGCTGTGAACGTGGGGAGCTTTAAACCACGGTGATGAGACTCAATGCCTGGCCCTGACACCCCCGGTTCCTGTGTCTCTAGGAAGTCTGGTGAAGGCACCACCCGCCATCATGGACTCAAGGGACATGAATTTGAGCAAACTCCAGGGAACAGTGGAGGACAGAGGAACCTCGCATGCTGCCGTCCGTGAGGTCGAAGAGTCCAGCAGGATTTATTGACTGAACAACACCCGCTACTGGACTATCCCTGCCACTCCTGCTTCTCTGATGGATCTCAGGTTCCGACCAGAGCCCAGCATGACCTTGCCTGTGATTGAAGTCCAGAACCTAAGATCTGGCTTCTGTCTCCATCCCAGCTCCCAGCGTGGGGCTTCCCTCTGGAGTACCCATGTACAAGGGTGCTGAGACCTCAAGTCAGATGCTCACCTGGCGTGATGACCCCTTGTCTATCCCATCTGGGCTGAATCCCAGAGCGCTTCCTAGACCTCTGATCTCCCGCCCTGATTCCCAGAGACAAGGTTTGAAGGAAGCTTGCGTTTGCTGAGCCTGGAGCGCCAAGCACCCTGCCTGTCGCTCACATCTCATCTGAGCTTCATGAGAACAGGAAAAGTAAACATGTGAGACATTTTCTACTCCATTTCAAAGCGTTTTCTTAAAAGTGACTTCTGACAACTGTCATTAAAGGGAAATAGACCCAGTTTGGAAAAGAACAACCCTGGAATCTCATGAGAATTATTTGAGTGTCTCTGCTTTGTCACTGGTTCGAGGAAAAAAAAAGAAGCTCTTTTTCTACTTGGATTCATTTTATTTATCTTCTGGCTGGTCTCAGTGCTTAATATATAGAGTGCCTCATGGAATCAACAATAAAAGCAAAGAAAGTACTTCCCAAGTCCACGGACTTGAGTTGAAAAACAGCCCTGCGGTGGAAACAATTATTTGCTCTTATCTATGAGAACAGTTCTTCCCCACCCCCAGCTCCCGTATCTGCCCAAGCTCTGCAGACCATAAATCACGACTCCCATCTTTCTGTACAGAACAGCCCACGGCTGCTCAGAAAGCCCCAGGAGCAGGTCTTTTGTCTTGGATCCCCTCGTCCTGTGTGACGCACACTCTAGCCCCCCAGCCCTGACCTGGAGGGGGTCCTGATAAGAGGTGTCTAGGGTGGGGAGGGGACAGACACTGCTGGAACGAGCCCTCCCCCGCCCGGTTCTCAGGCCGGGAGCAGGCTTTCACATCCTTGGGCTCTTTGTAACCTTTGTGTTTAGGTATTTCAAATGCATTCTGCTCATGGGCTCCTAGCTTCGCTAGGCTGCTGGAGCTCACTTGCAGGCACGCGGGGGGAGGACTCCTGGTGGAGGGAAGGTCGGAGGAGGGCAGAGGAGCACTGCTGATGGGGGGCCCGGGGCAGCTCTGAGGGTCCTGAGGAGACAGACCTTGTCCATCTGCCGGTCCAGGCGCTCCAGACGCGCTCAGTGCAGGAGCCTCCTGGGACACCTGTCACCGTGCTGTCTGCTGGGGACCCTGAGAGGGTGCATGGCTGGGCGGGCCCATCCCTCCGCCCCCAGGGGCTGCCCGAAAAGCAGGGCAGTGGCGGGCGCTTCTGTGAAGAGGGCGGTGCTGAGGCTTCTGATCCCGATTCTGTAGAAGCGGGATGGGGGCGTGAGAGCGGACGGCGGCCCCGGGCCCTCCTGGGCAGACGCCAGCCTAGCCGAGGTGGGGACTGGCCTTTGTCTGGGAGGCTGGGTCTGCTTCAGGGTGCGAGGGAAGGCTGTATCATGTCGCTGAAGGTCAGAACTAGGAGTTCGTGTGTGGGTACCTGCCTGGTGTTTGCAAGTACCCACATAGCTCAGCTGGTAAAGAATCCGCCTGCAATGCGGGAGACCCCGGTTTGATTCCTGGGTTGGGAAGATCCCCTGGAGAAGGGATAGGCTACCCACTCCAGTATTCTGGCCTGGAGAATTCCACGGACTGTATAGTCCATGGGGTCACAGAGAGTCGGACACGACTGAGTGACCTTCACTTCACTTCACACGGGCACGAACGTGCATGCGGACATGTTCATGCCTGTGTTCTCACAGACACTCACATACACATGTGCCTGCCGGTGCATGTGTGTGTGTTCCATCTGTAAGCCGAAAGCAAAAAGCCAAGTGCGAGGAACCTAGAGATGAGCCAACACTGCAGGTGGGAGTTTGCAGGGCTGGGAGTGAACGGGTGGGTGAGGCGGAGAGATCTGACCGCCCCGCCTCCACCGAGCCCCTCTCCACTGCATGTCACTCCCTTCATGGACAATCTGCTGAGTTCCCACTAAGTGCCCTGCCCTTCTCATCTCTCCCTTACCTGTGCCAGGTAAGGAGCTTCTCCACGTTGCTGAGACCCCGTCACAGCGTTCGCTGTTGTTGTTCAGTCTCTAAGCTGTGTCTAATTCTTTATGACCCCATGGACTGCAGCACGCCAGGCTTCCCTGTCCTTCACCAGCTCCCAGAGTTTGCTCAAACTCATGTCCATTCAATCAGTGATGCCATCCAACCAGCTCATCCTTTGTCCCCTTCGTCTCCACCTGCCTTCAATCTTTTCCAGCATCAGGGTCTTCTCCAGTGAGTTGGCTTTCCCCAACAGGTGGCCAAAGTGTTGGGACTTCAGGTTTAACAACAGTCCTTCCAATGAATATTTAGGGTTGATTTCCTTTAGGATTGACTAGTTTGATCTCCTTGCAGTCCAGGGGACTCTCAAGAGTCTTCTCCAGCACCACAGTTTGAAAGCATCAGTTCTTTTTTTTTCTTTTTTCCGTTTATTTTTATTAGCTGGAGGCTAATTACTTTACAATACTGTAGTGATTTTTGCCATACATTGACATGAATCAGCCATGGATTTACATGTGTTCCCCATCCTAAACCCCCCTCCCACCTCCCTCCCCGTCCCATCCCTCTGGGTCTTCCCAGTGCACCAGTCCTGAGCACTTGACTCATGCATCCAGCCTGGGCTGGTGATCTGTTTCACCATAGATAGTATACCTGTTTCAATGCTATTCTCTCAGATCATCCCACTCTCGCCTTCTCCCACAGAGTCCAAAAGTCTGTTCTGTACATCTGTGTCTCTTTTTCTGTTTTGCCTATAGGGTTATCATTACCATCTTTTTAAATTCCATATATATGCGTTAGTATACTGTATTGGTCTTTATTTTTCTGGCTTACTTCACTTTGTATAATGGGCTCCAGTTTCATCCATCTTATTAGAACTGATTCAAATGAATTCTTTTTAATGGCTGAGTAATATTCCATGGTGTATATGTACCACAGCTTCCTTATCCATTCGTCTGCTGATGGGCATCTAGGTTGCTTCCATGTCCTGGCTATTATAAACAGTGCTGTGATGAACATTGGGGTACACGTGTCTCTTTCAGATCTGGATTCCTCAGTGTGTATGCCCAGAAGTGGTATTGCTGGGTCATATGGCAGTTCTATTTCCAGATTTTTAAGGAATCTCCACACTGTTCTCCATAGCGGCTGTACTAGTTTGCATTCCCACCAACAGTGTAAGAGGGTTCCCTTTTCTCCACACCCTCTCCAGCATTTATTGCTTGTAGACTTTTGGATAGCAGCCATCCTGACTGGTGTGTAATGGTACCTCATTGTGGTTTTGATTTGCATTTCTCTGATGATGAGTGATGTTGAGCATCTTTTCATGTGTTTGTTAGCCATCTGTATGTCTTCTTTGGAGAAATGTCTGTTTAGTTCTTTGGCCCATTTTTTGATTGGGTCATTTATTTTTCTGGAATTGAGCTTCAGGAGTTGCTTGTATATTTTTGAGATTAATCTTTTGTCTGTTGCTTCATTTGCTATTATTTTCTCCCATTCTGAAGGCTGTCTTTTCACCTTGCTTATACTTTCTTTTGTTGTGTAAAAGTTTTTAAGTTTAATTAGGTCCCATTTGTTTTGAAAGCATCAATTCTTAAGTGCTTAGACTTCTTTAAGGTCCAACTCTCACATGCATATGTGACTTCTGGAAAACCCATAGCTTTGACTATATGGACTTTAGTAGGCAAAGTGATGCCTTTGCTTTTTAATATGCTGTCTAGGTTTGTCATAGTTTTCCATTCAAGAAGCAAGGGTTTTTTAATTTTATGCCTGCAATCACCATCTGCAGTGATTTTGGAGCCCAAGAAAATGAAGTCTGTCACTTTTTCCATTGTTTCCCCATCTATTTGCCATGAAGTGATGGGACCAGATGCCATGATCCTAGTTTTTCGAATATTGAGCTTTAAGTCAGCTTTTTCACTCTGCTCTTTCACGCTCATCAAGAGGCTCTTTTGTTCCTCCTCATTTTCTGCCACAAGGGTGGTATCCCCTGAGTATCTGAGGTTATTGATATTTCTTCTGGCAATCTTGATTCCAGCTTGTGATTTATCTAGCCTTGCGTTTTATGTGATGTACTCTACATATACGTTATATAAACAAGGTGACCATAGCAGCTTTGTCATACTCCTTTTCTTTTTTCTTATTTTTTGTCATACTCCTTTTCCAATTTTGAACCAGTCAGGTGTTCCATGTGAGGTTCTAACTGTTGCTTCGTGACCTGCATACAGGTTTCACAGGAAACAGTAAGGTGGTCTGGTATTCCCGTCTCTTTAAGAATTTTCCACAGTTTGCTGTGATCCACAAAGTCAAAGGCCTTCTCGTAGTCAATGAAGCAGAAGTAGATGTTTTCCTAAAATTCCCTCGCTTTGTCTATGATCCTGTGAACGTTGACAATTTGATCTCTGGTTCCTCTGCCTTTTCTAAACTCAGTTTGTGTATCTGGAAGTTCTTGGTTCATATACTGCTGAAGCCTAGCTTGAAGGATTTTGAGCCTAACCTTATTAGCATGCGAAACGAGGGCAATCATACGGTAGTTTGAACATTCTTTAGCATTGCCCTTCTTTGGATTGGGATGAAAACTGGAAGGCCTTCTTATCTCACCTCGATGTTCACAGCACACATTACATTCTTTGAAAGCAGAGCTTCCAGTATGTGCATGCATGCACACAGGCTCTACCAGGCGGGGGTCGCTGAACAGACCTGCCTGGAATCTATTTGCGTTGAGGAGCAGGTTTCCAGATTCTTCCTTATTCTCTCATCTCCGTTCTGTTGAGAGGTCTCTTCTCTCTGTTTTGCCTCTCCTCACCTCCCTGCAATTTGCAGAGTTCTAGCTTGGTCTAGAGAAGCAAGGACACAGGTCCCCAAGGCCCACAGCCGCTCTGTCCAAAGGCCCTAGACCCCTGTGTATGAGCACACTCATGAGACTCAGGTATGCCTGTACTCCAGATGCGCTTGCTTAATTTTGAATAAATGAATTAGTGAAGAATCTGTGCGTCTGTATTCAGGGTAAGGAGGACCCCCATGGGAGAAAGCGAAACGCCCCTTTCCTGGGGTGGTGGTGGGGGGTGGGAAGAATCCGGAGAAAATGCTCACCTGTCTCCGAGGTTCAACTGCTTGCAGATTTCACGGGCTCCCTCCATCCACGGTGTGCGTCATCGTGTGATCACTGTTCTGTGATCCTGTGATAATCATGCCTGTTTGTTTGCAGGTGTTACCGTGTCGAGGTGACACGGTAAATGAACATGTGTGTAATTCTCAACACTAGTCAATGAACATTGACGTAATCAACCAGTCAGCATTTCGATTGTGGGCGTTCTGGAACTTGGAAGCTCCCAAAGTGGGGTCCCCTTGTCTTCTCACAGCTTCCCAAGAGTCAGCTCACTTAATTTGTGCTGAAAAGTTATTTTATTTTTTTTTTAAAGGAGTGATAAAAAGGCTGAGCTATGTCAGGGTTAGAGCTAACCCTATGTGTGAAAGCTCTGAAATAATAAAAAGCAGTTGTTAATAAAACATCAGAGGAGGGGATGGAGTAGACCAGAAGGCTACAAGCAAACTCGCTGCGGCTGAGAAGAAGGACCTCTTTTCACCCAGGAAAGAGAAGAGAGTGGGTGTCTTGAAGCAAAGGTCCCAGGCTGATCAGATGGAGGTTTGGGCTCTGAATCATCAATCATGTATAGCAAACATGGGGAGCTTGTCCCAGGAGATGGGTCTCCTCTGTGAGCTCTGCCATAAGTGGTACCGCCCTGCATTCCTCCCTCCTTGTTTTTCTTAAGTCCTTCTCATGTCTTCCATAGGTTTGGATTCTTCTCTATCACCAGCAACGAGCTAAGGAACAGGCTTTAGAGAGAAACATTTCTGACTTTTGGTTCAAAATTCAGGACGGCTGTCCACCAAGTTTGAGTCTCGTCTACTTAAGCATGGTCTCTGAGTTGAAGGACAGTTTTAATCATACTCAAAGTAGCTTTTTAAGAATAAATACATGAATGGATAAACGATATGACAAATAAGTGACTGTGGAAGCTTGTAAGCGTATTTCCAAAATTCCGTGGTTCTCTTTCTGCAGGGAGATGGAATCGCTGTGCCCGCCCCTTGAATCTGGGTCTGGGCTGCTTGGACAGAAGGGAGCAGGGGACTGACCATCCAGTTTCCTGACTCGGGCTCCAGGAAACGGATGTATTTTATTTCCCACCCCCGGGGCACTTGGTTGGTTGGCTGGTTGCCAGTACCATTCTGTGAGGAAGCTCAAGCCGCCAGGTGGGGATGTCTGCACAGAGGGCCCCCAACACCCAGCGCCAACTTGCAACTCTGTGATGCACCCTCTTGGAAGTACAAAGAGTTGAGTTGTGTTGAGTGATGCCACATGGAGCAGAGCCAAGCTTCCCTGCTGAGCCCTGCTCAGCAAAAGAAAATAAACGTGTGGTTTAAGCCCCAGGGCTTCGGGGTCATCGAATCTGCAGCAGTAGACAACTAGATACAATTTATGAACAAGTATTATGACATGGAATGATGCAAGTCACAGTGATTTCCAGAACTTTCATTACTGGACGGGAGGCTTCGTGCCCTTGGTGATCAGATACAGCCCAAGGTTAGAGCCTCAGGCTCCTTATCTGTAAGGAAGATAATGTTCATCTCATGCTCACGTTTGGGGATGAAGTTAGATATGCAAAGTGCCCACAATGCCCTTGGCAGAGCGCCTTCCTCAACATGGGTGGGTTCCTTTTTTTTTCCCGCACCTCCACACCCCCAGGAAATGATTGATTTCTGTTTGTTTGTTTTGCTGTGATTTCAGAAGTGATCTAGACAGATAAGAACTTGGCAAGAGTCACCGTCTCAGATGAAATGAAGAGAGGCTTCGAGTTCAGGGGTGGGAGAGAGCATCTTTCATGCAGTTCAAACTTGAAAATAATATGTATGCATCACGGTTCAACAAAAGGAAACAGGAATAAAAATATTTTTATGAAGTGACCTAGAGGTACAATAAAAAAATTCACTTTCTGAATCTAAATGAATATCTAAGAAGGACAGGTCTTATGACAAAACACAAGTTTTCCAGCATTTACTTTTTAAAGGAGCCTAAGAGAAAGGAACCCCGGCTCTGATGATGGGGAGCGCATAGTGGGCCCCCTCCTCGGGCTGCTGGAGGGCTCATTCCAGGCTTGGCCTTGAGCGGTTTCCTCTGTGGGCACCTGTCCCCCATTCTGTGACCCAGACCTCAGCTGGGGTGGGTGGAGCAGACGCACCGGGAACCAGATGCCTGGGAGGGAAGAATCCGGGAGTCAGTCTCCTTATGAGCGGAAGGGCTGCTCAGTCTCTGCAGAAGGAGAAAAGGGCGGTCCTCACTGCCTGGCCCCTCCCAGCTCCTCCTCTTCATCTTCCTCGGTGAGTGCCAAGGTTTTCAGCAGGAGTCCTGGGTCAGTGTCTTAGAACAGGATCAGATGCTGGGGGAGAGGAGGACCCGTCTGCCATTATCACAGTTGGATGGGTAAACATTTCCTAAGCAAGCTCATTGACCATCTTTGCAAAGATTTCAAGCATAAAGCAGTATTGTAATCTTTCTCCTGTGGGAGGGACACTGTCAGAAACCCTTTACCTTATGAAGGGGACCCTTTTCCTCTGGAAATGGCTGTGTGATGCTAACACTGGGGTGCAAGGCATGGAGGGATTTGTCTGACCTGGAAAGTTTGGGGTTGGGCTGGAGTGCAACATCCCCCGGAGGTAAGCTTGGGAATACCAGTGCTGGCTACAGATGGTAGTTACCAGGTGGAAAGGTCCTATGGACAAATTCCTTTGGGAAACTCTTGAGTTCAGCAGGTCTCTTTGCGGCAAGATTGGTCAGAGGCTTTAAAATTCAGTGCGACTCTTAAGGAGGAATACCATGTTTACATGGTTCTAAACGTTCATGACCAATTTGTCTGAGAAATTTGGAAGACTGGGTCTTGTGGGTATCAGTGGGGGAACTCTGATCTTTAGGCCTGAGTGTTATTAATATTGAATTCAAAAAAATCAAGGAGAAGCTCAGATTTAATTTTATCTTCTCTTTGACCTTTTCTATGGCTAGATGGCATCACTGAGTTAACGGATGCGAGTTTGAGCAAACTCTGGGGGATAGTGAAGGACAGGAAAACCTGGCGTGCTGCAGTCCGTGGGGTCACAAAGAGTCAGACACGACTGAACAACAGCAACAGTGGTTCTCCTAGTTGCTCTCAGGGGGGTCCTGTCCATCCTTTCGATGTTACTGAAGCTCAGGTTTGCATCCCCTCTGCTGGGAGGATCCTAAAGGGATTGACCTGTGTCTCCACCAGCCCCTTCTTCAAAGGTTTTATTGCTGGTTTCTCATTGCATCAGAGCCTGGTTCTTCTGGCCAATTTCTCCCTAGGATTTGAAAGATGTCCATCACCACCGTGTGGAGGGGACTTTGGCTGCCGCTGTTCAGTTGCTAAGTCGTGTCCGACTCTTTGTGACTCCATGGACTGCAGCATGCCAGGCTCCTCTGTCCTCCACTATGTCCAGGAGTTGGCTCAGGTTTATGTCCATTGAGTCGGCGATGCCATCCATCCTGTGACTTCGATGTCTCTGGCTGACTCATGTCTTTATGCAACCACCCACGTGCAACCTGTAGGTGAATCTCTTCTCCTCTGTGAACCCAAGCGTTCAGGAATTTATTAAGTCTTTTCCTGTAAAGCACAAGCTAGTAAATATTTCCAGCTTTGCTGGCCAGAGACTAAAGTCTCTGTTGCAGCTACTGAGCTCTGGTGCTAAGTGTGAAAGCAGCCACAGACAGTGGGTAGGCGGGTGGGTTGCCAGTGCTCATTCTTGCTCTCTGATGTATCCTGAGTTCTCTTAGAGTTCTCGATCCATCATCAAATTATTAGCTTTCCCTCCAGCCACAAGGCTAGATTATAACCTATAGAACTTAATTTACGTGTTATTTCACCCAAGGATTGGAACTTCCACCTGAACTTGAACCTTACTGCACATGACTTTGACTCCTGACTGGTCATTCAGGGCCAACGAGTGGAAATGGACAAGGAGGAGATTTGGACTAGCACTCAGAACTGTGCATCAGTGATGGTCCATCTGGGAGTCAGTGAGTGAGAGCTGAGTACCCTGACTTTGGGGGTCACTAAGCAATGGCTCCAGGTTGCTTTGTTCTGGAAGTTACAGATGGGCCTTCCTGGGCTCTGGAGACATTTCCAGTGCCTGACCTTCCGTTGTGGATCTGGAGTCTGGCTCCCTGCTCCTCACTCCACCTCCTGTCTGTGTGGGTCCCTCCCAGGCGGCCCCAGTGGTGAAGAGCCTGCCTGCCAATGCAGGAGACCTAAGTAACGTGGGTTTGATCCCTGGATTGGGAAGATCCCCTGGAGGAGGGCTAGGCAACCCACTCCACTATTCTTGCCTGGAGATTCCCATGGACAGAGGAGCCTGGCGGGCTACAGTCCAAGGGGTCGCAGAGTCGGACACGACTGAAGCAACTTTTCATACACGCTCCCTGGTTTGCTGCTGCTGCTGGGGGTATGGATGTTGCAGGTCATCTCACCCAGTGCAAATCAATCGGGACAGATGCCTGTTGGAAAAATGAGTTGAAACCGAGAGGCTGACGTTGAGTTATTGAATTGCTTTGATGGGCTCCAGAGCCTGATACGGTCACACCTGGCAGCCACAGCCTCAGCTTCGCCTGGCTGCTTATTAGTTTTGCAGTGAGCTGTGACAGCACACTTCCTGCTCCAGGGCTCTCCTTGGCTTCAGGAGCCTGCCTCCCCTGCTTCCTTAGCAAGTGTCCGTGAGGCAGGATGGAGGCCCTGGGTACAGAGCTCTTCTGGCTCCCCTGACCCTGCAAACAGGCAGCCTGTTTATTCTGTAGTTGCTCTTATAGCGCATCTAAGCCTCCCATGTCCCAGATGTCAACAGATTGGGTCCAAGAGGCAACACACGTCCCTAGAGGGGTGTCAGGGCTGTGAATAGGGCTGTGAGTTTTTACCCGAGTGCCAAGCTCTCACGTTAGCCACCAGTCTCCTAGAGGCTGGTAGAAGGCACGGTACTCAGATACAAAGGAGATCGCTGAACACGGCAGGGCAACCTCCTTGCCCCCGAGTCCCGTGGGCATAGGCAGGTGGGCCTTTGCACACAGTAGGTGTGTTATCGCTCAGGAAACTTGAGCTCAGGGGACCTGAGTCTTTCAGTAATGGCCAGTGAGCATGCCCATCCTTTTCTCTGGATGGAGAGACTGTTTGTATGGAGGGATTCTCCATCACGTCACCAGGGGCATTTTGAACCGAATAATGCTCGGTTGCCGGGGGCTTTCCTGGGCACTGTAGGGTTTGGCAGCCTTCCTGGCCTGGACTCACCAGATGCCATTGGCACCCCCATCCCAACTATTCAAAGTGGAAATGTCTTCAGGCGTTGCCAAATGTCCACTGAGGAAGCAAAATTGCCCCTGACTGAGAACCTTTGCTCTATGCAATGTATAAGCATGTATTCAGTACCGAAACATCCTTGAGAAGAACGAGCATCCTTATAACAAAGGGCAGGTGAGTGTTACCTGAGTGGGTTTGGGAGACAGTGATGCTCAGTATCTGGTCCAGGGTGCAAGGGTGGCGAGATACCTCATGAGTTTTAGTTGACATTTATCCATGGGTTCCCTTCTTCTGAGGATTGCCCTGGGACACTGATCTCCCCCACTTCCAAATTATGTCTGTATGAAGCTCAGCACCTTCTGTAGCTCAGGATGCTGGCAGATAAGAGGCCGAGAAACTAGCCTGGGAGCATGTGTGATGGCGTGAGGAGCTGTCCATCACATGGTACTGAAGTTTCGGGGGCTGGGAGGACATGGTGGATTAACCTGCCTGAGAATGAGTGATGCTCAGTATCTGGTCCAGGGTGCAGGGTGGCGAGATACCTCATGAGTTTTAGTTGACATTTATCCATGGATTCCCTTCTCCTGAGGATTTCCCTGAGACACTGATCTCCCCCACTTCCAAATTATGTCTGTATGAAGCTCAGCACCTTCTGTAGCTTGGGATGCTGGGTTTTTAAACATTGTTTTAAAGGATACATCTTTAGCGCTCAAGGCAGAATGCAAACAATTTTTTTTTGTTGAATGAACAAATATAAAATCAGGCACAAGAGCTCAGATTATCCTCTTATAATGAGGATTTTTCTCTATGTTGCTGAGGTGAAGTCTACCACAACAGTTTGTTCCTCTTCGATTCTTTTTCACCTGATTTCTTTTCCCTGGAAAGAGAGAAGGGATGGGGAAGGTGGGCCTCAGGTTCTTCTGAGCCCTGGGAGTAACCATGCTGAAGCAACCCCACTGCATTTCCCGCACGGAGCTCTGACATGATGGCCTTTGCCTACAGTTGGTCATCGTGGGGCTGAGGCCATGAGACGCAGGACAAGAGGAGGGTCACCATCAGAAAGGCCTGACCCAGGGCCATGGGGGAGAAACTTTCTTTACGTATTTGAGTGACAAGGCTGTGGATGCTACCTTGCTACTTAACTTTCACTGCTCTGTTCTGTGATGATCAGCATCTCTAAAGTTTAATCAAAGTATGAATTGGACTGGCTTAACCTTGTTTTTAATCTTCACTCCTCTTTCTCCCTTGGGTTGTGAGTGGAAATCTTTCATCCCACTGGCCAGTGGGATATAAACACAGCCTTTTCCAGGAAAGGACTCTGTGTAAGCTTAAAGGAGTTTATTAAGTTAGGATGTGGGATATGATTTCACCCTAGTAATAAAAGCTGCAGCTGCTTTTAAAGAAATGGCTTTCAGTCTTTAGCACTCCCATACAGGTGCTCTGTTCTGGAGACAGACGGCCGTGAGAGGCCTTCCTCGGGAAGGATAATCAGCCAGGAGACAAATGAGCGGTCCTGCCTTTCATACTGTACAAGCCGGCTCTTCACTAGCGGAGGTTGGAAGTCATGGATTTCATTACTGCAGCACATTAAGGGCCAAGGAAAAAAAATCCAATCTGCTGCTGCCTCAGTGACTTTCTGTTTTAATCAAATGGATAGGAAAGAATCATTAACGGATGCTCAGACTGATTAAAATTCCAGCGAGAAAGAAGAGAAATGAGACTGTGACACAGCCTTAGAAGGTCACTCGTTGGCTGGCAGTCCCTAGCCTGCAAAGCCTCAGACTGGTGATTGTTACTGCGTGTTTACCTAGCATCCCAAAGGGGTGGGACCACTGTCCTTGCTCAGGGGGTCCCTGCTGTGACGGAAGGTGGCTGTTCTTCCTGGAATGAGGCAGCAAGAGGGTCACATACATCTTCTTTGTGCTGATAAAATTTCTGTCTCCCTGCAACCTTGGATCTTTTTTTTTTTTTTGTCTTTTTTTTTTTTTTATTAGTTGGAGGCTAATTACTTCACAACATTTCAGTGGGTTTTGTCATACATTGACATAAATCAGCCATAGAGTTACACGTATTCCCCATCCTGATCCCCCTTCCCACCTCCCTCTCCACCCGACTCCTCTGGGTCCTCCCAGTGCACCAGGCTCGAGCACTTGTCTCCTGCATCCCACCTGGGCTGGTGGTCTGTTTCACCATAGATGCAACCTTGGATCTTGATTTAAGATTGCAGAAACTTTTAAAGATGTGGCCACGGTCGTGATTACCTGTGTATTTGCAGGGTTACTGGAGGCATGGAAGGAAGCGGCAAATGCATTTGAAAGCAGTCTGAAAGCTATGAAGTGCTACTCAAATTTTGAGCGCCTGCTATTATTGTTATTATTATTATTTCCATCCCTGTCATTATTGTGATTACTGTCAGTGCTACTAGGAAGTTTAAGATCGCACGAAGTTTCCCACGTGGCTTGTCTGCTTGACAGATAGACAGAGCCCAGAGGGGCAGCTGGTGAATGGAAGCCTTTTCCAAGGCAGAATTTCCCTTCCTGACTGACAGGCTGCTGTCTCCAGGTGCAGCCTCAGGACCCTGGGGAGAATTCATCCACAGAGAAGATGGGAGCAGTTTCACTGATGCGTCCGTGGGAGGTGGCTGCCACACAGACGCTTACGCCTTAGGGCAGGTTGTAGCCTTCATTCATTCTCGTTCATTCACTCCTGCCTTCCCTCCTTTTACCCCTTTAAGAGTGGGAGCCTGCTGTGTATCAGGCTGTGTTCTTCTCACGATCACATTTCCCGTCTTCCAGGAAGGCACGCTCCTTCATAGTCAGAACCCTCAAGGGCTGGCAAGATCAGCACCCAGAGGGGAGCCCCCTGAGGCTCCTGTGTGGGTGCAGGGATGTGTAGAAGGCGGACAGTCTTGATGGAGTAAGTTGGACATGCGTGGCTGTAAAATATATTGGAAACAGTTTTCACAAAACATGGACAATTTTTGAAAAGTCAAATAGGACTAAGAGATGCCATGGCCATGCGAAATGCAAATTAGACCCAGAAGCGACACGGAGAAGGCAAACAAAAGTAGAGACAGGCAAGCTGCAGCGTCCCTCAGAATTGCTGAAGCCGTATAAAAATCTGGACTGGGAGCTCTGGGCGGGGTGGGGGGCAGAGTGGAAGGGGATGAGCAGGTGGTAACCTGGTCTCCATTGCCCGGACTCAGAGAGACAGAGCCTGTCCTGCTACGATTTGGAGGAAAGCTAAGAGGGCTTTTTTTCGCTTTGCCTGCTTGGTTCAGGAGATAAAGAATCCACCTGCCCATGCAGGAGACACAGGAGATGAGAGTTGGATCCCCGGGTTGGGAAGTTCCCCTGGGGAAGGGAATGGCTACCCATCCCAGTCTTCTTGTCTGGAGAACTCCATGGATCTAGGGACCTGGCGGACTATAGTCACAAAGAGTTGGACATGACTGGGCGACTAAGCATACACACAGTGGGTACCATCTTGAAAGGTGGTACCCATCGGTGAAGTTACCCCTAATCTTCCCTGGGCCCCTGAGTCTGCAGTCCTTCTTGACTTGGGATTTTCAGCTTAAACTCAAGTCAGAGGGTTGTGATTTCTGTAAGATGACCGCACAGCAGGAGAAGTGGCTCTTCCTCTTGGAGACCCCTTGTCTTCTGCAGGGGGACGATGTCGGTTTCACATTTAGGGACTTGATTTAAACAACTGATGAGGATTAAACATTGTATTGCTCTCTGGAGTCTTATTTACTTTATTTTAGCCAAGGCGTTTGTGATTGTGAACACCTCCCGTGGGGACTCTGGCCGTGGCAGAGATGAGAGATGGTTGACAGTGTGCTGAGCCCACAGCTGCCTCCCCCTCCCTTGCAGGAGCCAGGAGGGACCAGGACAAGCCCTTCTGGACCAGGAGCGATGACTGGGGTGGTCATGAGGAGGAAGAACAAGTGGAAAGGAGGAAGCCACTGGGGCCAGTGTTCTGTCTGCGGCAGAGAGTCCTCGGCTCCCGACTGAACAAGACTTGTGTTAAAGGGCAGCTTCAGCCCTCCGCAGCTCACAAACTCAAGTAACTACAGGCTGATGAGGACCTTTGGTGTTGCTCAAGTGTGCTTGATTCTTATAGCAACTTGCTTCTCTTTTTTTCTTCCTGGTGAAGAAAGAAAGAAAGAAAGGAAGGGGGGGGGGAGGGAGGGAGGGAGGGAGGGAGAGAGAGAGAGAGAGAGAGAGAGAAAGAAAGAAAGAAAGTGAAGTCGCTCAGTTGTGTCCGACTCTTTGTGACCCCATGGACTGCAGCATGCCAGGCCTCCCTGTCCATCACCAACTCCTGGAACTTACTCAAACTCATATCCATTGAGTCAGTGATGCCATTCAACCATCTCATCCTTTGTCGTCCCCTTATCCTCCTGCCTTCAATCTTTCCCAGCATCAGGGTCTTTTCCAATGAGTCAGCTCTTCGCATCAGGTGGTCAAAGCATTAGAGTTTCAGCTGCAGCATCAGTCCTTCCAATGAACACGCAGGAATGATCACCTCTAGGATGGATTGGTTGGATCTCCTTGCAGTCCAGGGGACTCTCAAGAGTCTTCTCCAACACCACAGTTCAAAAGCATCAATTCTTCAATGCTCATCTTTCTTTATAGTCCAACGACTGACTGTGTCCTGGGACTTCTCAACTGTGCCCAGATGTCTACTGTTCATGAATAAACACCCATTTGAACTCCCTCTTTGATATTCTGCTGGGGCCATTTCAGTAACCAAAGGATGTGCAGCCATAAAGTCATTCAGGATGGAGGAAAAATAACAGAATATACTGGCCCTAGACAACTAAGAATCATATCAAAGGAAAAATTTCAATAAGCCCAGACCTTTGCATCTTTCCACACATAGAAGAACACTAAATTCATTAACTCAGTGTGTCTGCTTTTGTGATTAGCAGTAATCTTTGATGTTCAACTGCATTTTTCTCCAGCAAAAACTCCTCTATATCTTGTCTTGTCTCTCATCTCTCTGCAACAGTCCCTCAGAACGATCTGAGAGGCTGGTTCCCAGGCTAGAGTCCTTGGCAGTGAAGAAAGCATGAGTCTCAACCTTTGCATTGTGCACTTTTTCCTTTTAGTCAACATGGCCATTCAGCAGATCAGATAATCTTATTTTAAAGGGATACATTTCTGTCCTCATTGTATGCCTTCTACAACTAACTTCACTTTCCAATAAAAAAGGAAATGGTTTACACACATCTTTTTTTTTTCTTTTCTCCTTCTTTTGAGTTGTCTATCATGCAGAGACAAGTTAGCTCCCTGTGGTCTAAGAGGGGTGCCTCCTTTCAGCATGACCTGTGATATTCTCGAGAGTGGCCTCAACTGACCTCACTTGCCCCATTATTGGTTGGACACACTGTTCCACGATTCTAGCACTTGCCACCCATCACAGAAGGGAAGGAGGGTTTCCGTCCCCCAGGAGGGCAGTAACAAGGTCACTGCTACTGTGCTTCTTCCCCCCCTCCAAAAAAAGTTCAGAGTTTCTTTTTCTCCCTTTAAATCATTTGCACCAGCCCTTTAATGAGCACATGCTTTTTCTTATAAAATTGTTTTTTTCAAACCAGCCAAAAAATCAATTTCCTCTCCACCCATCATCCCACACTCCCCACACTTGTGAGACAAAAGCGATAACAGTGTCTGTTTCATTTCCTCTGTGTGTAGCAGGAAGGATGACGGGCTGCTGTCATGGGGGAGGGGAGGTCTAGTTCTTAACCAACTTTTTCTGCTTCTTAAATTTCAGCAGAAAGGACATCTTAATAATAGCTTTTGATACATACCAGAAGTTCTGAGAAATCACATCTATATTTATTTTCAGTTCTATTATGGTGAATCACGAAATATTTAAGATCTATAAGATGGCTTTTTTGAACACTGTGATCACAGGAATAAAAACTCTTTTTACTTTGGATGTAGAAACATTTATCATAATAACTACGCTTAGCTTTAAAACTCCCTGTGAAGCCAACCATTTTCATTAGTCCAGCAAATGACATTTATTTTGTGTGGAATCATAACAATTTACTTATTGGGCTAAAGAACCCAGACCAGACCTAAATGTTTGATTACCTCTGATGATTATTATAAGGGAAAACTTCAGATCCTCAGTTACATTTCTGTTTGCTGTTCTGTCTTCACATTGGTGGTTTCAGGAGGATTTTGGAATGAATCAGTGGTGTTAATATGCGAAAGGCATGATTTTTTTTTTTCTGAATCAGGTACCATGGTATGAAATGTGAAAGTTTGTGGCGGCCAAGCGTTCACAGCGATGTTGCTTTTTGATCCTTCGATGTGAGCTTTCCCTACCATTGTGAAGCAGAATTCACCAAGCACTGGATTGTTCATCCACTAATAGGGAATGTGAGCTGTGTTTAGACCGTCTTGAGACAGGTTAGTTTTCCCCTACTGATGATGTAAAAGTTAGCTCAAACACAGTGAGTGAGTGAAGTCGCTCAGTCGTGTCCTACTCTTTGCAACCCCATGGACTGTAGCCTACCAGGCTCCTCCGTCTGTGGGGTTCTCCAGGCAAGAATACTGGAGCGGGTTGCCATTTCCTTCTAGAGATGCATTAATTTAGATGATCACCCTCGACACGCGGCCTTTTCTCCGCCTCCTCACTCTTACCTGGGTTGTGGGAAGCACTCCCTTCCAGCCCATTCTCTGGGCTTCTGGCAGATCCATGATCTCGAACATCTCTCTGACCACAGACCACTCTCCCAGGACTGTGGTAGCTCGGTAGTTAACACTGCTGCTTTCAAAATCCTTAGTCTGGAACTCAGGGGCACTCACGCTCCCACCCACCTGGTCTCCCGACTTCCTCACACGCCTGAGTATGTCCCCATCCACCCGTCTTGGCCAGCACCTGGAGGCTCATGTCCACCCACACCTCAACCCGGCCTCCTGAAACCAGATTGATTCCAAGACAGTCTGAGCAATGCCTTCTTCTGAATACCTACAGTGATGTCGCATTGTGTATACCACATACCAACTCATTCTCCCTGGAATCACCATGACTATTTTGTCCTATGTTCTCAGCTTCCTGTCATATGCCAACATCTATCTCTACATCTTATCTATATCTGTATGTGTGTCCAGGTCTATATCTGTATATACGTGTATATATACTGCTATGTATGGGGTTTTCCCAGGTGACTCAGTGATAAAGAAACTTTCTGCCAGTGCAGAAGATGTAGGAGATGGGAGTTTGATCCCTGGGTCAGGAAGATCCCCTGGAGTAGGAAATGGAAACCCACTCCAGTATTCTTGCCTGGAAAGTCATGCCTGGCAGGCTACAGTCCCTGGGGTCAAAAAAGAGTCAAACATGACTTAGCGACTAAACAGCAAGCAAGTAAGTTTAAATGACGTCATAAGGATGAGGTCCTAATCCAAGAAATTCAGTGGCATTATAAGGAGTGGAAGAGACAGTGCTCTTTTTCTAGACACTAAGAAAAGGGCATGTGAACACGCAGCAAGGAGGTGTCCATCTGCAAGCCAGGAGGAGGGCCCGCCCCCCACCTGACCACACTGGCCCCCTGATCTCCCCGACTACGAGAGATGGACTCCTATTGTTTAAGACCGTGATGCTGGGAAAGATTGAAGTCAGAAGGAGAAGGGACGACAGAGGATGAGTTGGTTGGATGGCCTCACTGACTCAATGGACATGACTTTGAGCAAAATCTGGGAGATCGTGAAGGATAGGGACGCCTGGTGTGCTGCCGTCCAAGGGGTCGCAAAGAGTCGGGCATAAATGAGTGACCGAACAACAACAGAAAAGCCACCGAGCTTGTGGGGTCTGTTATTGTGGCAGCCCGAGCTGACTTCTACTCCATACATGGTAAAATTATTCCACATTCATTGAACAAGTCCGGGCTCTATGCACTTGGGAAGAAGTCATTTATCTCCACAGTTAGGTTCTGGAAGCAACAATAATATTGAAACTCAGGTTCTGAATTTTCTGTTTCTTTTTTCCTGACTGCAGATTATGTTGACCTTTAGCCATCGCAGGCTCACGAATTGCGAGAAATCACCAGGTCTGTCAGGAAGCTGTGACAGTAATTGAAAGGATTTGCTTTTCTGCCCTGGCTCTATTCATCTGATTACATTGTAAGCAATATTTGCTTTAGTCCCTGTGGACAAAAATTGTTCATAAACTACAGAGAAATTGCAAGGCCTTGGAAGAAATCAACTTGTTAAGTGGGCCATGTTTTTCCCCGTAAGCAAGAGAGAGCCTGTAAGACGTTCTGTTGTGGAAAAAAAAAGAAAAGGAAGGAAAGAAAGAAAGGGAGGGAGGGTGTCCTGCAGATACGCGGGAAGAGCAGGTTTCCAGCCCAGGCATGCGGCACCCTCTCCCGCAGGGGGCTTATTTTAATAAGGGCACAAAAGCGTGATGCTCTTTCCCCCACTTGGGGGCACTTTTCAAGGACATGTCAATTAATAAAAGCAGCTGTATCAGCAAAGGCAAGCACACCAGTTAGCTGGAATCGATCCACTCTGAAGGCAGAAAGTGGCAACTGCCAGAGAGCAGCCGTCAGAGTCTGGGGCGGTTCTCTGGGTGTGTTACTCTGCGTGGGCTTCCTTAGCTTGTGTCTTTCTGTGGGATGAAGGGAAAGGCGAATGCCAGTGACTCTGGAATTTTCTCTTTTTTAGAGGAGATCGAGTTGCCAGGCAACGATAATCCCCCAGCAAGGAGGGGCCACCCTAGGGGTCTCCACCAAGAGGGTCCCCAGCTGCAGAGGTGCAGGCCAATGTAGACTGTCCCTGTCACCCGGAGTGCACTCTGTCTCTTGGAAGAATGGAGTGGCAGTGAGATATTCACCTCCGAACTCTCTCCCATCAGTGCCCCTGAGTTTTTGACCATCTGTCCTCTAACTGCTCTCGGCCGCCCTGATCAATTCAGCTCTGTCACAGGTGGCTCTTGGATTCTGGGCAACCAAGACACATGGTGCTGCTGGCTTACTCACTAAGTCATGTCTGATTCTTGCAACCCCGTGGACTGTAGCCCACCAGGCTCCTCTGTCCATGGGATGTACCAGGGAAGAATACTGGAGTGGGTTGCCATTTCCTTCTCCAGGGGATCTTCCTGACCTAGAGATTGAACCTGGGTCTCCTGCATTGGCAGGCAGATTCTTTACTGACTGAGCCGCCAGGGAAGCCAAAGGGAGACACAGGCCAGGTTTGGAATATTTTATTTTTGTTTACTGGGATGGCACAGAAGCTGGGAAAATTGTCATTCCTGGTTTGGCTCATAAAAGAACATTCTGAATAAAGGACCAGGCCACCCTCTCCACTGCTCCAACACTGGACAATCTCCCCCCACTTCCACTCCTTCCAGCGCCATGGTGACCTGGATTCAAGGGCACCAGGTCCAGGAGACGCCAGGAGGGAGGGAAGACTCGGCTTATTCCTGTGACCTTCCTCCTGACCCCGAGGTGTCTGCCCTGGAGTTTGTTTTTGTTCAGTTGCTAAGTTGTGTGTGACTTTGCGACCCCATGGACTGCAGCACACCAGGCTTCCCTGTCCATCACCAACTCTCGTAGCTTGCTCAAATTCATGGTCATTGAGTTGGTGATGCCATCCAACCATCTCATCCTCTGTTGCCTCCTTCTCCTCTTGCCCTCAATCTTTCCCAGCATCAGGGTCTTTTCTAATGAGTCTGTTCTTCTCATCAGGTGACCAAAGGATTGGAGTTTCAGCTTCAGCCTCAGTCCTTCCAATGAATATTCAGGGTTGATTTCCTTTAGGATGGACTGGTTGGATCTCCTTGCTGTCCAGGGTACTTTCAAGAGTCTTCTCCAGCACCACAGTTCCAAGGCAACAATTCTTTGGCACTCAGCCTTCTTTATGGTCCAGCTTTCACTTCTGACTTCTGGAAAAACCATAGCTTTGGCTGTAGCCCTGGTGTATAGCATTCGTGATTCTCAGCCCCAGTGAACTGAGTGTTCCTGGCACAACCAGGCCTTTCGTTCCAGATGGAAACCCTCGGTGTCCATCTCACGGCTAACTTCAACTGGTCAGGAAAATATTGCTGCTTGAATAATACATAACATCCACGGATAAAGCGAAGCTAATGTATTCTTGGGCAAAGAGAGGTTCGGTGTATGCATTAAATAGGAAAGGAAACAGAGGCGTCTGGGAGGAAATTAGTTAACAAAAACAGCTTTCATCCAGACACTGGAGTCTGGGACAGCCGTGCAGTTTCATCTGAAGCACAGAGAACACGGCCGCCTCCTGCTCCCGTGTCTGAGTGGCGGTGTATTGTTGGCCATCCTGACCTGTGAATGCGCCGTGGAAGGTGTGCCTGGGTCAACCCTCCTGCTCAGATGTCTCCTAGGCTGTGGGTGTTGCTCCAAGAATGAGAGGTTCATTTTTCTGAGCTCTCGTGGTTCTTCTGTCTCATGAATCAGCTCTTCCAGAGCTACAGTCCCCGCCAGGCTGCTGCCCGCTTGTTAGGAGGAGTTATGAAGTCTGGCAGAGGATGAAGCCTGGATTCTGACAAAGGATGGAGCTGAGCCAGCCCTTAGCAAACACTTGCCTCCCCCTTTAGGGCACGGACTTAGGGACTGCCCACAGTCCTTGACATCAACTAAACACAACTTTGAGATCTTTCCGGTAAAACACAATCTAAGTAAAATGTTTTCTCAATTTATATAGACTTTTCTCTCCCCCAGAGTTAGTTCTCTTAGACAGAACAGTATTTTGCTTGCGTCTTGGGAGAAAAAACAGAAGCAGTGGGTGAAAACACCCCTATGCAAGCCAAAGGATTTAGAGCCATATGGAGGGGGCTTTATTCTTTTGATGAAGAATAAATCAAGAGGTTGTAAATTTAGAACAGTAACAGAGCCGCTATGACCTCGCCGCTGTGAGATCTGCCACTCGCTGGCGTAGAGATGGGTAGTTGAGGATCCATGGAGTGGGGGTCAGGACCCTCTTCCTGGGGGTCAGGAAGATTTCATAAACTTCATAATCTGAGGATCAGATTTTGTAATTCCTCCCAAGAAGGGGATAGCACAGCCAACAGGACACGACCACTCAGACACAGGGTCTCCCAGGACGGGTCCTCCCAGCTCCCGGTGAGAAGCACGCATCAGTGTGAAAGTGCTGCTCTGGCATGTCCCCAGGCTCCCACGAGATTCTCTGTGTGGGTCACAGTCGGAAAGGACTGACACGAACCAGACTTGAGGTCTGCAAACAATTGCCCTGGCTCTCCGCAGAGCTGTCGCCTTTTAATTTACGAGAGTGGCGGTTCCGGTCGCAGAGGTCTGGATGAGCCGGTGACGTTGAGTGCTGGGGGCTCCAGCGCGCAGATGGCACGAAGCTATTTTTCATGCCATTTCCCAAGCCTAATCCCTGGAGTTTCAGGCGGCATCAGTTCCTGATCAAAGTCCTCTGGGTGGTTTCATTATTTCAAACTGAACCGTCTGCTCACCTGTCTGTTTCTTTACAAATTATTATTTTAAACCACATAGCAGTTAGTGGTTTGAAAATAACCAAAGGGACAGGGATGGGTTGTGGGAAGCACAGGCCAAGGCTGCTCTGCTGTGGCCCCTGGGGCCAGGGCTCAGCTTCTGGGTGGAGGCAGTCTTCCTAGGGGACTCTGCAAGCCCCCATTTTCCCATCTTGGGCGGGGACGCAAAGAAATAAGCAATGGATAAAGTTCCAGGTAGCACAATGGTCAAGAATCCTCTTGCCAACCCAGAAGATGCAAGAGATGTGGGTTCCATCCATAGGTTGGGAAGATCCCCTGGAGTAGGAGGTGGCAACCCACCACAGAATTCTTGCCTGGGAAATCGCCCTAACAGAGGAGCCTGGTGGGCTACACTCCTTGGAGTCGCAGAGTCAGACACGACTGAGCGTGAGCAAAAACTCCTTGGCAGCAGCTCCTGTCCATCTCAGGCTCAGACTCCCTGGTGTCCCATGGGGCCTTGTCCAGTAGAATAAAACCTCCATCTAATAGGCTGTGTTCTTCATTGTTAGTAAACATGGATATTCACCTTCAGATGCAGACAGATGAGCAGCCATCTAACACTGGGAGAAGGGTACTATTTGGAAATTTTCCCTGATATGTTTTTCTCCTTGAAATTCCCATTCACCTTGGGATTCTCCTGCCATTAACCTGGACGAGGACAAGGCTCATTGTCCCAGGAACAGAAGACATCGAAGGGCCCAGAGAGAACACGAGGTTGCGTTCTTGGCTTTGCCTCCGAAAGAGCCTTGGAGGCTCTAGTTTTAGGTTGCAAGAAATTGTGAGAAGAGGGACATGTCTTATGAGCTTATTCATTTGTCCTATTTGGGTTTTAGCATGCCGAATCTTGGCTTCAACACCAGGAGCAAACTCTAGAAGACTCAGAATGCCAAAGCACACCCTACTCCACAGGCTGGGGGTGGGGTGTCGGGCTGCAAAAGCAGTGTCTCCTTCGCAGATCGAGGGGTGACCCCCCAGGCTAGAGGGATGTGCGAAGGGGCTAGGAGAAGGAGATACCAGCCCCCTACCTCCTCAGGGGAAGTTCCTGGTGGAGAGGACCACAAGGAGCCCCCCAGACCGTGGGAAGCTTCCCTCACTGAGGGGCAGCCGCCACTGCAGCGGGCAGGTCTAGGCAAAGATGGATGCCGTCACTCCCTCCCCAAACCCAGCATTCGCGACCTGAGCTGGGGACAGGACCGTCTGAAGACGCAGCAGCAACCTCACCCCAAGAGACACAGGTACCGATGGAGAACGGCCCGTGGTGCAGGGGGTCTCAGGGCCAGAGGGTATGCGAGCCGCAGTGGCCACTTCTGCCAGCTCGCAAAGGGTGCGTGTGGGGTCAGACCCTCATCCAGGATACCAGCCCGCAGAGAAAATAGCTGTAGGCAGAAGTTTCCCTCTTCCTTGGCACCATGAAGTAAGTTCATAAATTCCCCATGAAGTGATACTCTCATGGATGTGAAGTGTTCCTCTCACGGATGAGGAGATAGGGTGGGCTACATCAGTGTTCCGAACAGAGTGGCAATTCAGCAGAAGTCCGTGATCCAGTTAGCACTGTCCACTTTGACCTTCCAAGCTCAAAGTGAGCTTCTGGTTTGAGCTTTTGTGGCCACACCTTATTTTTTTTATAAATTTATTTTATATTGTATCATAGTTGGCTGAGAGTCTTGAGAGTCCCTTGGACTGCAAGGAGATCAAACCAGTCAATTCTAAAGGAAATCAATCCTAAATATTCATTGGAAGGACTGATGCTGAAGGTGAAGCTCCAATACTGCAGCCACCTGGTGGGAAGAGCTGACTCGCTGGAAAAGACCCTGATGCTGGGAAAGATTGAAGGCAGGAGGAGAAGGGGATGACAGAGGATGAGGTGGTTGGATGGCATCACTGGATCAGTGGACATGAACCTGGGCAAACTCCGAAAGAGAGTGAAGGACAGGGAAGCCTGGTGAGCTACAGTCCATGGAGTCACAAGGAGTCAGACATGACTCAGTGACTGAACAACAATGAATAGTTGGTTTGCAATGTTATGACCATATATTTTAAACAGGCTTCCCAGGTGGTATAGTGGTAGAGAACTCGCCTGCCAACACAGGAAATGCAAGAGACCCAGGTTGGATCCCTGGACCTGGAAGGTCCCTTGGAGGAGGAAATGTCAGCTCACTCCAGAATTTTTGCTTGAAAAATCCATGGACAGAGGAGCCACACATTTTAAATGACCACACATTTTAAGCTTAACACAACCACGACCATCTTATCTCATACTGGACAAGAACTTCAATGAATTAGACAGTCTTCCGGCTGGGTCTTGCAGGATAATTCTCCATTAGTTTTGAGTTATGATCTTTTTTATGGTTAATGTGAACATTAGTGGGATGTGGCTTCAGGAAAGGAAAACCTAAGCAGAGGAAAATAATCTGAAGCTGGTTTTACCTTTCATCCAACTCTCAGTGGTTGTAAAACCCTAGCAGAACTGCAAGAAACACATTGAACTGGGTGTTGGAGCAAGATGTCTGGGGAGCAAAGGGGGAGGGGCTATGGTAGTGGGGAGGGGGCCGCCTGTGAGTCTCAGGGGAGCCGCCTCGCATTGGAGGCTGATGATGCTGTCTTCTGGGCCCCGCTGACCCAGGGCCACATCCTTGATGGAAGTCAGTGACCTTGACTCCTGTCAGCCTGCTCGCTCAGTGGGGCTCTGCCTTCTCCAGGTCCCATGGGACCCGTTGATCACAGCCTCGCTCCCCTTCCGGGTCTGCCTGCTGGGCTGGCTAGACCTGGTTCTGGGCAAACTCTGGCCCCTGCTCCTCACTACTCCTCACTGCTCATCACTCAGTCCTCCTTTCCTCCACTTCTCTGCTTTCATGGTCCTATCTGGGGGTCACAATACTGGTCCCTCTTCATTTGCAGCCTAAAGGTTGGTTCTGAGAATAGTCCTGGCTCAGGGCCTAGAGAAAAATCACCTAGTCAGACACCAAATTAGAATTTAAAAGGTTGCTTAGTGAGCATAAAATTGGAGCAAAGCGAGTTGGGTATTCTTTAGGGATGTTTCCAATGTGCTGCGGTAGCAAGATACGGTGTCCTTTTCAACACCGGTCTATTTGCAGAAGACCTGGGAGGGGGCACCTGAAATCAGGGCATCCATCCTCCAAGACAGGGCTTGGAAGAGCACAAACGCCCGCCTCGCACTCCCACTTCCGGCTACATATTCCTCTTGTTTGCCCAAGGCTGATGCATTACAGGCTGTGAGACTGTCTCATCCTTTATTAGTTCCGTTTGCATCACTTGCTTCCTGATGGGATTTTGAGGAGGTGCCTTAATCTCATCAGTGATGTATTTACCGATCTGGAAAGAATTTTGCTGATGAGTGAATTTGACCCTCTGTGTCAAGTCTTAGATTTCCCAGTAGACAGTGTGGCCGCCTGACCCACACTCACAGGCGGCCTGGGGACCGCTCACTGTTCCCCTTTGGGTCACAGGCTTCACCGCTTCCACTGCCTTCTGCCTGTCCACCCACAGGCGCCACTCAGCTCAGAACAGCCCTGGCTTCTGACCAGGAAAGACCCTCTGAAATTGACCCTTGGAGTCCTGAACACCCCTCTTCATTTGGAATTTTATTTGATTAATGTGTGTATTAATTTCCTAGGACTGTCATAATGAACCCAGTACACAGTGAGTGGCTTAGAACAGCAGAAATTTATTGTCCGTTGATTATGGAGACCAGAAGTCTGAGATCAAGATGCTGATAGGGGCAGGCTCCCTCTGAAGGGTCGGGTGATGGGTCCGCTCCAGACCTTTCTCTGAGCCTCTAGCAGCCTCTGGTGTTGCCTGGCTTATAAATGTTCCACACCACCCTCTGCTTCCACATCATCTTCCCTGTGTTCAAAGTTCCCCTCCATGAGGACAGCCATCCTGTTGAAGTAGGGCCCAAAGTTAATGGACTTATTTGAGCTTGATTATCTCATAAAGATATCTGGGATATATCAGGGGTATATCTCGTATATCCCTGATATCCTTGATATACCCGGTATTTCCCTGATATATCTGGTATATCCCTGATATATCCCTGAGATACTTTGATTATCTCGTAAAGATACCTGGTATATATCAGAAATATCAGGGATATATCTGGTATGTATCAGGGATATGAAAATATCCCTGATAGCTCAGTTGGTAAAGAATCTGGCTGCAATGCAGGAGACCCCAGTTTGATTTCTGGGTTGGGAAGATCCCCTTGAGAAGGGATAGGCTACCCACTCCAGTATTCTTGGGCTTCCCTTGTGACTCAGCTGGTAAAGAATCTGCCTGCAATGCAGGAGACCTGGGTTTGATCCCTGGATTGGGAAGATCCCCTGGGGAAGGGAAAGGCTACCCACTCCTGTATTCTGGCCTGGAGAATTCCATGGACTGTATAGTCCATTGGGTCACAAAGAGTCATACACAATTGAGTGACCTTCGCTTTCACTTTCATCTCATAAACAGGGCTTCCCGGGTTGCTCAGACAGCAAAGAATCCACCTGAAATGCAGAAGACACAGGTTCGATCCTTGAGTCAGTAAGATCCCCTGGAGGAGGGCATGGCAACCCACTTAGGATTCTTGCCTGGAAAATCCTGTGGACAGAGAAGCCTGGCGGGCTACAGTCCCTAGGGTCCCAAAGAGTCAGATATGACTGAAGCAACTTGGAATGCAGTCTGCATCTTGTAAAGACCCATAAGGTCACATCATGAGGTAGCGGGAGTTTAGAACTTCAACACACATTTTAAAGGATACAACTCAGGCCGTAACTGTGCGTGGCCTCCATGAAGGTAGGAAGCTTATTCACTATCTTCAGGGCAGCCCCTGAGCCTATCAGGCTGTCTGGCATGGAGGGAGTGCTTAATAGTTACTGTTGATTGAATGAATGGGAGCTGATTATTTAAGATAAACACAACACCCTTCTAACTGCCTCCATGCATTTGTGGCAGTCTTTAGTAAAAATTGCTTACGAGCATCTTAAATTGGCCACAACCACACAAAAACTAAGCAGAAGATCCAACCCCTCCTGCTTTTCTTCCTCATTCTCAAAGCTCAAGAAGCTGAATTTGTGGAAAAGCACAGTGAGTTTGTTCCTGTCTTCCATTCTCCTCCTCCATCTTCAGCTGCAAAGAATATGATCAATCTGATTTTGGTATTGACCATCTGGTGATGTCCATGTGTAGAGTCATCTCTTGTGTTGTTGGAAGATGGAGTATTCTATGACAAGTGTGTTTTCTTGACAAAATTGCTAACTTTTAACTTGCTTCATTTTGTACTCCAAGGCCAAACTTGCCCATTACTCCAGGTATCTCTTGACTTCTTACTTTTGCTTTCCAGTCTTCTATGATGAGAAGGACATTTTTTCTGTGTGTGTGTTAACTCTAGAAGGTCTTGGAAGTCTTCACAGAACCATTCAACTTCAGTTTCTTTAGCATTATTGGTTGGGGCATAGATTTGGATGAGTGTGATGTTGAATGGCTCGCCTAGGAAATGAAGAGATATCATTCTGTCATTTTTGAGATTGCACCCAAGTGCTGCATTTCAGACTTTTTTGTTGACTAGAGGGCTACTCCATTTCTTCTAAGGGATTCTTGCCCGCAGTAGTAGATATAATGGTCGTCTGTATTAAGCTCTCCCATTCTCATCCGTTTTAGTTCACTGCTTCCTAAGATGCCAGTATTCACTCTTGCCATCTCCTGCTTGACCGCCTTCAATCTGCCTTGATTCATGGATCTTTTAATAGCATCCTAGGTTCCTCTGCAATTTTGTTCCTTACAGCATCAGACTTTACTTTCACCACCATTATCCTGAATCAGTGAGCAGTAGAGGGGAACAAAGCAATAAAAACAGTTTGGTTTTGGAAAAGTAGGGTTACCAACTTCAGCAATAGACAAGGGGGATGTCCAGTTACCTGTGAATTTCCCAGGTGTTGCACCAAACTTGTGCTCAAATGTATTTCTCGCTTATCTGAAACCCAGACACAACTGGGCTCCCAGTATTTAGTCTGGCAACCCTGCTGGGGTTGTTTGTGTGGTCATGCACTAAATTACTGATGATTTCAGCAGACTCCTCTGGAGGTGGAGGAGTTGGAGGTGGGAGGAGTGGGATTCCGTGATGACAAGTGGAGGCTGCAGAGATCTTGGTACATGCACTGTGGTTATTTCCTGCCTTTTTTCAGTTCCTCTCTTTTGGGTACAAACAGCTCCAGGGCCCCGTTCCACCTGCCTCTCCCCATTTCCTTCTGCCCCATTTCCTCTCTTTCTGCCTCTCTGTCCTCTGAGGCAGTAGTCCCCCTGAGGCAGTAGGTGGTGTGTACGTAGCAGAGCTCACACTCGGCGCTGCCTTCACACTGCAGCGCTGTCACTCACCCTGTGACTCACTCCCAAGGCACGTTTCCATTGTCAACTGAAGTCTTGTTCCTGGAACACCAAACATTCTTTGGAGTCATGGTCATTCCAGGTTCGAATATCCTCTATGTCTCTTTCTAGTTAGATGATGGAGGTATTATTATTCTCATCTACAAAATGACAATAGTGGCAGGTGAAGCTTATATGTTGTGATCATTAAATTCAATAGCTTGATTAAGCTGTTATGGACCTAACATAGAGTAAGCACTCAAAGATGTTAGCTGTAATCATCATCATCTTTACCATGACCATCATCATGTTCATTATCACCATCATCATCACCACCACCACCATCATTACCACCACCATCATCATCACAACCATCACCATAACTATTACCATCGCTACCACCATAACCATCACCACCATCATCATCATCACCATCATCATCACCATCATAATCACCACCACCATCACCACCATCATCATTACCACCACCATCATCATCACAACCATCACCATAACTATTACCAGCATCATCACCGTACCATCACCACCATCATGATCATCACTATAACTATCACCATCATCACCACCATCACCATCATGTCCTTCGTTATCATCACCATTGTCAAAATCATGCCCATCGTCATCACCTTTCTCATCAGTTTACTCATATTATCTGCTAGGAGAACTTTGCCTGGCTTAAAATCTGGATTGAGTTGTTTAAATCCTTAGTTCACCTTTGTGGAAGTAATTTTATTGATATCTCCTTTGTTGATAAATTATCTAGTGGTTACATCCTTAGTGTTGCCTTTGGGTCAGCAGAAACCTGCTTCTATTGACTTATTTGAATGTAGCAATTATCTCACCGGTGAGTGTGTATAATCCTTGATCTGAATGGCTTTCTTCCTGACATACAATTCATCACTCACTTAAATGTGTAAAAAACTTTATGGAAATTTTGAGGAATATGATAGAGTTAATACTGTGTCAATGCAAACAATTTTAGATAGTTCAGTCCACAAAATCTCCTCTCCACTACCTCAACTCACCTCCCATTATGCTTCTATGCCTCCAATATTCACTTTTCCTCCTTTCTTGCTCTTGTCTCTTGCTGTAGGCCTCAACTTCTTGCTCTGGTCCCCTGCATCTCATATCAACTTTGTCCCCCAAGGCTTACATTTACTTCAAATAACTTATCAAAATGTTTTCCTATATATACTTCCTTTTTAAAAGAGCCTAGTGCAAAAACTATTTAAATGATAAAATTTTAATTCAATAGCAATTGCAATCATCTCTAGGTATCCATGGTGGATTGGTTCCATAAAGCCCCTGAAGATACCACAATCCATGAGTGTTCAAATGCCTTGAATAAAATGGGGTAGTACCATGAATACTTCCCATGTAGCTAATCCACAGAGAATCTGCCTGCCAATGCAGGAGACATGGAGAAGTTTCGATCCCTGGGTTGGGAAGATCCCCTGGAGAAGGGAATGACAACCCACTCCAATATTCTTGCCTGGGAAATTGCGTGGACAGAGGAGCCTGGGGGCTACAGTCCATGGGGTTGCAAAGAGTTGGACACGACTGAGCGCACAGGCAGCAAGAATGTACCAGCCCTCCACACCCACCGGTTCTGCTACCGGGGATTCAGCCAACTGAATGCATGGATGCAGAATTTGTGGATACAGAGGGTTGATTATAGTTTGAAAGATGTAGAAACTGCTTAAGTCACCTTCTTTAAAAAGACATGGTAAAAAAGAATGAAACAATACCATCTGCAACAACATGGATGTATCCATATATTATCACACTATGGGAAGTGACTCAGAAAGGGAAAGACACGTATCATATGATATCACTTACATGTAAAATAAGGCACAAATGAACATACCTGTCTATGAAATATAAAAACCTATAAAACACAAAAAGATATAGAAAACAGACTTGTGTTTGCCAACAGGGATGGGACTAAATATAGGATGAGACTTCAGTGGTGGCTCAGATGTTAAACAATGTGCTTGCAATGTGGGAGACCCAGGTTCAATCCCTGGGTTGGGAAGAGCCCCTGGAGAAGGCAATGGCATCCCGCTCCAGTATCCTTGCCTGAAGAATCCCATGGACAGAAAAGCCTGGGGGGATATGTTCCATGGGGTCACAAAGAATTGGACATGACTGAGTGATAGGGTGGATAAACAACATGGTCTTACAAAACCCTGTCATAAACCGCAATGGAAAAGAATTGAAAATAATTGAGTCACTTTTCTGTACAGCAGAAATGAACACATTGTAAATCAATTCTATTTCAATAAAAAAGTGTATGCTTCCTTTCAGCCTGAAATAACAATTCTATTCAATTTTTGTCTTCTCTTTCATCTCAGACTCCAGAAACATCTTTCCCTAACATGTTTAGTTTGATTTTCACATGGCTTCATCACTAATTCCTAATTACTGTCATGCATTTTTATTTGTATGTAATGAATGAAAGCAATGGTAGAAAAGAGTTCTATTCTAGAAGTCCTTCATAAAGAACAGTTGGGAAATTTGAAAGGTTTAAATGTGTGTGGGCAGAAAGCCAGGCAGAGTCAGCTTCAGAGGATGACTTTTCCTGATAGAAACGCTGCCTGAAAGCATTCCCGTGATTCAGTCCTGAGGCTCGCATGTCAGCATTATTGGTGGAGACTGGATTTGGTTCTGAAGGAGCAGTGAAGATTCAGGATGTTGGCGCTGAGCCCCGTTGACCTGGGCGGCTCCCTGAAGCACGCGCTCTTTGAGTCAAGCGATGGTTTTTATTTATTTATTTATTTTTAAATCATTCATTTATTTTTGGCTGTGCTGGGTCTTCATTGCTGTGCATGGGCTTTTTCTAGTTGTGGCGAGCGGGAGCTACTCTCTTTGCTCTGCAGGCTCCTCATCGCAGTGGCTTTCTTGTTGCGGAGACGAGCTCCAGGGCTCAGGCTTCAGTAGATGCAGTCACGGGCTCAGTAGTTTCAGCTCCCAGGCTCTAGAGCACAGGCTCAGTAGTTGTGGCCCACGGGCTTAGGTGCTTCACGGCATGTGGGATCTTCCTGGATCAGGGAGCGAACCTATATCTCCTGCATTGGCAGGTGGATTCTTTACCACTGGAGAACCAGGGAGCCCCGAGAGATATTTTTGAAGCTTCAGCACTAAAATCATCCCTTTTAACACTGGGAACCATCCCTTAATTTGCAGGAGCAATCATTACATTTATGGCTGTGAGGGAATACACCCTCATGTCAACAGAGGTTCCCAAACTTCATTATTACTCTAATTTTTATTCATTTATTTGGCTGCTTTGGATCTTAATGGTGGCATTCAGGATCTTTGTTGTATCATGCAGGATTTTTCATTGTAGCTCACAGGCTCTCCTGCTGTAGCTCACAGGCTCTTCAGCTGTAGCTCACAAACTCTCCAGCTGTAGCCCACAGGCTCTCTAGTTGTAGCTCACAGGCTCTCTAGTTGTAGCCCACAGACTCTCTAGTTGTAGCTCACAGGCTCTCTAGTTGTAGCCCACAGACTCTCTAGTTGTAGCTCACAGGCTCTCTAGTTGTAGCTCACAGGCTCTCTAGTTGTAGCTCACAGGCTCTCCAGCTGTAGCCCACAGGTTCTCTAGTTGTAGCTCACAGGCTCTCCAGCTGTAGCCCACAGACTCTCTAGTTGTAGCTCACAGGTTCTCTAGTTGTAGCTCACAGGCTCTCCAGCTGTAGCCCACAGGCTCTCTAGTTGTAGCTCACAGGCTCTCCAGCTGTAGCCCACAGGCTCTCTAGTTGTAGCCCACAGGCTCTCCAGCTGTAGCCCACAGGCTCTCTAGTTGTAGCCCACAGACTCTCTAGTTGTAGCTCACAGGCTCTCTAGTTGTAGCTCACAGGCTCTCTAGTTGTAGCCCACAGGCTCTCCAGCTGTAGCTCACAGGCTCTCTAGTTGTAGCTCACAGGCTCTCCAGCTGTAGCTCACAAACTCTCCACCTGTAGCTCACAGGCTCTCTAGTTGTAGCTCACAGGCTCTCCAGTAGCCCACAGGCTCTCTAGTTGTAGCTCACAGGCTCTCTAGTTGTAGCCCACAGGCTCTCCAGCTGTAGCCCACAGGCTCTCTAGTTGTAGCCCACAGGCTCTCCAGCTGTAGCCCACAGTCTCTCTAGTTGTAGCCCACAGGCTCTCCAGCTGTAGCCCACAGGCTCTCCAGCTGTAGCTCACAGGCTCTCCAGCTGTAGCCCACAGGCTCTCTAGTTGTAGCCCACAGGCTCTCTAGTTGTAGCCCACAGGCTCTCCAGCTGTAGCCCACAGGCTCTCCAGTTGTAGCTCACAGGCTCTCCAGTAGCTCACAGGCTCTCTAGTTGTAGCCCACAGGCTCTCTAGTTGTAGCCCACAGGCTCTCTAGTTGTAGCCCACAGGCTCTCCAGCTGTAGCTCACAGGCTCTCTAGTTGTAGTCACAGGCTCTCCAGCTGTAGCTCACAAACTCTCCAGCTGTAGCCCACAGGCTCTCTAGCTGTAGCCCACAGGCTGTCTAGTTGTAGCCCACAGGCTCTCCAGTTGTAGCCCACAGGCTCTCCAGCTGTAGCCCACAGGCTCTCTAGTTGTAGCCCACAGGCTCTCCAGCTGTAGCTCACAGGCTCTCTAGTTGTAGCTCACAGGCTCTCCAGCTGTAGCCCACAGGCTCTCCAGCTGTAGCCCACAGGCTCTCTAGTTGTAGCTCACAGGCTCTCTAGTTGTAGCTCACAGGCTCTCCAGCTGTAGCTCACAAACTCTCCAGCTGTAGCCCACAGGCTCTCTAGTTGTAGCTCACAGGCTCTCTAGTTGTAGCCCACAGGCTCTCCAGCTGTAGCCCACAGGCTCTTTAGTTGTAGCCCACAGGCTCTCCAGCTGTAGCTCACAGGCTCTCCAGCTGTAGCTCACAGGCTCTCTAGTTGTAGCCCACAGGCTCTCCAGTAGCCCACAGGCTCTCCAGGTGTAGCTCACAGGCTCTCCAGCTGTAGCCCACAGGCTCTCCAGCTGTAGCTCACAGGCTCTCTAGTTGTAGCTCACAGGCTCTCCAGCTGTAGCCCACAGGCTCTCCAGCTGTAGCCCACAGGCTCTCCAGCTGTAGCCCACAGGCTCTCTAGTTGTAGCTCACAGGCTCTCTAGTTGTAGCCCACAGGCTCTCCAGCTGTAGCTCACAGGCTCTCTAGTTGTAGCTCACAGGCTCTCCAGTTGTAGCCCACAGGCTCTCCAGTTGTAGCTCACAGGCTCTCTAGTTGTAGCTCACAGGCTCTCCAGGTGTAGCTCACAGACTCCAGAGCACATGGGCTCAGTAGTTGCGACTTGCACTTAGTTACTCTGAGGCACAGGGGATCTTAGTTTCCAGACCAAACACCAAAACTGTGGCCCCTACATTGTAAGGCAGATTCTTAACTACTGAACCACCAGGGAAGTCCTACTCTAGTATTTTGACATTGAAGAATTGGGGAGGTTCTAGCAGTGGGGTTAATGCCAAAGGACTCTATAAATTTATAAATGAGAACTTCAAGGGTTAATGCCAAAGGACTCTAGAAATTTATAAATGAGAACTTCAAGGGTAAAATTCTTTAATTGGGGGAGCTTTGTAATTCCCAAATAGGCAGCACAGTAGATAAAGTAACAGTGAATTTTCACGCAGCGTGAAATCAACCATGGCAATGAAGTTTCAGCAAATGCAGCTTGAAGATTCAAGCCTGCATAAGCTCAAGGTGAATGCTTTTCAGCCTGTGTGACAGAAAGGAAGAAGGTTAGACAGAAAGAGCAAGTGATGTCCTGCCTCCTGTCTCCATGTTCTACACTCTTAGTCCACTGGCTTCATCTCTCCTCTGTTTCAATTCAGAGCCTGGGGCTGGCAGCTGCCTTTAGGGGAACAGCATGGGATGGGGGTTGGGTGTTCTGGAAATCTGGACCAGAAAGGGAAGGGATTAGCTGGAATGTGGATCTCTAAAGCCAGAAGAGGGCATGTCTGGGATGGGACTGAGGTCTGCACTGGGGACTGGGCTGCTTGCTGCCCTGGAGGAGGGATGTGAGAGTAGAATCAAGGCCAAGAGGAGTGGCCAGTGGTCAAGGGTGGGTTTAGAGATGCTGGAGGTCATTGTAGATGTGGTGAGTGGGTAGTGGGATGTCTGTGTGTCCACCTCCCAAGGTATTCATGACTGCCACTTCTCTGCCTCCTCTTGAAGCACTGATCCTGCTCAGGTGCAGTGAGTTGGATGTTTTACTGAACATCTTCTTTTGCCAGATTCAGCATCAGATGTGACTCCTGCTTAGGGAACACCCACTCCAGCTTGGGCACAGGAACCAGATTGCACGGTTGGAGGAGAGCAGGAGCAGAGACACTTGCAGCCTCTTTGGGCCCCAGAGGACTTGATCTGTGGTCTCAAAGGTGGAGAGTAGCGAATGTTCTGGTGGAGAAGAGGTGAGGGTGCATCAAGCCCACACGAAGGGCAGCAGGGAACGTGCTAAATGTGTTCAGAGGATGGCAAGGGCTGGCTGAGGCTGGGGTGGTGGTGGGAGGGGCTGCGGCAGGAGAGGAGACTGCCCAGAGGGGACGGGAACACCCGAGCTGGGAGGTGACCGGCCTCCCCAGGTGCTCTATGGTTTCCAATTGGGTGTTCACAACCCCATCACGCTTCAGGTTTCGTTCTCGGGTTCACTCACCTCCTGGATGCTTCCTGATGGACGTGGCAGCTAACTCACACTGGTCTCCTGCGCCTTCCCCTTTGTCCACACCAGTCTACACCAGTCTACTCGATCAGATCAGTGCCCCCACAGCCTTCAGATTGACTGGACTCCGGGCTGTGGCCTTGGGCCCTTGCATGGTCATCTACATCCTTCTCCCCTGGATGGGAGGCTGGTACCCTGGATGGTACCTCCATGCCTGCTACAAACCCCACCCTGGCCTTTTCATTTCACACCCTTCTGACCTTCTTCTTGTTCCTGGACAAGTCTTCCTAGTTGGAAAGTTCTCTGCCCTCCCCAACCTCTGTGGGGCTCTTCCGTGCCACCCAGTGTTCTGAGCGATGCCCCATCCTCTCCCCACATCCCTGCATCCACCTCCACCCTGCAACGCATCCCATTACCAGCGTGCGACCTCGACGGCCCCTGCTGGTGCTATTCAGCTCATACTCCGGTTTATTCATTTACTGCCTGTTGGCCTCTCTGCGACCCCCTCCCCTGGCTCAGTAGGGTCAGGAGACTCACTTGCCTTGGTCCACCTCTCCACCCACCCATGGCCATGCGCTGGTGGCAGTCTGAGCTGTGCAGGCCACTTGTTGACTGTTGAATAATGAACCCGAAGCACCGGGAGAGGGTGGCAGTGGAACCAGAGGGGCGGGGCTTCCCCAGCACCTGCGCAGAACCAGGCAACCCACGTGTGAAGAAGCCCAAATCAGCACCCAGGAGAGCCCAGCTCGGTCCCTGCACAGCCCCGTCCTCCCATCACACCCCAGCCTTTTATACTTGATGCAGACACTTCCACGGCCCTCCGGGGATCTGGCCATATCCCCTAAGTGTGAGTCAAGTCTTGACGGCCTTCAGGGGTTCTACGTACAGTACTTTTCCAACAGTATCATCCCCCACTGCTGGCAGGGAGGCTATCATGGGGGAGGGTCTGAGCCCCTGATGGGACAGTCAGGAATTGGGGGACTTCAGGAGCTTCCTGTCCCCTTCCGTGACCCTGAGCCTGGGAGGGGGAGTGGTGGCCTGGAGAATGAGAGGAGCCTTGACTCGGGACATTGAGCATTTTATCAAGGTCGGTGGACTGAGCAGGTGTGTGTTCACAGGGGTGATGCTCACAGCGGCACAGAATCTCTCCAGCCCCTGACCCCCCACATGCCCACCACTGCTCTCTCCTGAACTTCACACCAGCTTGGGACAGGTTCCCCCGTGGCCAGCACTGGGTGGACCACACCCATCTCTCCCCCAAGGCATTCTTAGTAGAACCACGTGTACAACTGTTTCCTGATTCACACTTAGGGTGGACAAATATCCAAAAGTGATGGAATGCTCCAGCACCGAGTGATACCTGCTGATGAAGCCCAGACTCTGTCATCCTACAAGCGATGTGGCATCTCTCCACACCAGGGTTAGAACCGCACCTACACTCCCAGGAGTCAGAAGATGAGCAGGAGGGAGTGTCTGGAGGTGATGGGCACAGCGGCGGAGGGACTTCCAGATGCTGAGACCACCCTCAAGACCCGGGTGGATGAGACGTGAGGCTGCTCCTTCCCTGAAGCACATTCAGTGAAATGTGATGCGTTTAGAATTATTGATCTGATTCTATTGTCAAGGTCTCACTGACAATGTGGGTAACAGACATGTTCATCTCTGTTAAAGTAATCTGCTCCGATTCAGGGATCAGCAGAGCGCCCAACACACTCCTGGTACTTTTAAGCACATCCCTTAGTGCCCTCCTTAGCACCCTGAGAAGTGGGGTGAGTCTCCTCTTTATAGCTGACAGCATGGTGGGGCAAGTGTGGGAAGACACTCACCATGATGATAACATGCTGAACTGGGATTCAAACCCATGCCTACAGAGACTGAATCCAGGGTGATGGTTTCTGCCCTTCATACAGAGCATCTCACTAATCCATGGAGCCTTCTAGGTGTAACCTGTTCTTGGTGATAAAATCATAAACACTCATTATTGAGAACTTGGAGAACAGATGAGGGTACATAAAAGAAGATAAACAGCAACTATTTTCTTACCGCAAAAAAATCAGTATTATATCTTGATATGCTTTATTTTCCCCTAAACTTCTCATTTTATCTTTCCAAAGCATATGCCAGATCATTTTATATAAATTTTTAAAAATTTATTTTCCCACCTAACAACTCAGTATGGGCCCTCTCTTATTGCTGAGCGCTGGTTGCTCAGTGCTGGCTGAGAGTCCCGGGGCTGTGTGACATGCATCCAGAGGATAAATTGCAATGCTTCAAATCCAGGTTTATGCATTCAAACCCTTTCTAATTTCCCCCCCTTTTGAAGCAGACTCATTTTGATCAACTTTGTACATAAATGTTTGACTGTGGTTTTGATCATTTTCTTGGGACAGAATCCTTTCTATGTGTTTCCAAAGACAGCTCTGTCTCCTGGTTATGGTCTCAGAGCCTCTAAAGGCCATTTGTTTTGCAAAACAAGACATTGGGTGAGACCATGTGTGAAGTTGTAGGAAGAAATGCCCTTTAAAAGAAGGCTTGGTTGAGGAAAGCATCTGCGTCTCTTGATCATTCCTCCTCCGTCAAACTTGGGTGACCTGGAGGCTTCCCTCCTCATGTCTAGAAGCTTACAGAAGGCTGCTTGGCCCAATGGAAGAACTAGCTGTGGCCATCCTGGGGGCTCCACAGGGTCACCATTTCTAACCAGGTCAATTCTGCTGTTAGAGTGGCATCGATGCCCTCTAGTCCCCTTCCAGCAATTGCATGGAGTGTTCAGGGGAGAGGTTCTGTCTACTCCATGGTAAGCACGCAGCTCTCTGCAGGTAGCCAGAGCTCAGAAGCTCACGTGTGCTCCAACACTTCACCTGTTTCCCATGGTGCCAAGTTGTGCTCATGGTGTGAGGTGGCACTTTGGTTGAGTGCTGGGGTGATGTGGGGGAAACTTTGTGGAGCCTTCTCAAATTATTAAGTACTGGGTAACCACAGAATGTTGGGGGAGTTCTCCCTGTTGTTACCTGCTCCTCAAGGATCACCTTTAGCTCTGTAACTTCCTGGGATTGATAGGTCACCTGGCCAGCTACAGAACACATGGAATTCATGGGGATTAACGGGATTAATTGTGGGGATGGTCCCAGTGAAGGGCTCCTGAGAAAAGGGCTGGCTAAGAGGACCTCCACTCCGTGACGATTCTTTAGTTCACATCTTTGGATACCTTCTTCTTAAGATAGTGCATTAGAAATTTTATATACACTGTTGCATTTGTATTTTACAAATTAGTGATATTCACAAAAAGTGATATTACAAATATCTTATGGTGTCTCTTACATGTGGCATCTAAAAAGATTGTACAAATGAACTTATTTACAAAGCGAAAATAGTTTCAGATGTAGAAAACAAATTTATGGCTACCAAAAGGAAAAAGAGGGAAGGGGTAAATTGGGAAATTTAAATCAACAAATACACACTTATAAAATAGATGACTATTGCTAATAAGATCCCACTGTATAACACAGGGAACTTTACTCAATACTCTGTAATGACCTATATGGGAAAAGAATCTGAAAAAGAGTGTATACAGGTACATGTATAACTGATTCACTTTGTGGTACAGCAGAAACTAACACAACATTGTAAATCACTATACTCCAGTAAAAATTAATGAAAACTTAAAAGAAATAATAATGAGAACTTTGAAAGTACCAAGGGTGGAAAGTAGGAAAGCCAACACTTTTCTGACAGATAACAAGATTGCGTGTACTAATAGACTGTTGGAATTTATCATAAGGATAGCCAGGTCACTAAAGTAACACATAAAAATTTTAAATTGATATCTAGAAGCATATAAATTAGAATATTAAATTCAAAAAGATATTTACAGTAGCATTAAAACATCAAATATTTAAGAACAAGTGACACAAATATGTAAGACTTTATACAGAACACTACTAATAACAGAAATTTAAAATATTAAGTGGAAGAGTATATCATATTTACAGATGGGAAGGTTCACTATTATGTAGACATCAGTGCTTCCTACATGATCTCTAGATCCAATGCAATTCCAGTAAAACTGCCAACTGGATGAATGTGTATATATGTGTAACTTGAGAATCTGATTCTAAAATTTATATGGATGCTATGCCAAGACACCCTTAAAAAAGAAGAAGTTGTGAACATTTTATTTTCTTTGAATATTCAACTTTCTGTAAGCTACTTGGGGCTCCTGAGGTGCCGACAGTATCTTGACCCAGTTTGTGGTTACACTGGTGTTTAATTTGTGATCCTTCACTAGTTGGTTCTGTTGTGTACACTCTCTTTGAGTATGATATACCATAGAGAGAATTTATAAAGGAAATGGTATAAGAGTTCAAGAGGGACACACTCCTCTTTTGAAAGTGAAAGTGTTAGTCACTCGGTTTTGTCCAACTCTTTGCGACTCCATGGATTGTTGCCCACCAGACCCCTCTGTCCATGTAATTCTCCAGGCAAAAACACTGGAGTGGGTTGCCATTCCCTTCTTCGGGGGTTTTTCCCAGCCCAGGGGCAGAAACTGGGTCTGCCACATTGCAGGCAGATTCTTCACTTTCTGAGCCACCAGGGAAGTCCAAATGTTCCTGGTTCCTAAAAATTGACCTCTTTTGTCACCTAAGTAAATGATGATCTGATCAAGAAACAAAAGGGACAAATACGGACAATTTTTTCATTTCTACTGAGACAAGACTTGCCGCTTTCATCAGTGATTTTCTTGGTTTGGGCTTTTGGAGCATCATGGAAATGAACAGGATGACAGGACAGTTTCTTCCCCTCCCCTCTCCCTGCCCCCTCTCCCCTCTCCCCTCTCCTGGATGCCAGTGGACCAGGGCTGGGCCATGCACGGCTCTCAGAGATGTTCTGAGAGCTTCTGAGACATCCTGCCCGGGATTGTACTCTGACTGCCGGTTGATCATCAGGCTAAAGACTACTCACCAACGAAGTGCAGACATGCAACTGGGAGACCTAAGTCAGCATCCAGTAAGCATGCAGGACCACATTAATCTCCAACACCTGGATGTTTTCCCCTGGGCAACACCACAGTCCTCATCTGGGATTCTTCTCATGGACGTACATTTCCATGTACAAAGAGGATAATGCCCACTTCATTCTGCCTCAGTGGGGATTCCAAAGATTAACTTTAATTAAACTTATTTACTGTGAGTTCTCTTGGGGAGTGGTTGTAATAACACAAAAGAGTGAGAGTAGTACTGTTAATTGGGATTATATTACTGGATATGCAATGAAAGGAATTCAAGGTTATATGAATAATATAATAATAATTATATGAATCACAGTTCCATTAAAAGAGTTTTATATAAATACAGGGTAATATCATGTTGAAATGATAACTTTCTTCTTAGTTTTCTTGACTTTTAGCTCTCTGACTTTTACTTAAACACATTGTTTTATTGATGGTGATGTGATGTGCCTTTTAACATAATAATTTTCTCTCCTAAAGTAACTCATTTTATGTACGGGGAAAATATTCTTCAGATAATAGGGCTTTATATATTTTGAACCTGTACCTTTGTAATAAAATGTAGAGTACTTAATCCCCTAAGCTGTACAATCTTTCTACATATCCACGGGGAATTCGTAGGTATTAAGTTAGCTCTAAGGGGGCTTTGAAAATATTCTCCAAATGCTGTAAAGAGATATTGAGAAATCAAGAAAGATATTAAGCATTACAAGAAAAAAATTAATAATGCCACATAGTCTACTAGAATTCAAGTGCGGTTTATTTATATTAAGTTTTCCACTTATTTCTTGAGTGTTATGTTCCACTGCTAGAGTCAGGTGGTTGTCCATGACTGAGTCTTAGAAGTGCATGGAATTTGCCAGCCTGTGGTGTTTTAGAAGACTTTCCTATAGCTCAAATGGTAAAGAATCTGCCTGTGAGGATTTGAATTCATCTCACCTTCTTCTCTGGCAAAGATCAGAGTGACCACCTTTGCTGGGATGCTGGTCTATGAATTTCAGTTACACAGTCTACAAGCAGTCTTTCATATGTTTCCTGAATATCACAGAGTTGTGGGGATTATGACCTAAGCCCTCATTTGAGCCTAGTTATTGGTGTACATTTGAGGTTGTCAAGAAGCTTGGTCCATTAGAAAATAAGCTGTCCATCAGAGTGGTGTAAAGAATGACAGACGGGTGTGTTTTGCTCCACTGAAAACACGAGAAAGAATTTATTGTATTTGTTTTTTAAATTTCTCAACCCCCAACCCCTGCTAAAATAAAAAATTAAGATGGTGGTCCCTCCTCCCAAAAAGAGCTGATATGTTTTGAAGAACGAGGAGAATTTGAAAGATCCAGAGTTCCTAGCTCTGCAAGGTTCAGCACCAAGGACAGCTCTGGAGGGGCCCTGATAACACTCCCCAAGTCTCCCTCCCGTAGGAAAGCTGAGAGAACGGGAGTTTGCAGCTTGATTTAATAAAGGATGCTGGTGGATGTCGGTGATGCAGGCCTGCATTGTCTGTTTTGAGCATCCTGATTCTGACCGGCACTCAGGAAGGGCAGGGACAAGGTTTCAAGGAGAGGATGTACACGTCTTACCCTTTGCAACATTTCTGGCCACAAGCTGAGATGAAGTGAGGGGGCTGCTTATAAACGTCTTCTTAAAAGACAGAGTGGGATCTCAAATGTTGAATTTGCTTCTGAACATTTTGCGAAGAGCCTGGCACACAGTGTGGATAAATATTTGCTGAATGAATGATTAAATAAGTCGTCTAGAGCTGCTATCTTCTAACTTTTGCCCTCCATTCATTTAAAAAATATTTCCTTTTGAGGTGTAATACACAGATAAGCGCACAGACTTAAATGTGTGCTTAACAAACGATGCTGTGAAATGTACCAGTGAAACGCCATACAACCCCGCCAAAGTCAGAGAGAAAACTGCCCTACGCCTCCACCCCGGCTGCTCTGATGAAACACTAGAATCTGGGTGGCTTAGAACAAACTGACATTTATTCCTCACCATTCCGGAGGCTGGACATCCGTGGCCACGGTGTCCATGAGGTGAGGTGAGGGCCCTCCTCTGATTCACACTTCTCATTTGCCCCACATGGGTGAAAGGGTGAAGGAGCTCCCTGGGGCCTCTTTTGGAGGGACATTGACCACATTCAGGAAGTGTCCACTTTCAGAACCTAATCAGCTCCCGAGAGGCTCATTTCCTAAAAGCGTCCCCTGGTCATTAGGTCTCCAATATGTGAGTTTGGGGGGACACAAACAGGCAGACCACAGCAAAGGCAATTCCAGTGTCCCGACTGGCTAAAGACACCCATGCCCCTGCAATGACTACCCCTCCATCCCCTTAAAACTGCCAGCATGCCAACTACTGACTATTGTGGTGACCCTTTCCAGCCTCTGCTTTGTAGTTATACCTGGCACTTGTTCAGTTGCTAAGTCATGTCTGACCCCATGGACTATAGCACTCCAGGCCCCTCTATCCTTTACTGTCTTCTTGAACTTACTCAAACTCATGTCCATTGATTTGGTGATATGATCCAACCATCTCATCCTCGGTCACCCCTTTCTCCTCTTGCCCTCCGTCTTTCCCAGCATCAGAGTCTTTTCCAAAGAGTCCGCTCTTTGCATCAAGTGGCCTAAGTATTGGAGCTTCAGCATCAGTCCTTCCAGTGAATATTCAGGGTTTATTTCCTTTAGGACTGACTGGTTTGATCTCCTTTCTGTCCAAGCGATTCTCAAGAATCTTCTCCGACACTATAGTTCAAAAGCATGAATTCTTCGGCACTCAGCCTTCTTTATGGTCCACCTCTTACATCATACATGACTACTGGAAAAACTATAGCTTTGCCTATATGGCCTTTTGATATGGCATAGTGATATCTCTGCTTTTTAATATGCTGTCTGAGTTTGTCACTGCTTTCCTTCCAAGGAACAAGCATCTTTTAATTTCTCTTTAGTATTGACTGGTTTGATTAAATTCCTTTAGGATTTGATGTGGATTACTGTCTGTTAATGTATATGTGTCAGTGCTATTCTCTCAAATCATCCCACCCTCGCCTTCTCCCACCGAGCCCAAAAGTCTGTTCTTTATGTCTGAGTCTCCTTTATTGCCCAGCATGTAGGATCACTGGTGCCATCAATCTTTCTAAATTTCATATATGAAATGGCAACCCTCTCCAGTATTCTTGCCTTGAAAATTCCATGGACAGTGGAGCCTGACTCGCTATAGTCCATGGGATAGCAAAGAGTTGGACATGACTGAGCACTCACACATATTCCATGTATTTATATTTTTGAAGAAAGCATATTTAAATGAATACAGTTCAAACAACATTCCATTGTATATTTTAATCTGAAATACATATTATAAACTTTAGATCATGAGAATAAATGCAGTCAGTTTTTTTTTTTGTGTGTGTGTGTGTGTGCAATAGAAAATATGGAAGTGGGGCTCAGAAATAGAAAGCTGAGAAGGAAATAGGAAAACCTTCATGAAAGGAGCTCTGCTCACATTTAAAAATAATCTGGAAACAATGAAACCGAGCATACTTCTGCGGTGTGTGACTCAGATGAAACTTGCAAGCTCAACATCACACATTGTATAATTAGTTAGATTTAATTATTGAAAAAAAAGAAAATGAGCAAGAAAATTGTTCTCATCAGATACAAAACTTAAACAGGTCAGATAAAATCTCTTTATAGTCATTATTAAAGAAAGATTGAATTTTTGATCAAACAATGGGAGTGGAAAGAATATTTCTTATCCAAACCACAACTGGAAGTGACAGAGCGCCGGCCTGCTGTTAGGAGATGAAAATGATATTCATGAAATTGGTAAATTGGGCGAGAGAGATGAAGCCTCATCACACCGTTTGGGTAGTGTGTGAGTGTTTCTAGCAAAGGCAATCTGATTCAAATTGACGATTCTGATTTTCTTTCCGTAAGCCTGATAGAAAATTGAGTATTTTACATTGCAATTATTTTGATTGGAAGAAGAAAGTATAGCCACCAACCTACAGATTTTAAGCTTAAAGGTGAAGTATTTTGCAACTATTATTTCATATTTTGTAATGTAGCTTTGGGTTAGATGGTATCTGTGGCTGCAAACATCCAAACTCTTAACTATAAGAACATAAAACATCATTTGCATCTAGAACCACACAAATCAGACAGGTAGTTACTGCCATGGGTAACAGTCTGAACAGTGAGCTAGAGTGCTGAAGAAAGACTTGCGAACATGGGAGTATGTCGATGCCATGTTCTTAAAGAATAGTATTATCTGCTCACTATTAGCAAGCATGATGATTTTTTTGTGATACCCATAGTACAATATTTATAGAAAACAATAGAAATTTCCTAGTAGAAATGCTTGCAAAATTAAATGGTAGAATGACTGAATCTGGAATATTGGTTAAAAAATAAAGCATGTGAAGATTATCAAGGATGAAATATTCAAATGAGACCCATATCTTAATGAATGGATGTGAATGGATAGCTTTCTAAATAAGAGAAAAAACCACACACAAAATGTTTAAAAAATGAAATACTACCCATTTCTATCACCTGTACCAAAGACAAAATGTTCTGTTGAACAAGTAGCAATTGTGGATTTAGTGTTAACCACCGGAAAGAAGAAAAGAGGCATCAAAATTAATGGCTGTCATTGGTTTTATATCTATTGTAAAATGTGCAGGCTTTGATATGAGAAAGGTGTGACTGGACAACTTTCGGTTTTAAGTTTTGATATAAAGGATAAAGCACTAAGAGTACTGGTAAAGAGAAAAGCGCATGAACCAGAATTTTGGCTGAAAATCCGTTTGTTACTAGGAGTCATGACTCAACTATACATTTAGTGATGCCATTTTTTGGAGCAAGTGTTGTGTTAGTTGTCAGTCATGTCCAGCTCTTTGTGACCCCATGGACTGTAGCCCCCCAGGTTCCTCTGTCCATGGGATTCTCAGGCAAAAATACTGGGGTGGGTTGCCATGCCCTCCTCTAGGGTATCTTCCCAACCCAGGGATTGAACCTGGTCTCCTGCATTGCAGGCGGATTCTCTACAGTCTGAACCACCAGGGAAGCCCAATGAATGCAATAATTATACATGCTGTTTTCCAAATCTTCCCAAAGATAGAATCTCTTACCATATTTAACCTTTCAACCTTTCCTGACTATGTGAAAGGAATACCAAATCGATGCTTTATTTGAACAAGATAAAATTCTTACGAAAAGAGTGAAGTCAATCATGAGCCTCAGAGAAAACGTTAACGTGGTTTCCAGCACACAAATAAATTAATGCTGAATCTGTACCATCCACACTTAGTGGGTATGAATTATTACTTGTTAATGTTATGTATAAAAATGTCTACAAAAAAGCTAAGTCTAAATTTAGGCATTTTGCTTTTAGGATTAAAATGATCTTGAATTTTCTTAGCAAAAGGTGAAGATGGATCTTGCTCAAACACATACCGAAGGTGACATTACAATAAAATTTGAAAACTTAGTACCAGAAAATGAAAATGTCTAAGGAGCATGAGGAAAACTGTGCCTTCATGATTCTAAAATTCTGTTCATTGTCAATCACGGTATGATCTGAAGTGAAGAGCTGAATAAATTGAGCAGCATTTTGTCACTTTGGGTTTTCTTTATGATGTTCCAGAATAGGACAATTTAACAGGATAACTTAAGGAATCAAACTGATTAAGAATTAAGTATTAAATTAAGTAATGAAAAGTTAAGCAGTTCACTATTGGTATGTCATTTTACAGCTTGCTTTTGCTCAATCTATTCAATGTGATTACTGATTTATTTTTTTAGTTGATTTACAATGTTGTGTTAGTTTCAGGTGTACCCAAAGTGAATCGTCTATATAAATATGTGCATATATCCTCTCTTTTATTTCTTTTGTAGATTCTTTCCCCTTATAGGCCACTGCAGAGTACTGGGCAGAGTTGCCTGCGCCGTGCGGCAGGTTCTTATTAGTTTTGTATTTTATACATGTGTGTGTGCTAGGTTGCTTCAGTCGTGTCTGACTCTGTGACCCCATGGACTGTGGCCCACACAGCTCCTCTGTCCGTGGGATTTCCCAGGCAAGAATACTGGATTGTGTTGCCACGCCCTCCTCCAGGGGATCTTCCCCACCCGGGGATCAAACCCACGTCTTGCGTCTCCTGCATTGGCAGGCGGGTTCCTTACCACTCGCGCCCCCTGGGAAGCCCCCAGTTTACGTACGGCAGTGTGTTATGTCAGTCCCAAGCCCCCAGTTCATCCCTCTTCCCCTTATCCCCTGGCGACCTGTTTGTTTTCTCCACCTGTAACTACTTCAGTTTTATAAATGAGTTCATCTGTACCCTTTCGTTTTTCTTCCACATATAAGCAATAGCACACGATATTTGTCTTTTGAGTCTGACTTGCTTTACTCAGTATGACAATCTCATTTGACTGCTTTTTTCTTCTCTTCACATGGTTACCGTTTTTTTCTGCTCCTTTTTCATTTCTAGGAATCTTTTACTTTAGGCTAATGCTTTGCTTGGAATGTTGTAGGGACTCTGGATTTTGATATCTCCCTTTGCAGGATGTCATAGTTGCTCTGGAAGGCAGTTAAATTACTGGGTAAGCACCTAAATCCTGCTGAGAGTTTGTTTAAGGCTTTGTTGCTAATTAATTAGATTTTACTCTTGGTCAGATGGTGAATCTGTTAGTCCTAACTAACAGATAGTCCTAACTAACAGTTATTCCAACTGTGTGGCTCTTCAGGGATTTCAATGCGAAGTTTGAGGCATTCAGCTTGCTTGCCTAACTGGTGAGGCTTGAACGCCAATCCCTGTCTCTCTAGTAGCAGTCCAGTTCAGTTTAGTTCAGTTGCTCAGTCATGTCTGACTCTTTTCGACCCCATGAACCACAGCACGCCAGTCTTCCCTGTCCATCACCAACTCCCGGAGTCCACCCAAAACCATGTCCATTGAGTCAGTGATGCCATCGAACCATCTCATCATCAGCTCCTGGAATATTTCTCTTGGGCTTCTTGGAGTCATTTAGGGACTTGACTCAATTTAGTATGAAGGTTTTGGAGCTTCCACTTGTGCTTCCTTCTTCTCCAGGACTTTTTTCTTAGTTTCTGATCATTTCAGCCCCGATTCTTCCATTCCAGCAAGACTACTGCCTTCTGTCTGAGCTTTATGCCCTCACGTGCTGTCTTGAGTCAGAAGTATCCTCAGAGAAAAGCCAGGGCAAGTGTTGAGCGTTGTGCTCACATGTTTGCTTCCCTTCTTCAAGGATCGTGTGCCTCGTTTCCTTACTCTCTAGGCTCATCTCCAGGCCCTTCAGACGTTTTTCCCTCCCCCCGCCCCCCGAGTTTGTAATTTTAATCGGCTTGAGGGCTAAAGCGATATAAGCTTCCCTATTATTTCTGAGTCAGGAAGTATCTTTCTTAAAAATTTGTCTTACTTTGGAATTTAGGGATTTGTGCATCTATAGGTGATGTCCTTCATCAGTGTAATAAAGTTCTGAGCCACTGTCTTTTTAAAAAAAATGTTTATTTATTTGGGCTTCCTTGGCGGCTCAGTACTGAAAGATCTGCCTGCAATGCAGGAGAAGTGGATTCATGACCTGGGTTGGGAAGATTCCCTGGAGAAGGAAATGGCTACGCCACTCCAGTATTCTTAGTGGGAAAATCCATGGACAGAGGAGCCTCGAGGGCTACAGTCCATGGGGTCACAGAGTTGGACACGACTGAGCGACTAAACAATAACGGCATTTATTCATCCGGCTACCCCGGGTCTTCTTCGTGGCATTAGGGATCTTTGTTGGGGCGAATGGGGTCTCTCCTTGCAATGTGAGGGCTGTTCTCGAATTGTGGCACTCCAGCTCTGGAGTGAGCAGACACAGGAGTCGCGGGGCAGTTAGCTGCCCTGGGGCATGTGGCATCTTAGTTCCCCGCCCAGGGGTCGAACCCATGTCCCCTGCTTAGGAGGGTGGATTCTTAAGCCCTGGGTCACCAGGGAAGTCCCTGAGAAGTTTTCTTTCCAAATACACATTCTCCGTCTTCTTTCTCCTTTCCTGTTTTTCCAAACACATCTGCGCTAGACTGTTCACTGTGCTTTCATAACCACTGGGATGATCCCAGGGCACGTGGTGTTTACACTGTGAAACTTATCAAGTCCGGTAGAAGCTGCACAGGAACGGTCTACATCATATTCATGTTCTGAACACTGATTTAGTTTCAGTAAAATGACATAGTTCTTAGTATTCAAAGTATATAACTAATAAAGCTAAGACTGGCAGTTTAATTTTTCAAATTATTTCAGTTTTACAGTTGTCTCAAAGTTACTGGCATAAAAATTTCATATTTAGTTTTTAGTTTATACATGCCAAAATATCACTAGGCTAAAAACTATCTTAACACTAGAAATCCATGAAACATTTTTAATTTACAGTGGCTCATATATTAACAAGTTTAGGTACACTGCTTTATGGCCTGAGAGAGGCTTACAGACATACAGTCAAGGATATTTTCTGCTATATGTTATAAAAGGTGAGCTATATTTTATACCTTTCGGCCAACTTGAGTTAAATAGCACTACTTTTTTGTTATTATAAAACCCATCTAACTATCAAATGACATCAAGAAACTAAAAGAGATGATTGAATATAAGTCATAATCCTAATCAATGTCCGTTCACAATTATAATGGGATAACTAAGTTTTTGGAGATTCCAGGCAGTTCTGTCTTACTCAGGTTTAGAAATATTACTCAGGATCTTAGAAAATAAGACTTGCCTTCATCCCTCCCATTATCCCATATATCAATCCTCCAAGAGCTCACTTTGCTTCTGGGGCTGGGACCCGTCTGCTTCCTCCTGCTGGTCCCTTCTCCCCTGTAACCCCTGGAAAGGGATGCAAAAGTCCTTCTTAACTGTAGTTCCAGGTGGAAATATCCAAGCTGACCCTTCACTAGTGCATTGAAGATAGAAAGAAAAGGGCTACATCACAGAGGTCCTTCTGAGGGGCAGCCTCAGGACTCGGAGACCAGCCAGGTGGGATGTGGGTGAGAGGGTATAATTAGAGATAGAAGAAAGAATTTCTCTGTTTTAGGCTAGTTGACTGGGTGGATGAGTCCTTGGTTGAATATACCCCAAACCTCTCTGGGAAACTGACAGATATTTCCCTGATGATGGGGAACCAGGAGGACTGCTGCAGGTGAAATAGAAGCATCACTCTGACCGCATCTCTGCTTTTCTAGTGGGGAGCTCAGGAGGGCGGAAGAAGGACCATTGTGGAGAGTCACTGGGAGGTGATTCGGGGGCATGCGGATGCCAGGCTTCCTTGATCCCACTTCTTGACAGAGACCAGCGGGGCTGAGTCGGGAGCTGCTGACCTACGCCTGTTCCTGAGGCCGAGAAGGAGGTGGAAAGAAATAGCAGGAGCTCCTCCTAGTTTGCCTCTCTGTGCCCTGTCCTGAAAACAAATTCAATAAAAGTATCATTTTCAGAAAATAGCGGGTTGCTCTTCTGAGAAATAAGCGCAATTTCCTTTCTCTTCTTTTCCTTTTCTCCTCCTGCATTAACAGGAAGAAGAATTGCTTTTGAGTCCAGCTCCAAAAGCTGCAGTTACTTATTTGGCTGTTCTCATCGCTGTGATCAAATATTGAAGGTGAGGGCAGGGAATCGATACTGGGGTAGAGACGCAGAGTTATGTAAGGGCCACATGCATGAAACATTAAGAGCCGCGAATCAAGAGCAGGGGGTTTGAAATCCGAGAGCTATTACGGCTCTACTGTTTGAACTCTATTTTGGAATTGGGAGAAATCAATACGGAAAAGCACATACCAAGAAAAACTTTAAAAAAGCAGTCTTCACTGACCTAAAAAAAAGCCAGACCCAACGTGCTCTCACATCAGTAAGCCCGAGGTCTGGGAGAACTGTGGATATCAAACTGTGGGACTGAAGTCTAAATTACAAGGCAGACGTCATCCTTTCAGAATCTGCTGTGGGCAAGCAGACAGCTTCAGAATCTGTAGTCACTTGGGTTCAAGTGAGCACAAAGGAGTGAGTCTTGAGAAAGTTTGAAATATGTAAGGTTTAGGCTTTTACAAAAGAATGGGGACTTATTACTTTTACATAGACTATTATTATTATTATCATATTACATAGACTAATTCAAGCTGGCCACAGAGAGTGAAAGTGTTAGTCGCTCAGTTGTGTCCAACTTTTTGTGATCCCATGGAGTGTAATCTGCCCGGCTCCTCTTGATAGCTTACAGTGAAAGGTTGGATTTGTGAACTCCGAAGAAGATTTAGCTTCGGGACCAGGGACCAGGGCCCAGGCTTGATCACTGCAGAGCTTTTGTGTAGCAGAGTTTTATTAAAGTGTGAAAGGGGCAGGGAAAGCTTCTGATACAAACATCAGAAGGCGGGTGGAAAGTGCCTCTCTTGCTAGTGTTAGCAAGGGAGGTATACACTTTTTAAATTAATTAAGAAAGATAGCGCTAAGTCGTGTCCGACTCTTGGGACCCCATGGACTGTAGCCTGCCAAGCTCCTCTGTCCTCGGGATTTTCCAAGCAACAATACTGGAGTGGGTTGCCATTTCCTTCTCCAGGGAATTAATTATTACAATAAGTCAAAAGAATGTCTCAAGTTCCTGAAAATTTTACCAGACACACTCCCATAATTTACATTTTAAGACAACAGGATTAGCCAGAAGGTCTTCAGGAAGGAGAAACTGTCCTCAAGCTGGATACATTGTTATTATATAATCCCTCAGTTCAGTTCACTTCAGTTCAGTCGCTCAGTCGTGTCTGACTTTGTGACCCCATGGCCTGCAGCACGCCAGGCCTCCCTGTCCATCACCCTCTCCCAGAGCTTGCTCAGACTCATGACCATTGAGTTAGTGATGCCATTCAACCATCTCATCCTCTGTCGTCCCCTTCTCCTCCTGCCTTCAGTCTTTCCCAGAATCAGGGTCTTTCCAAATGAGTCAGCTCTTTGCGTCAGGAGGCCAAAGTATTGGAGTTTCAGCCTCAACATCAGTCCTTCCCTAGGATATAATCCTAGTCTTTCCCAAGGATATAATCCCTAGTACAGAGTTTAAACTGAGTTGTTTGTTGTATAATTATCAGTTCCGGGCTTAAAGAAAAATACCTTTTCTGTGACTGAGACTAAGAAATGTAGAGAAAGAAAAGTTTGTCCTTTCCTCCTCCTTGAGCACCCCAGACCCCTATCTCCTCTTTGAGAGCCGCAGAGCCCTTCCTCCTCGGGGACCCCCGGACTTCTTATCAACCTGCCTAGGAACTGACTTTCTCACTCTGTCCATGGGATTCTCCAGGCAAGAACACTGGAGTGGGTTGCCATTCCCTTCTCCAGGGGAATCTTCTCAACCCAGGGATCTAACCCAGGTCTCCTGCAGTGCAGGCGGATTCTTCACCCTCTGAGCCACGAGGGGGGATTCTATTGAAGGGTTTGGTTTAATGAGGAGTAAATCTAGTTCCTGTTTACATTCAAGTAACCCTGTTTGCATTGCTGGTTAGTTCAGCTATATCTAAAAGCAGCTCATTTCTTGAGTAGCAAACTTTTCTTCCTCGATATTACGCCTTTTAGCTTAGACCCTGGCTTTTCACAGAACCCGAGGAGGTGACCTTTCGTGTGGGTGCTTTGCCGCTGGCTGCTGGCAGGTCTGCGTGGCGAGGCCCAGACAGTGATGGATGAGCACGATCTCCCAGGATGCAGGGTGCCAGCCTTCCCTGCCCTCCCCAAGGCTCTGCCTGCAGAAGCTGATTAACCAGACGGCTTCATCCAGCTCCAGGAACACCCTCCTTCCTGATGAATCTCACACAATGTTAGTATTGACTGAGGACCATGAAGATAAATATGCCTCAGTTCTGTCCTGGGAACCAAGAGTTTAGCCGTTGTGCAAACAATGGGGTGTGGGCTGTGGCAGAAGTCATCACAGGGCGTAGAGGGTGGAGAGGGGGGACATGCGGCGGGAAGAGTTAGTCCGCCGGTGGTGGAAGTGGGGGCTTGGGAAAGTTACGCAAAAGTGACTTCTGCTTTGACTTTTGTCCCAGAGCTTGATTGAGAAACAGACTCTGAGCTGAAGGAGTGATGAAGGCTTGGGGCCTTGACTGTGAAGCCTGGGCTGCCTTGGGGGGCTGTAAAGAGCTTCGTGCGGGTGGAGAGGGATGCTGTTTGAATGTATCGCATGGAGGGGGACCTTTCCTCAAGAATCCCTCCAGAGCTAACAGGAGCTAAGATCACAGGTGGTTCCGATGCTGCAGCTAAGAGGTTGGATTCTACTGACCCTGCCAAGCCAATGAGGGGCTTTTAAATTATTTTCCCCGCCTTTTGTTTGAACATTTATGTATGTGTTTTTGGCTGCTCTGGGTCATCGTTGCTGTGCCCCTGCTTTCTCTAGTTGCGGAGGGTGGGGGCCGCTCCCCAGTTATGATCAGCAGGCGTTTCGTTGTGGTGGCTTCTCTTGCTGTGGAGCAAGCTCTGGGCACAGAGGCGTCAGTAGCTGTGGTTCTCAGGCTCAGTTGCCTCATGACATGTGGGATCTTCCTGGACCAGGGGTCCAAGAATCTGTGCCTCCTGCATCGGCGGATGCAGGAGGATCCTGCATCGGCAGGTGGATTCTCAACCCCTGAACCACCAGGGAAGTCCCTGAATAACTTTAGATTTACAGAAGAGTTGCAAAAGTAGCACAGAGAGTTCCTACATACCCGACTTCCTCTAACATGAACTTCCGTTACCACAGTTGGGCTCCAAAGTCACTGCAGATGGTGACTGCAGCCATGAAATCAAAAGACGCTTGCTCCTTGGAAGAAAAGCTATGACCACCCTAGGCAGCATATTAGAAAGCGAGACATTACTTTGCCAACCAAAGACTGACTAGTCAAGGCTATGGTTTTTCCAGTAGTCATGTATAGATGTGACAGTTGGACTATAAAGAAAGCTGAGCACCGAAGAATTGATGGTTTTGAACTGTGGTGTTTGAGGAGACTCTTGAGAGTCCCTTGAACTGCAAGGAGATGGAATCATTCCATCCTAAAGGAAATCAGTCCTGAATATTCATTGGAAGGACTGATGCTGAAGCTGAAACTCCAATCCTTTGGCCACCTGATGCGAAGAACTGACTCATTGGAAAAGACCCTGACACTGTGAAAGATTGAAGGCAGGAGGAGAAGGGGGTGACAGAGAATGAGATGGTTGGATGGCATCACCGACTCCATGGACATGAGTTTGAGCAAACTCCGGGAGTTGGTGATGGGCAGGGAGGCCTGGCGTGCTGCAGTCCATGGGGTCGCAGAGTCGGACACATCTGAGCGACTAAACTGACTGACCATGGTGCATTTGTCAAAATTAGAAATTAATACGGGCATAATATCATAAACTGAACTACAGACTATTAAGATTTCGTGTTTCGCCACTAATGTCCTTATCTCTTCCCGGATCCAACTGAGGTTCCATTTGCACTCAGTTTCAGGTCTTCAGTCTCTGCCAGTCTGTTCCTGAGTGTTCCCCAAATCCTTCATTCCCCTGACGTTTTTGAAGACTGTTGGTCTGGTGTTTTGTAAAATGTCTCTCTATTGGATTTTTATGATGTTTCTGCAAGATCGTATTGAGGTTGTGGATTTATAGGAAGAATGTCCCAGAGGTGATGGACTGCTCTCTGCATGTAGAAAAAGAGGTGCTCAGTTTGGTGATATTAACCTCAGTCACTCGGTAAAGGTGTTTGTGTGAGGTTTCTCCATTATGAAGTTACCACGTATCTCTATTTAATTTTGGGGAAGATACTTTGAGGTTAAATAAATATCTTTCTCCTTGAGTCTTTGCCCTTTAATACAGGCATTCACTGGTGAATCTTGCCTGCAATAACTTTTGCTATGGTTTTTCTAACCTTCATTTTCCATTTCCCCCACCTGTTCTATATTTATTTGTTGGAATTATTCTGCAAGGAATACTTGCGATGTATTTATTCAATCATTTGTTTATATCACTATGAACTCATGAATATTTATTGGATTCTTTGTGTTACAATCCAATACTATCATTGTTATGTACTTTGTTGCTGAACTGTTTCAACCATGGTCATAGAGATCTTTATCAGTTCATCTCCTGTATCCTTTTGACGTGTCTCCATCCATCCTTGCCTTTTGTTCCTCCCCACCTCCATCCCTCCCTCCTCCCTGCCTTCCTGCCTACCTTTCTCCCCGCTTTCCCATCTTTCCTTCCTTTATTCCTTCCTGTATCTCTTCCTTTCTTTCTTTCTTTCATTTCTGAGCATTTTCTTACTTCAGGCCATCACAAAATGCTCCAGACTCGTCTTGTATTTTCCCTGCCCCTAACTAGCTTGGTTTTTAAAGCAGAGAGTAGCCGGACAAGAGGCCAGTTTGGAAAGATCCCTTTTGTGAGAGATGATGGGTGTGTAGAGGGTGTGAGTGCTGTGATGATCAAGCTGAGGATGGTGAGGCTGGAAGCAAGCCTGTGGCAGCCAGGAGCAGCTGGAATAAAGGGGGCCACAGACAGGGTGGAAGAGGAGTAGGACCCATAGGAGGCTCCCTGCTGTTTGGAATAAAAGGAGGGTTGGATGTGATGTGAAGCTTCAGAGATGATGGGTGGATGGGCAGCTCACGGGGCTGGAAGCACAGGAGGGGCTTCGCTCTGCTTTTCTGGCTTCCAGCAGGAGTGTTCCTGAACAAGTTTTCCCACTCTCTTACTCTGGGCTGTTTTGGGGAGAGGAATGATATTTTCCTCTGCGTTGTCTCCTCAGTTCTCTGGCTTCTCTCCTTTCTTCAGTCAGTTCAGTTCAGCCGCTCAGTCGTGTCTGACTCTTTGCGACCCCATGAACCGCAGCACACCAGGTCTCCCTGTCCACCTCCAACTCCTGGAGTTTATTCAAACTCGTGTCCATCGAGTCGGTGATGCCATCCAACCATCTCATCTTCTTTCGTCCTCTTCTCCTCCTGCCCTCAATCTTTCCCAGCATCAGGTCTCTTCTAATGATGCTCTTCGCATCAGGTGACCAAAGTATCAAAGTTTCAGCTTCAGCATCAGTCCTTCCAATGAATATTCAGGACTGATTTCCTTTAGAATGGACTGATTCCATCTTCTTGCAGTTCAAGGGACTCTCAAGAGTCTTCTTCAACACCACAGTTCAAAGCATCAATTCTTTAGTGCTCAGCTTTCTTTACAGACCAACTCTCACATCCATGACTACTGGAGAAACTGTAGCTTTGACTAGACAGACATTTGTTGGCAAGGTAATGTCTCTGCTTTTTAATATGCTGTCTAGGTTGGTCATAGCTTTTCTTCGAATGAGAAAGTGTCTTTAATTTCATGGCTGCAGTCACCATCTGCAGTGATTTTGAAGCCCAAGAAAATAAAGTCTGCCACTGTTTCCCCATCTATTTGCCATGAAGTGATGGAACCAGATGCTATGACCTTAGTTTTCTGAATATTGAGTTTTAACTCTCCTTTCTTATCAGGACTTAAGTAAATCACCTCACTTCTGACAAGGGGGGCACTTCTCAGGCAGCCTACGTGATTTGAGATGCACAAAGATGATGTTCCTTCTTATTCCACTGGCGCTCTGGTGGGAACCAAGAGGAAGATGTCCCAGTTAAGGTAACTGCTCTCACAAAGCTGACAATCCTAGGATACAAGGGAATAAATAAACAATCCGGATTATTCCAGATAGTGGGATAAGTATAACGCAGGTCATACAATGGGGTAATCTGATGGAAAGGGGCTGAGAGGGGAAGGGAAAGTGAAGTCGCTCAGTCATGTCCAACTCTTTGCGATCCTGTGAACTGTAGCCTACCAGGCTTCTCTGTCCATGGGGTTTCCAGGCAAGAGTACCGGAGTGGGGTGCCATTTCCTTCTCCAGGAGAGGGGAAGGGGCGGGGATAATTTTGGCTGGAGAGTCCCATTGAAGGTCCCATTAAGGAGGGGCATTGAGCTAAGATCTGCATGGAAGAGTCAGCCATGTGAAGAGCCAAGGAAAGAACGTTCCAGACAAAGGACTGGCTAGTGCCTGATCACCGAGAAGGAAGCAAGCTTGGGTGCATCTTTAGGAGCAGAGAGATAATCCCAGAGGCTGGGAAACTGGGAGGGAGGGGGTAGGGTGGGGTTAGCAGGGAGACTGTGTGAGCTGTTGCGCCACAGAAAGAGGATGAATCACACTCTAGAAGGAGTGGGAAGGTTTTTACCTGGAGGAGCCACATGCCCTGATTTCCTCCAGCTTCTGTGGTCTTAGCGTTGCAGGAAGGCAGGAGCAGATGCAGAAAGACAATCAGGTGAGAGGTGATGGGTTGGAACACGGTTACAGAGGTGCGCACGAAGGGAATTGGGCATGTTGGGGTGACATTGTGTAGGCGGAACAGTGATATTTGCTGATTCACGTCAGTGTATGGCCAAAACCACCACAATATTGTAATTAGCCTCCAATTAAAATAAATAAATTAATTAAAATTTTTAAAAAAGAAAAGAAAATCAAGGTAGATATCAAAGATGAAGTCAGTGTTTTAAGCTTGCACAGCTGGGAGCTGGGGACAGCTTACTGAGGAGGGAGAAAGAGACGTGGCAGGAGCCAGTTTCCAGTGGGGGAATGAAGAGTTTGATATATTAATTTGTGATGCCGATTAAAAACCCTCATGGAGATTTTGAGAAGCAGAACTAGTTCAGAGCTCACGTGAAATATTAGTTTGTGAGTCGTCAGTCTGGGGGTGGAACTGAAAGCCTTGGGGCTGGAGAGGATCAGCAGGAGAGACAGGGCAGGTGGGGACTGGCTCCCGGGTGCCTGAGCTTCACGCCTCCTGCAAGCACCGAATGTGGCTTGAGTTTCAGAGTCCCAGACCCCAAATGATGCTCTGCGCACACAGGTGGCCAATTGTATCAACATAAAAGTAAAGTAATACGGACCTGATTATAAACAGAACACGCCCTCTACCTGGACTAAGATGGAGAAAATGATGGAACAAAATTACTGTAAAACCGAAGCCCAGGAAACTGTCCACGTGAACGTATCTGGTTGTCTCTGGGAATCAAGGAGCAACGGCAATGGTATTGAGCCTGTTCCTCAGACTTAGAACAGGGGCAGAAGCCAAGTGACGAGGCTGGAGAAACACCGAGGCCTTCAGATGTGAAAGGGAAAGTGAGATGCATCTAATCTAACTACTCTTAAAGGAAGCTTTGAAAATGAGATCCCTTGTTGTTTTTTCAGATCAGTAAGGATAACAAGGGACCAGAAAAGTCTAACAAGAGAAGGGAGGTCTCAGTAAATAGCCGGGGGTGACTCCCGGGAGGGCGTGGGGATCTGGGCCACCATCTGGGAGCCACTGGGGACAGGTATGTCACCCTGAGGACTGGGCCAGCCTGGCAGGCCAGGAGGTGTAAGAGGGCAGCGCTGGAGAGTCAGCATAAAGTAGGCAAAGGATATCTGAGCAAGTGTGTTCTTTTGTCCTTTTGACATCTGTACCCCATGAAGGAATCTCCCAGGCAGTTGGTACAGAATTAAGACCTGGAGAGAACGCATGTCAATGAAGAACTATTCAGGGTGAGGCAGGATGTGCAACACAAGATTGGGAGTGGATTCAGCTGGCTCCAATGGGGACCGCCTCCAGGAAGGATTACATCACTCAGGGACACGTAGGCAATATTGCGTTGAGTGTTGAATGCCTTTGGCAAGATTAGAACTTCCAGATTGAATCCCTGTCACTGTGGGATACTTCCCAAGGTAAAATCTCGTGTGATATGCTAGAACCACAAATGTCAGACTGGAAAGCTAAAAGAAGATATAAGGGAGGGAGGTACTAAATTTTGGCAAATGGTCCTAACCTTCCGTTTTGTGGGGAAGGCAGAATGTAGCTTAAGAAACACATCGCACTGTTTAGAAGCTCAGTTGAGCTTCAGTTCAGTTCAGTTCAGTCACTCAGCCGTGTCTGACTCTTTGCGACCCCATGAACCACAGCAGGCCTCCATGTCCATCACCAACTCCTGGAGTTTACTCAAACTCATGTCCATTGAGTTGGTGATGCCACCCAACCATCTGATTCTCTGTCATCTCCTTCTCCTCCTGCCTTCAATCTTTTCCAGCATCAGGGTCTTTTCAAATGAGTCAGCTCTTTGCATCAGGTGGCCAAAGGATTGGAGTTTCAGCTTCAACATCAGTCCTTCCAATGAACACCCAGGACTGATCTCCTTTAGGATGGACTGGTTGGATCTCCTTGCAGTCCAAGGGACTCTCAAGAAGAACTCTCAGCTGAACTTAGGGGCAGATAAGCCACTAGAGGCATTTGGAGAAGAACTCTGATGTCCTAGACTATATGCTAAGCTAAGCCAGCATTACAGGAGAGAGACAAAAGTGATTTGAGAGTGGGGACAGGCTCTCCTGAGGTTCAGAGGGGTCCGACTTTGGAAGTATCGATGTGCTTGTTCTTGAGTCAGCTGAGGCTGGGTCTCGAGTTGGAATATGCGTGGGGATGAGGGTAAAGTGTCTGGTGGGGCAACGTTCATAGACTTACACGATTCCTCAGCAGGACAGGGTGGCAGCCACCACTGTGAAGCAGGTGAACTCATAAGAGAAAGCAGAGGTGATGCCCTTAGACAGAGCCCGTCACCCCTGGAAACCTGGGACCTGCAGGAAAGGGGGCGGTCAGGGAAATGGGGATTGAGGGTATTTGCAATACACAGATGCAGAGGAGGGGCCCCTAAATGAGCTCTGGAGACGGGTGCATCAGGGTTGCAAATTTCACCTTTGCAGAAGGTCCTACTGTGTGCTCAGTCGCTGTCCAACTCTTGGCGGCTCCATGGACTGTAGCCCGCCAGGCTCCTCCGTCCATGGGATTCTCCAGGCCAGAATACTGGAGCGGGTTGCCATGCCCTCCTGCAGGGGATCTTCCCGACCCAGGGGTGAAACCTGAGCCTCCTGCATCTCCTGCATTGGCAGGTGGATTCTTTACTACTAAGCCACCAGGTAGAGATGTCTGGAATATGACTCTCTGGAATGAGGAGATAGTGCACCTTTTTTCCTTTCTTTCCAAGGTATGGTAAATGCATCGTGTCAAGACCAGGCATGAGGGGAGATTTGCCTGGGCTTGGATCACAAGTTGTAGAGTCCACATTCAGGGCTGGCTTCATGGACCTGCACTCGGAAGGGCTCAACACATGTTTTAATGGTGTATGCACGTGAACAGAGAAAAGAGAGACCTCTTAAATGTGATGTGGAGAACTGGCAAATACATGCAAAATGCATGGCCTCCAACCCCTGCCATCCTGTTCACATATGGTGTTTCTGACACCCACGAGTGTAGCATTCCTGTGTACTCATGACACGTAGGATGTCAATTGTCTATACCTCATGATGTGCCATTAGTGTTGAGATGTCTTACGGTTCCAAAGAACTCTTCAGATTCTTTAAAGACTGAGGCTCATGGGGGCCATGGTGTTGGATGAACTCAACTTCTGTGGTCTTTTAACTTTTTATTTTGTATTGGGGTGTAGCCAATTAATAATGTTGTGATAGTTTCAGGTGAACAAGGAAGAGACTCAGTCATACATGTACATGATCCATTCTCCCCCAAACTCCCTTCCCATCCAAGCTGCCACTTAACGCTGAGGAGAATTCCATGTGCTACGCAGTAGGTCCTTGTTGTTTATCTATTTTAAATACAGCAGTGTGTGCATGTCTATCCCAAACTCCCTAACTATCCCTTCCCCCCACCCTTCACCCTGGTAACCAAAGTTTGTTCTCTAAACCTGTGAGTCTGTATCTGTTCTGTAAATAAGTTCATCTGTATAATTTCTTTTTAGATTCTGCATATAAGGGATATGGTATGATATTTCTCTTTCTCTGTCCGACTCAGCATGGCAATCTCTCTCCTGGGCATATATCCAGAGAAAAACATGGTCTGAAAGGATACACCTACCCCAGTGTTCATTGCAGCACTGTTTACAATAGCCAAGACATGGAAGCAATCTAAATACCTAAATGTCCTCTGACAGAGGAATGGATAAAGATATATTTGTTATGGTTGTTCAGTCACCCAGTCATGTTTGACTCTTTGTGACCCCATGGACAGCAGCATGTCATGCCTCCCCATCCCTCATCATCTCCCAGAGTTTGCCCAAGTTCACGTCCATTGCATCAGTGATGCCATCCAGCCAATCTCTTCCTCTGACACCATCTTTTGCTTCTGCCCTCGATCTTTCCCATCACCAGGGACTTTTCCAATGAGTTCTGTTAGAATCAGATGACCAAAATACTGGAGCTTCAGCTTCAGCATCAGTCCTTCCTGTAAATATTCAGGGTTGACCTCTCTAAAGATTGACTGGTTGGATGTCCTTGCTGTCCAGGGGACTTTCAGGAGGCTTCTCCAGAACCACAGTTTGAAGGCAATGGAATATTACTCATTCTTTAAAAAGAATTAAATATTGCCAGCTGCAGCAACATAGATGGACATAGAGATGGTCATACTGAGTGAAGTAAGTCAGATGAGAAAGAAAAACCTCTTAGGTCTTGAAGTCTTCATGCCAGAGTCGGGTAGACAACTCAGGTGCAGCTGCGGAAGGGAGTTCAGTGTAGCCCAGGCACCTGAGAGGGGCCCCAGGTTGAGACAGAACAAGCTAGAGTACTTTTTTCCTCATTTTAATTTCTTTAAACTTTAAAACTTTTTTCCTTAAAATATTTTTAGGCTTTACAATTTTTTCTTCAGTTTTTAGATTTTGTACTTGAATTCCTTTGGCTTAGAAATTTGTCATTTTCATTTCTTTAGATTTTAACTTATGAGTAAAGGGGAACTTAATCTTTGGATTTTAATCCTGAGAAGCTGTTGAGTGAGAGCATTTATATTCAAACTGGAGGCATCTCCATACTAGACATTTTCTTGTTGTAGTTCAGTCACTCAGTTGTGTCCAACTCTTTGTGACCCCATGGATTGCAGCATGCCAGGCTCTCCTGTCCTCTTCTATCTCCTGGAGTTTGCTCATATTTATGTTCACTGCATTGGTGATGCTATGTAACCATCTCATCCTCTGCCACCCTCTTCTCCTTTTGCCTTCAATCTTTCCCAGCATCAGGGTCTTTTTTAATGAGTTGGTTCTTTGCATCATGTGGCCAAAGAGTTGGAGCTTCAGCTTCAGCATCAGTCCTTCCAGTGACTATTCAGAGTTGATTTCCTTTAGGATTGACTGGTTTGATCTCCTTGCAGTCCAAAAGACTCTCAAGAGTCTTCTCCAATACCACAGTTGGAAAGCATCAATTTTTTAAAGCTCAGCTTTCTTTATGGTCCAACTCTCACATCTGTTCATGACTACTGGAAAGACCATAGCAGTTGCTTTTGTTGACATTTATTCTCTTCATACCACCTTGCCTTGCCCCCATGTGTGATTTCAGTGTCTTTGCTCACGAGGTGCACACACGTGCTCTGCACTCTAATCATGCTGGGCCACTTCGCTTTGCCTGAATAGACTCACGTTGTGCCTTTGCAGACACCGCCCCCTGTCTCTAGAGTACCTTTCACTGCTCCTTGCTGCAAACTCAAGGCCCATCTCAAAGGCCCATCTCACTCACAGAGAATTGCTTTTTCTCCCAGCCACCTGTGCACGCCTCCTCTGCAGGTGGAAATGGAGGTTACCTCTGCTGGGAGTCTGCAGCTCTGCATTCCCTTGGCAAACATACAAACAGAGCGATAAAAATGACAAAAGTACAACTAACTGCGGTTCTGTACCTGCACTGTTAGCCACGTTTACCGTGATTCTGAGGGAGCACAACGGAGCTTAAGTTCAAGTCTCCTTCTCCCACACACCTGAATGAGAAAACCAGGTCAGCATCTTTTAAACCAGTGGCCACGTAGTCAAAACTGCACACCATTGTCCATTCATTTAAAAACCAAAGTCACAAAAAAAAAAATAAATAAAAACCAAAGTCACTAGGACATTATAAAAGTGATGTGCTGTGCTGTGCCAAGTCGCTTCAGGCGTGTCCACCTCTTTGCAACTCTATGGACTGTAGCCCACCAGGCTCCTCTGTCCATGGGGTTCTCCAGGCAAGAACACTGGAGTGGTTTGCTGTGTTCTCCCCTCGGTGATCTTCCCAACCCAAGGACTGAACTCGCGTATCCTCTGTCTCCTGCATTGGCAGGCAGGTTCTTTACCACTAGTGCCCCCTTGGAAGCCCATAAAAGTGATAACCAGTGTCTTTCTAACTGATGATGACCACTTTTGGCATCACTGAAGCCTGGCCTTCATCTCTGCCTCATCCCAAGCCTGTCCCAGCTCGAAAGTGGTTACATATGTCACGGGCACTGTGATTCTCCAGTTCACCAAGTGTCACCTTTCTTTCTAGAGGTCAGATGTTGTGTCAGTTCTGACTGCCCCAGTCCAGGGCCCCCTTTGCTATTGATGTCTCTGCTGTGTTGAAGAGTTGAGTCTGCTTTTCCGTCTCCCTCTCCACTCTGTCCAGCCTGTGTGCACAAGGACCAGTTTCCCTGCGTCTTGCTACTGGTTTTGGTCAGTGGTTCTGGGGCAGACGTTCCCACCTGTGGGATCTCAGTGTCTTGGTTACTTCCTGCCCTGAAGCCATGGTTCCTTTTAATGCAGCTGCCCTCTGGGCTCTGGAAGCCCCCCTCCGCTGAGCCTCTGGGTCTCCCTGGTGCCCTCAGCCCAGCGGTGCTCCATCCTCCCTTGTGGATTTCTTTCACTCGGCCCACATCCACATCTCGTAGGCGGCTGTGGCTCAGATGGTAAAGAATCTGTCTGCAATGCGGGAGACCAGGGTTCAACCCCTGGGTTGGAAAGATCCTCTGGAGAAGGGAATGGCAACCTGCTCCAGTATTGCTGCCTGGAAAATTTCATGGATGGAGGAGGCTGGATGGCTACAGTCTATGGAGTGACAAAGAGTTGGACACGACTGAGCAAGTAACACGGGGCTTCCCAGGTGGTGTTAGTGGTAAAGAACCCACCTGCCAATGCAGGAGACATGAGGGACATTGGTTTGATCCCTGAGTCAGAAAGATCCGCTAGAGGAGGGAATGGCTACCCACACTAGTATCCTTGCCTGGAGAATTGCATGGACAGAGGAGACTGGTGGGTTATAGTCCATGGAGTCACAAAGAGTCGGACCTGACTGAACGACTTAGCATGCATGAGTAACTAACACACATCTCTGTAGACACCCCTCCATTAACTTTGCTCAGTTGACTTATTCACATGCTTGTTCTTGTTGGGACCCAGGCTGAGATACTTGAGAATAACAACAACAGTGATAATAAATTATAGCAAAGGGAGGCGAACTGCCTTGAGACCTCAGTTTTCGTTTCCTAGGAAACGATGGAGCCTCATGGTGGTGCACCACAAGCCTAGCAAAGTTTAGAACAAAGCCCATTCATAATGTGAACATCACTATGTTCGGCCCAAGACTGAGATCAAGGTGCGGTCCTGGCCGGCTGGCTGGCGCACTCAGGTTGACGGCACAATTCAGTCTTCGCGGTTGTAGGACTGAGGTCTCCACTCTCTTGTGGCTTGTTGACTCGGGGCTGCTCCCGGCTCCAGAAGCAGAGCATACTCCTTGCCACTCGACCTTGTCTGTCTTCACAGCCAGCGATGGAGAGTTCCTCTTGCATCAGATCCCTCTAACTTTGAAAAGCCACATTTGTCTTATGGTTCAACTGATCAAGCCACCTGCACCGTATAACAAACCTCATCACTTGTGGAATGTCCCCCCACATCCACAGGTCCCTTCTAAGAGGGGGGGATTCTACCAGGGATTCTACCACCGGCTTCCCAGTGGGTCACGTTGGGATTCTGTCCACCACGCCCTTGACGAGTCCTGGTTGGATCGTCAGTTGCTCAGTTTTCCTGTGCCAGTGACACGTGTCCCTTGGATTGACAGTCATTTCCTTGGAAAGCTACAGGTGCACCCAGCTGCTTTCTGGATATCTGTCTTAGTGTTCGTGTGCTCCAGATTCCTGTCTAGAGACCTGCTGCCCTCACAGGAGTGTTTAGAAAGGAGTGGGGTGGTTTTTGTTCTCATCATAACTAAGGGAGGTCCAGGCATCTGACTGACTTCAGCCAAAGATGCTGGATACTCTCTACTGATGCAAGGGAGAGGCCTGCATGACCGTGAGATGGTTGGATAGCATCACTGATTCGATGGACATGAATTTGAGCAAACTCTGGGAGACAGTGAAGGAGAAACTGCAGTCCGTGGGGTTGCAGAGTCAGACACAGCTTAGAGGCTGAACAGCAACAAGCAGGGTTTCTCGGGGGAGAGCACTGTGCCAGAGATGAGCTTTCTGCTTAGTGAGTTATGACATTCCAGCTGCTCCTGAGAAAATATTTCCAGGCTGTATTTTGGGCAAAAACTGTTGCCTCTCTTTGCATGAGGTAGTTATTTTTCATATAGCATTTTAGACAAATGGGAATCCTGAGGGGAAAAACAGCCCCAAACGACACCAGTAACAGAGGCTTGGGACTCAGGCTCTGAAACAGAAAATGAGTCTAGAAGAGTTTCTCCATGGTTGACTGAGGAAAACAAGACCCATCCTGTCACTGCCAGTACTGAGTCTTCCAAGATGAATGTGGTGTCTGAGTAGGCTGGCCTGCCCCCAGTCAAAGTAGCTCTGACTGTGTTATTCTGGGGGTCCTGTGCTAAGGCACCCAGTCCTGGCCAACTCTTTGCAACCCCATGAGCTGCAGCCTGCCAGGCTCCTCAGTCCAAGGGGATTCTCCAGGCAAGAATAGTGGAGTGGGTTTCCATGCTCTCTTCCAGGGGATCTTCCTGACCTAGGGATGGAACCCAGGTCCCCCACATTGCAGGCAGATTCTTTACTGTCTGGCCACCGGGAAGCTCTTTTTGGGAGGGGGGTGGTGCAGATCCAGTGCACTGATGAGTCCTGCGGAGTTTCCTTTCTCAGTGTCTCTTCAGTCTGTCTCCTTTAATACTGTTGCTTCATGGCCCAGTTCCCAACAACTGTTTCTTTTTTTTTTTTTTTTTCATTTATTTTTATTAGTTGGAGGCTAATTCCTTTACAGTATTGTAGTGGTTTTTGCCATACATTGACATGAATCAGCCATGGATTTACACGTATTCCCCATCCCGGTCCCCCCTCCCACCTCCCTCTCCACCCGACTCCTCTGGGTCCTCCCAGTGCACCAGGCCCGAGCACTTGTCTCATGCATCCCACCTGGGCTGGTGATCTGTTTCACCCTAGATAATATACATGTTTCGATGCTGTTCTCTTGATCTCACACTGTGTGCCGGGCACCAGCCTGACTACTTCCCATTTAAGACTTACCTTTATGACTTGTTTAGTTTCTCTCTCCAAGGCTAAGCCTATTCCAATTAGTTCTTCATTCTGACAACCTCAAATAACATCAGGTTATGGATCAAAACCCTTCATTATTTCTCCTGTGCCTCTTTTGGTTCCAGTCGTAGCAGGTGAGATCCACTCCTCTTTAATCTGATTCCAAACCACCCTTCATGTCCGGTCCCTGACCCCCAGCCCACTACTGCTCCAGAAAAATCATCTTCCCTGGGCTTGCTTTCCTTTCTGCTCTGTTCAGTTTACATATCTCCCTAAAATGCTTCCCTCACTCTGCCCATTGAAGAGAAACTCATCCTAGAAATGCCTTAGTAAATAATTTGTTGAAAGCTATGGTTTTTCCAGTAGTCATGTAAGGATGTGAGAGATGGACCATAAAGAATGCTGAGCCCTGAAGAACTGATGCTTTGAAACTGTGGTGTTGGAGAAGACTCTTGAGGGTCCCTTGGACTGCAAGGAGATCCAATCAGTCCATCCTAAAGGAAATCAGTCGTGAATGCCCATTGGAAGGACTGATGCTGAAGTTGAAACTCCAACACTTTGGCCACTTGATGTGAAGAGCCGACTCATTGGAAAAGACCCTGATGCTGGGAAAGATTGAAGGTGGGAGGAGAAGGGGACGACAGAGGATGAGATGGTTGGATGGCATTGCAGGCTCAATGGACATGAATTTGAGCACACTCCAGGAGATGGTGAAGGACAGGGAAGCTTGACGTACTGCAGTCCATGGGGTTGCAAAGGATTGGACATGACTTAGCAACTGAACAACAGCGATGTATTTTTATGATTTTCCCTAAAAAGGTATAACTTGTCCCCTGTTGAGGTGGGGAGGGCCTTACCTCTGCTGTCTGTTTCTGCGTGGACTGCTTTCCTTCGGATGCATTCGCATCAAAGGTGTGTCACGTGAATCAGTCACATTCAAGGAGATTAAGATCAAACCAGAAAGTCTCTCCTTACCCTGACTAAAACTTATCAGTAAGATTCCAAGGGAGGTCAGAACCACTCCCTAATTGTTTAAACACGGAGCTGACACGATGCATAAACACAGTTTGAGGCGATCATTATCTTTGCCGGCTCTCAGGGAGCGTCTGCTGTCCACTTCCTGTACAACCTTTAATCACAGGAATGAGCGAGGAGCTGTGCTTGCCTCCCAGGGTGATGTGAAGCTTGATGGAAATGCCAGTCAGAGTATTACTACTTCTACCCTCTGAATTTTCTTATTCCAGCTTAACCTACTTCCATTAAACATATTCCCTACAGTGAACTTCAGGTTGGCAACTGCTTCACGTAGCCTCCATCGTCGTTGCTTTCTTGCTGTTCGGTCGCTCAGTCGTGTCCTGCTCTTTGCCACCCCGTGGACTGTAGCCCGCCAGGCTCCTCCGTCCGTGGGATTTCCCAGCTAGAAGACTGGAGTGGGCTGCCACTTCTTACTCCAGGGGACCTTCCCGACCCAGGGATCCAGCTTGGCTCTCTGGCATTGGCAGGTGGATTTTTTACCACTGCACCATCTGGGAGGGGATTGGTGAGCACACAGGTATCTGAAATAGATTTGGGCTGCAGAGGTTCTGGGAGGACATAGAGTTTCATTTATTAGTTAGAGGTAAAGCTTGCATTCTAGCCTTTTGGATGAAACTGGCCACTGTCTTTTGTGTGTGCTCTTAAGTGGTAAGATGTTTCTGGTGGCCCAGTGGTACAGAATCCGCCTACAATGCAGGAGCCAAGGGTTTGTTCCTTGGGTCAGGAAGATTCCCTGGAGAAGGAAAGGGCAACCCACTCCAGTATTCTTGCCTAGAGAATCCCATGGACAGAGAAGCCTGGAGGATTACAGCCCATGTACAGTCCATGCAAAGATTCAGACATGACTTAGTGACTAAACAACAACAACAACAACAAAATAATGACCCTTGTAAACATAAAATTAACACATATCAAGGATTTTATTCAGCACCTTAATTAATCAGGAAATCAGTATGATGTTATAACTGGTTCAAAGGAAGATTAAAATAATCATGCACATTCACACATGTATAGGCCATCAAGAAAAAAGGAATATAGAAATGAATTTAAACATAGATACAAAATTAATCAATATCCACAGTGCAATAATCTAGCATGTCTCCACCAGACAGAACGTGCTTTACATGGACAAGAGCCATTTTCATTATTGTTGGCTGTCTACCACTTACACAGTTGCTTAATAGCTCAAAGCCAATGAAAGATGCCCTAGACAGTAATTAAATTCACTTATTTAGATGTCTTCTATACTTTTTTCTGACATTATATTTTGAATGCTGCCTTTGGACTCTGCTTTAATATCCTATATAATTTTTCCTATAGAATTAAAATGCTTGCATTTTTGTATATCTAATTCTTAAGTAGTTAAGTGATCTTAGCAATTAGAATAACTGTGTTTTACACAATATTCTTTTTGACCTTGCAGCATGTGGGATCTTAGTTCCCTGGCCAGGGTTGAACCTATGCCCCAAGCAGAGGGCGCTGAGGGTCTTAACGATTGGACCACCAGGGAAGTCCAACACAGATGCTTTTGTTGGCTAACATCATGACTTTTACTTATTTCAACTGTTGCTGCTGTTCAGTCACTGAGTCGTGTCTGACTGCCATCTCAGGGACTGCAGCATGTCAGGCTTCCCCGTCCTTCACCATCTTTCAGAGTCTGCTCAAATTCATGTCCATTGAGTTGGTGATGCTATCTAACCATCTCATCTTCTGCTGCCCCCTTCTCCTTTTATTTTCAATCTTTCCCAGTATCATGGTCTTTTCCAGTGAGTTGGCTCTTCACATCATGAGGCCAAAGTATTAGAACTTCAGCTTCAGCATCAGTATTCAACCGGATGTATTTGTAATTAGTACAAAATACATCCAGGCTAGGATAACAAAGCAGTTTGGGATTTCCTGCTCCAACCTACACAGAACATAAAGTCACTGAAGCTGGTAGGGAAACCCTCGTGGAGGTCTCGAGATTTGTACTTCTCTTTCTGAATGGCCACATGCCCTTGAACAACTCTTTTGAGTTATGCTGGATTTTGGCCTGTTCATCAGTATAAGAAACGTGTTTTCAAACTTGGGTTCTTCAGTACCAGGTTCAGTGATCCTCTACTGTTTCCACAGTGAGTCCTGAACAGGAGCCTAGTCTTCAACAAATGTGGGCACCTCTGGCCTAGGATCTTTAGAGATACCCTCAAGACTGGTGCACCCATCAGCTGAGTCCTTTCTTCCCCCATCAACTTCTCACCTTTGCTAGATGTGTGTGCTGTGTTAGCTGCTCAGCTGTGTCTGACTCTTTGCCACCCTGTGGACTGGAGACCACCCGGCTCCTCTGTCAGTGGGATTCTCCAGGCAAGAATACTGGAGTGAGTTGCATTTCCTCCTCCAGGGGATCTTCCTGGTCCAGGGATCGAACCTGGGTCTCCTGCATTATAAGTGAATTCTTTACCCTCTGAGCCACAGGGAAGCCAACTTACCCAGAATCTCCTCCTCAAAAGGACTGAGAGCAAAATAATTACTAATGGATACTGTTTCTCCCGTTTAAGGGAGGAACGTGCAATGCCACTAACTCAGAAACAGGAAACATAAAGAGCTCATCCGCAGCTGCAATTCCTACCTTCCAGATCACCGATTCCATCAGCTCTCTCACTGACAGAACCAAAGTCTTCTGAATGCAAGCTCTTTCCCACGCTTTCTGAACACAACACTTTACACCTGTTGTCTATTTTAAGACCTCAGGATTCAGCTGTTCCATTTTATAGAACAGGGGACTGACTTTCTGAGATTAAAGACACTTGCTCAGAGTCCAGACTGCTGGCTGAACTAAGAATGTAGGGTCGTGATGAGCAGATTCGGACATCTCCTGCTCAGTGCAAACGTTAATGCTTACGGGCGGAGCCTGCTGTGTGTTGTTCTCATAAGCCTGCCGACTTAAGAAAGAATGAAAATCCCAGACCGAGGAAAGCCAGAGCCTCTGGGATGCAGTTCTCCCTGCCTCCTCCCACCACTTTCTTGTCCAGGAACTGCTCTCCTGTCAGACAGGTGAGAGTAAGTAGAATAAAGCGCTCAAGAGCTCACAGCATCATGAACAAATGCGCCATGACTGAGAGCTGTACTGCCAAGTAACTTGATCGTTTAAAATATCTCAAATGCTTAAAAAAATTACCACCTCTCCTAACTAAGGGCTTCCCTCGTGGCTCAGATGGTAAAGATCTCTCCTGCAATGTAGGAGACCTGGGTTCAATCCCCGGGTTGGAAAGATCCCCTGGAGAAGAGAATGGCTACCCGAAACAGTAGTTTTGCCTGGAGAATTTCACAGACCGAGGAGCCTAGAGAGCTATCAGTTCATAAGTTCGCAAAGAGTCAGATGTGACTGAATGACTAACACTTTCAGATCCTAATTAGAATTGTGATATAGAGAGTTGACTGACGGTCATATCTATTATATGTTACAGGTCTTCCAGCACATTATCCAGATTATCAGGTTCTCTAAGCTTTGCAAGCATCACGTTGTTGCTGAGAAAGTACACAATGACCACTCCCTGCTGACCCCAAGCTTGACTTCTGACCCCAAGCTTGACCGCTGACCCCAAGTTTTGTCATCAGCATGACAATCAAGAAGAGCAATAAAAAACGTTTTCACATTCAGAACTGGAAAAAGGACTGGGGCAGAATACTAAACATGTTTTTAATAAATTTTGAGTGGCAGGCTGTCTGCTTCTAGAAAAATATAAAAATCTCTTTGTCAAAGGAAGAGAACAACAGTGCAAAGGCATTGACTTGCTTATAAAGCATGTGTTGTGTTGGCAGATTTTTTTTCTCCATGATGACCTTATCCTGATTGGACACATACCAAAAATCATTTTTGTCTTCTTGGAATCATGAAACTAAATTTAAAAAATCATCTTAGGTTGTTGGCCTTTTAAAAATTAAGCTGAAATTCCGAAGGGTTGCTTACTCCGCTTCACACCTTGCTTGTATTTTGCCTCGTTTCAGACCTTCTCTTGTCTCTCTCTTTGCTGTGTGACCTTGGACAAGTTGCTAAACATCTCTGTGCCGAGTTTCTCATCTGAAAATGGCGATAATAGTAGTTTTGTCTGGATTGGTTGCTGTGAGAATTTAATGTTAGCATACAACAAACGCTCAATAGATGCTTTTGGAGATAAATGTCGTTTATTCCTTAAGGTAGGTGAAGAGAACAATCTTAGATTTAAAACAGAGTGCTGGGCGGTGGTATTGAAGTTTGCAGAGAAAACACAGCGGTGTCGCTGCTTCGTAGCATCGTGACAGCTGGGAATCCAGGCTGACACAGAGTCAGAATCACACCCGCAGGTTTACGGACTACAAGTGTCTACCTGTTGCCACTGGACTTTCACTGCAGATTTCCTGGGAAGCAGGATAGAATTCCTTTGTTTAAGGAACACAGTAGCAGTAACAACTCTGCGTGGATCAACTGTACTTATTTTCTCCAGTTGTTTGGAGATTAGGACATTCATACAAACGACTAGCAGGGTGAAAACTAGGAACCCTTAGGTGTGGATAAATGCAAACATGAGAAGATGTGGGTCCTAGATGAAGCCACAGTGAGCACAGGTTGACAAGGATCTGGCCCATCTTTTTCTTAGAGTAATTCTCAGCCACTCCTGAGCGAGGACCTCAGTGCATCCTGAGTGGCTAAATTAATGAAGCAGAAATCAGGTTATAAATCATCTCTCTAATTTGGAAATTTCATCAAGTTTGATTTCTTACTGATTGCTAATCATTCATGAATCCAAAATTATTGCAAAAATTAATTTACAAACAATGCACTGATCATAAAATTTATTTTAAAGTGGTTTTCCAATTATAGATACCGGTGAATTGTTTGCATTTTCCTTGTAGAAAACTTCTAAATTTTCATCAACATTATTTTTTCCTCATTATTTATATTCATTGAAAAACAACCAGCTCTTATTATATTTTTGTCGTTTGCTGGTGTTGGAAATAAATGGTGCTACTTTGGGTCCTTGGACAAGTAGACACTAAGGTAGGATAAGACATCTGAGAGGTTATCAGGGAAATTTCTGTGAAGGAAGAAAAAGGGAGCGTGAGAAGGCCAGCGAGCCACAAGGCAGGTCTGACTCTGAACAAGAAGCGGGGGGACCGGCTGAGGGGGAAAGCCTGGGCTTCACACCCCAGTGCAGGGTTTTACATGATGGCTGGCTGCAGGTGATCAGATAAAGGGTGGGCAGTCTTTTCTTGGCCTGGAGCTCCTTGCCTTGCCTCCAACCTTCTTCAGGTATGGAGGGGGCTTCTCCCACTCAGGAAAGAAGTGGACATCAGGTTTCTGTGGACACTTTCTGGATTTTCAATGTCTGGCTTCCACCTCTGGGCTGTTAGCCATTCTGCAGAAAAGCCCCGGGCCCGGGATCAACAACAGTCAGAGAAAAGTGAGCTACAGCTGAAACTCACCCATGTAGATGTCTTCAGGGATGCCTTACTCATATTTCACTTCATTCCTTTTCAATGTTTTCAGTATGAAAATATTTGAAACAGATAGAAAAATACAGAGAACAATATGAGAGACCACCAAGAACTATGACATGGCTACATCAAATCTTAATACTTCATCCCTTTAAAGGCATAAAATATTACAGTTGAGTTTTATTAACTTTCCTACCCTCTCCACTCATTTATCACTGCTGGGCATGTTTTTATAGTTTGATATGTGTTTCCACCAACAGTAGATATTCTTATTTGTATGATATTAAGTGCTATCATCTTGCTTACACCTACTTTGTGGTCACCAAGAACTGGGGTTCAATCCCTGGGTTGGGAAGAACCCCCGGAGAAGGGAACAGCAGGCCACTCCAGTACTCTTGCCTGGAGAATTCCATGGATGGAGGAACCTCGTGGGCTACAGTCTGTGGGGTTGCAAAGAGTCCAACAAGACTGAGCAGCTCACACTTCCACTGTTTTCACATTTTCCTCCCAATCGTGTCCCTCTCTGCAAGGTTTCTCTCAAGTAATCTTGAAATGACATCAAAGGAGATTACAGATCATGAACTATTACATTTATTCATCATCAAATAACGTCAGTTTCTGGGTAAAAAATAATCGGCGTTCTTCCTGTGATTCATACACTACTCAGAAATCTCTGGCTTCCTAGAATGCCAATAAAAACTCTCCATATCTAGGCAATAATTCCTCACAGTACTTTCTTTTTGGCTGAGGAGCACCAGAAATAAGGCCAGAATAATTTGGTCACCTGATGTGAGGAGCTGACTCACTGGAAAAGAACCTGATGCTGGGAAAGATTGGAGGCAAAAGGAGAAGAGGGTGACAGAGGACGAGTTGGTTGGATGGCATCACCGACTTAATACACATCAGTTTGAGCAAACTCCGGGACATAGTGAAGGACAGGGAAGCCTGGTATGCTGTAGTCCATGGGTTCATAAGGAGTCGGACACAACTTGGCAACTGAACCACAAAAGTATATATCTTGCAAATCTGAGCAAAGCTTTCTAAGGGGGCTCCCTCCTCTGAATTTCCTGTGATGGGAGGAGGAGCGTGTGACGTCCACTCACATGTGTGGTACGGATGTTAAGGCCAGAACCTGTGCTGGGTGCCATGTTCTAACCCTGGGAGGACTCAGTTCAGCAGATGAGGCATTTTTTGGTCCAGTGAGGGTGAAGAACAGCAAACCAGCAGTGCCCAAGCTCTCCTGCCTGGAGAGCTGCTCCAGGGCACCCTGGAGGTGAGGAGGGCTACGGTTTGCAGGCAGGAGACCTTCCAACTTGGAGGAGCTTCAGCTAGAAAGATGGATTTATTATGACAATATTGGGGGGAGATTCTGAACTGAATTGTGTCCTTCAAAATTCATATATTGAAGGCAGAAGAACCAGAGATCAAATTGCCAACATCCAGTGAATCATCAAAAAAGCAAGACAGTTCCAGAAAAACATCTATTTCTGTTTTATTGACTATGCCAAAGCCTTTGACGGTGTGGATCACAATAAACTGTGGAAAATTCTGAAAGAGATGGGAATACCAGACCACCTGACTCTTGAGAAATCTGTATGCAGGTCAGGAAGCAACAGTTAGAAATGGACATGGAATGACAGACTGGTTCCAAATAGATAAAGGAGTATGTCAAGGCTGTATATTGTCACCCTGCTTATTTAACTTATATGCAGAGTACATCATGAGAAATGCTGGGCTGGAAGAAGCACAAGCTGGAATCAAGATTGCCGGGAGAAATATCAATAACCTCAGATATGCAGATGACACCACCCTTATGGCAGAAAGTGAAGAGGTACTAAAAAGCCTCTTGATGAAAGTGAAAGAGGAGAGTGAAAAAGTTGACTTAAAACTCAACATTCAGAAAACTAAGATCATGGCATCTGGTCCCATCACTTCATGGCAAATAGATGGGGAAACAGTGGAAGCAGTGTCAGACTTTATTTTTTGGGGCTCCAAAATCACTGCAGATGGTGACAGCAGCCATGAAATTAAAAGACGCTTACTCCTTGGAAGGAAAGTTATGACCAATCTAGATAGCATATTAAAAAGCGGAGACATTACTTTGCCAACAAAGTTCCATTTAGTCAAGGCTATGGTTTTTCCAGTGGTCATGTATGGATGTGAGAGTTGGCTTGTGAAGAAAGCTGAATGCCGAAAAATTGATGAATATGAACTGTGGTGTTGGAGAAGACTCTTGAGAGTCCCTTGGACTGCAAGGAGATCCAACCAGTCCATCCTAAAGGAGATAAGTCCTGGGTGTTAATTGAAAGGACTGATGCTGAAGCTGAAACTCCAATACTTTGGCCACCTCATGGGAAGAACTGACTCATTGAAAAAGACCCTGATGCTGGGAGGGATTGGGAGCAGGAGGAGAAGGGGATGACAGAGGACGAGATGGCTGGATGGCATCACTGACTCCATGGACATGAGTTTGAGTAAACTCTGGGAGTTGGTGATGGACACGGGAGGCCTGGCATGCTGCAATTCTTGGGGTCGCAAAGAGTCAGACACAACTGAGCAACTGAACTGAACTGAACTGAACTGAAGTCCTAACCCCAGTACTGCATTATGTGACTGTGCTTTGGGGTAGGTATTTAACAGAGGTGATGCAATTAAGATAAGGTCATTACAGCGGATTCTGATCCAGTATGACTGGTGCCATGTTGAAGAGGACATTAGAATTCAGAAAGGTACACGGGGAGGACCATGTGGAGATACAGGGAGAAGACCTGCCGGCACCTCGCTCTTACACATCCGGACCTCGGAATGGTGAGAAAATCCATTAACTTCTGTTGTTTAAGCACCAGTTCCGTGGTGCTTTGTTACATCAGTCTTAGCAAACAAACACAGGATGTATCATGGAGACCTGCAGACCAGAACAAACTGGCCTTGGCAAAGACTTTTGGGTAGGAGGATGTATGGGAAGAGGGGGTCCCCCGGGCGCCCCTCTCCTCTCCCAGGTTTCTCTGTCCACCCTGTTCCTCCTTTGCTCTGTGCGAAGAGGGAAAACACGTGCATGGAAGGCCTCATGTACAGTCACGAAAAACAAGACCTGAAGCAGACCTAAATAAAATCCTTTATGATTAATACCATGGAGATGACGAATAGATTCAAGGGATTAGAGCTGGTAGACAGAGCGCCTGAAGATCTGTGGACAGAGATTTGTGACATTGTACAGGAGGCAGCAGTGATCAAGACCATCCCCAAGAAAAAGAAATGCAAGAAGGCAACGTGATTGTCTGAGGAGGCTTTAAAAATAGCTGGAAAAGAAGAAATGTGAACGGCAAGGAAGAAAGGGAAAGATATTCCCAACTGAAGGCAGAGTTGCAGAGAACAGCAAGGAGAGACAAGAAAGCCTTCTTCAGTGAACGTGAGTGAGAAGGTGGAACTTTAGCCACCTGAGAGAACACTCGTGGAGAGCTCCATGTGTTAGAGAGAACACCGGTATCCTTACCTGGTTCAAGCTTCCGAATCTCCGAGGAAGGAGTTTGGACTGGCTCTGCTTGGGTAGGAGGCTTACCTGGGACAAAGCCCCCATGGTGGGGGCTGAGGAAGGGGTGTGCTGGAGTGACTTGGTGGGGCCATTCTAGAAGCCAGAGAAAGTCCAGCAAGTAAGGGAGGCAACGTGGTCTCCCAGGAGGGTGGGATGAGTTCGAGAGAGGGGATCTGGACATTGAGCCGAAGGGCTGGGGGACAAGATGACTCCTGTGAGGGCAACCTGAGACCCCCCTGGGGCAGGGGCAGGGCTCCTTTTCGGGGGGTGATGGAAGGGCTCTGAGCTGAATGATGACAGCTTCCGGGTCACAGCCCAGGTTGCTCTTTGGACAAACAGCTTCTGAATCAAGCAAGCTGCTGGTTTAAACCAGATTTACAGCCATGCACAAGACCTGCTAGATCAAGACTTCTTGGGGCTGAATCCAGGAATCTTTACCAAGCTCTCCAAGCCATTCGGAGGCACACTGGGGATTGAGAATGAATTGTTGGTAGGCAGTCTGTGGGGGAGTAGCTTGGAATCTGCTGACAAAGACATTCCCGCCCTGACTCCCCATCACTCTTTGCTGCTTTTGACCTTTCTCTAAGTAGAACAATGTCTTGGGTATTTTACAAGGCAGCTTTCTATTTGTATCATATTCTCTAGCTGTAGAGAGAGTGTGTGTGATGCCTGTGTGTGCATATGTAAGACTATTTCCTATGAAACCCTTCAGCACCCGGCTACATGAAACTGACACGGTTACACTGGGGATCAAAAAGAAACAAAACAGAACAGCTCGAATGAAATGATGAAATGAGCAGCTGCATTTGAATTTCAGCAAGGCCAGCCGCTGGCCCTGTAAAATTAAAATCAGGCATGCAAGACGCATTTCAGAGCCCTTTCAGCTTTTCCATGAGAGAGTAAGACAGACAGCTTTCTTGTGGGGAGGTGAGCTTCCAGGCGGGGCGAAGACTTTGCCCGAGTTTGCTGCGGTTGCAGCCCTCACTGTTTAGAGGAGAATGCTTGCGTGAGGGCCGTTGGGAGTACAGAGCAAGCCCTTCCTGACGCGCAGGGTATGGCGTGTTGCTTGGCGAAAGATTACCCCATCAGTGTCACCCCCTCCCAGATGTGAGACGCGGGCATCCACAATGGACGTTCTAGCCAGGGGCAGTTTACAAGTGGGGCGATCAGGACTCACACAGTAGTGTAAAGGGGGTCCTGATGGTGATATCTGGGATAATGGAGGATGTGAGGAGCTTGAAAAGGCAGGTGAGAAAGTGTGAAGAAGAAGCTTTTGTCATTATTTGGACCACTTCTCATCCATCTTTGGGGGATCGTGCCATCTTTCACTGAATCATAAAACTCTCAGTTCACTCTGGGCTTGTCTGAGGCTGTGTGTTGAGCTCAAGTCAGCTCCACACATTCCTTGGGCTGTTTTCACTCCTGTTCCTCCTTGCAAATTGTCTAGCTAATAGAGCTGCAGCGACTCTGCTTGGTGGCTGAGGCTTCCTTTAGGTGTCTTTGCAGTATTTGATAATGCAAAATAAATAATAATAATAACAATGCAAAATTATGGAAAGTGAAACGTCCTAAGGACTCTGAAGTTCTGAAATAATATTAGTAATAATTATTATTACTATTATTTTAATGTTTAAATGAAAATCTATTTTAATTTATTATTTTAATTTACCCTCCTACACAAGTTTACAGAGAATTTTCTCAGATGCAGTTGATGTCAGAATCCAAAGCTCCTTTCCGTAAAGAGAAGGCTTGAAAGTGAAAAGAAAGTGAAAGTGAAAGTCGCTCAGTCATGTCTGACTCTTTGCGACCCCATGGACTATACAATGCATGGAATTCTACATGCCAGAATACTGGAGTGGGTAGTCTTTTCCTTTTCCAGGGGGTCTTCCCAACCCAGGGATCAAACCCAGGTCTCCTGCGTGGCAGGCGGACACTTTACCAGCTGAGCCACAGGGGAAGGCTTACTTGCACCCAAACATCTGCTCTGCCACCCCAGACTAGTCCTCCAGGGCTCACAAGAGTGCTTCGTTTCAGACTTCAGATTCTCCATGAAAATCTGTGGGCAGGGCAGTGCCATTCACTCAAAAATTGGTCAAGTCAGACACAGCTCTGGGTTCTTGGATGTGTGTGTGAGCTAAGTCACTTCAGTCGTGTCCTGGTTTCATCCCCGCCAACAGCTCACACTCTGTTGAGTTGATGGTCCATCAGATAATCATATTTAAGTATGGAGATTTCTTTTAAAAACAAGTTAGAAATAAAACTACCATATGACCCAACAATCCCACTACTGGGCATGTACCCTGAGAAAAACATAATAAAAAAAGACAGATGCACCCCAGTATTCATTGCAACTCTACTTAACAATAGCTAGGACATGGAAGCTGCCTAGATGTCCATCAACAAATGAATGGATAAAGAAGCTATGGTGCATATTTACCATGACTGTTCCTCAGCCATAGAAAGGAAGGTGTTTGAGTCAGTTCTAATGAGGTGGATGCGCCTAGAGGCTATTACACAGAGTGCAGTAAGTCAGAAAGAGAAAAACAAATATCGTATTTTAATGCATGCGTATGGGATCTAGAAAGACGGCACTGAAGAACCTACCTGCAGGGCAGCAGGTGAGATCCAGGCACAGGGAACAGATTTGTGGGCAGTGGGGGAAGGAGAGGGTGGGACGAACAGAGAGCAGCATTGAAACATATACATAACCATGTAGAAAATTAGCTAGCCAGCGGGCATTTGCTCTATCATGCAGTGAGCTCAAATCTGGGGCTCTGGGATAATCTAGACGGGTGGGATGGGCAGGGAGTTTGAAAGCCAAGTTCGAGAGGAAGGGCCATATGTATACTTATGGCTGATTCGTGTTGATCTATGGTAGACACAAACACAATATTGTAAAGCAAGTGTCCTCCCATTAAAAATAAACAAAAAAGAAAGAAGTGAAAAAAAAGAATATGTTAGCAACATCCCGTGAAGAGGAGACACTGCAGTGAGGATATGTAGCATGGAACTGGGATTCCTGGGAAGAGGGGAAGGGCCACTTGTTTGGAAATAGATCAGCTTGGGAGGCCACAGTGGACTCAGGAAGACCAATTAGGTGAAAGGTAAGATTCTCACTGATGTGTGAGGGTGTGTGGCCACAGTGAGGATTCCAGTGGCTGGTTTAAAGAGATATTGAGGAGTTGAGTTGCCCAGATGCCCCTGGGGGAGGAGAGGCAGATGCCAAGGATCATGCCTAAGCTGTGGATTGTGCAGCTGGTACCATGCAGTGAGGAGCAGACCAGACAGGGACCGGATTTGTGATGGGAAGGATGTGGGTGGTGATGATGAATTCAGCATCTGATATGTTCGGCTTAAGATGGTGCTGAGACAGCAGTGTGGAGATGGTAAGTGAGCACTCAGATATGAGGGTCTGGAGCCCTGTGGGCGGTCTGCACCTGAAGATTACAGTTGGGGGGGAGTCTTTGAAGGATGCCACTGGCAAGCATACAGTTGCCTACAGAGTCTGCGTTATCATATGGTCACTATATTATTATAACATGTAGTTACCAGTTTCATTGGACCCAGAATTTCTGTGAGCAGGGGTCTAGGGAGGAAAGTGACATGGTCTGATTTGTGCTTCTTGAAGACTCCTCCGACTGCTGTGAGGGGAGTGGGTTGGAGGGATTCCAGTTGGAGCAGAGAGAAGGATAGGATGCTATTTTGATAATCCAGGTGAGGGAAGTTGTTGGTTGGGACTCTTGGCAAGAGCAGTGATTTTGAGGAGAGAATGGCTTTCAGCTATGTTCTATAGGTGGAGTCAATAGGATTTGCTGCAGGGTTGAATGTAGGATGTGAGAAAGAGATAGAAATCAAGAATAATTCTTAGATGTTTTGTCTGAGCAACTGGGGCTCTGATGCTCCAATGCACAAAGGTGGGGGGAGGCTGCAGGAGTAGCAGGTTTGAAGAGGGGTGTATCACGTTTGAGATGCTCTTCTATATATCATGGAGATGTCAAGAAGAGGGCTGGCTGTTGGAGTTTGCTGCTGAGGATGAAGGACTGAGATTCGAGGCCGTTGAGAACAAAGAGGGACACTGAAGGAGGAAGAGGCTGTCCAAGTTTGGCATCGTAATGCTGGAGCCGCCTTTATCTACTCTGAGGTGTTGCCTTCGACTTGGGCAGAACTGGGTGCAGGGGGCAGACCCTCCGGAAGCTGAGGACTCTGCAGCTTCGAGTCTCCGGACGGGGTGGTCTCTGGTCCCCGCTGGGTGAAGCCCTCTCTCTCTGTCTCTGGGTCTGCCACGGGGTTGTCCAGCAGCACAAGGCCACTAAGGTGGGGAGCTTTAGTCGCTAGCTCTCCCCTGGCCTGGGTGTCCGAGGCCTCGGGCAGTGTCTGGGCTGAGAGCTGTCATACACATCCAGAGGAGATGGCCTATTTCTGCGAGTTTCTGGTCCTGACCTAAACTCTATTTCCATATCATTTGACCATTTCTTACCATTTGGGGGAGAATAAACTCAGGCATTTCACAGTTTTCCCTCCCCCTCCTTTTTCTCCTCCTCCTATAGAATCATTACCTCTTTTCTCTGGCCACAAATTCACCTACAGAATCTTGGGAATAAGGTCTTATGTTATATACATCACCATGAGGCTGGGCAACATTCACCAAATCAAATCAGGCTTGATTTTCTGCTGTGTGTTTTGGAGACTTTGTTCCTGTGATCTGTCTCTTATCAATTTAAGACCAATGATGCTATGTTTAATTTGCACATTTCCTGTGTCAACATTGCTTTGCTGATCGAATACCCCATGACCTAATACTTCTTCTGAGAAGATTTTCCCTAAAGGTCATTAACACGATGTTATCAAAAGTCACTTTAGAAATCAAATATGTTTCTATTGCTCTAAACCTTCGTTTTGATCCTCACAAGAGCTTCCTGGAAATCTTTCATAGTCTCTTTCAAATTCAATTGGATAAGATTTGATATATTTTTCAAAGGGCTTCAGCATAACAGGGCCAAAACTTTGTTGGCTATGGCTGGCATTGAAATACTTGGGTGCCTCAACAGAGTTGTTTCTTATATTATATTCATTTACTTTCTGGAATAATTTAATGGTAGAAGAAACTGACTGCTGATTTCTTCTGGGGAAACACACATGGAGTCCAGATTTTAATATATTCTTCCATTCTGCCAAGAAAACTTCACGAAGTCTCAGCTTGTGAATATATATAACCCTGATCTCAGAACCCATTTGTAGAGTAGTCTAAATCCAATCCATTAGACCAAATCCTAAAGTGCCTGTGTCTGCAAAACTCTCACTGGAGTTTAAATTAATTGATAAATAGTTGCATCTTTATGCTTCGCATTATTTCCGAAGCTGCACGGTTGGGCTGTAATTTCTAAGGCAGTTAGTGATGAATGACTCTTTTTAACAAAGAGGTTTACATCAATCATGAAGTTCTTGCCTATTTATCTCTTCGTTATGAGCAAAAATAGATACTAATGAAACCACCAGACAGATGGATGACCCAAACCTTGCCACAGCTAAAGAAACGACAATTCAGCTGCAGAGAGCAATTCAACTGGTCACAGAGAGCCCTGAATTCAGGGCAGCTGTGGCCTGCTCAGTTGGGGCCATCCTCCAGGAGTATCTCTTGGGAGATTCTGCCCAGATATTTTGGGATAAGGTCTTTCTTCTAAATGGACTGATTCTGTCAAACTTCAGCCATTATGTGGCACACGACTAGGTTCCTCGTTTTGACATAATTTAATCTCCACATTGTTTTCTCATCAAATGTAATATTGGGTTTCCCATTCACTGAATAATAATTACTCTTTGACAGGAAAGCTGTGACAAACCTAGACAGTGTATTAAAAAGCAGAGATTATCTCTTCACCAATGAAAGTCCATATAGTCAAAGCTATGGTTTTTCCAGTAGTCATGTATGGATGTGAGAGTTGGAACATAAAGAAGGCTGAGCACCAAAGAATTGAGGGTGTTGCTGGAGAAGACTCTTGAGTCCTTTGAACAGCAAGGAGTTTGAACCAGTCAATCCTAAAGGAAACCAACCCTGAATATTCATTGGAAGGGCTATTGCTGAAGCTGAAGCCCCAATCCTTTGGCCACATAATGTGAAGAGCTGACTCATTGGAAAAGCTCCTGATGCTGGGAAAGACTGAGGGCAGGAGGAGAAGGGGCGATAGAGGATGAGAGGGTTGGATGGCATCACCGACTCAATGGACTTGAGTTTGAGCAAGCTCTGGGAGATAGTTAAGGATAAGGAAGCCTGGCGTGATGCAGTCCATGGGATCGCAAAGAGTCGGAGACAAATTAGCAAATAAACAACAACAAACTACAACAAGGAACACTGGAGGCTCCATCCACCCCCACCCCCTGCAGCCGGGAGTGGCTGTGTGACTCAGACCCTGCTGATGGGAAGTGGGCAGAAGTGATGCCTGCCCCTCCAGGTCATGCCCTGAGCTCCGAAGCCCCAACACCCAGTGTCCCAGACCCTCCTGCCCTTCCCCACTGACTGAAATGCAGGTGATGGAACAAGACAGAGGGACCCTGGGTCTCCGGTGAGCCCACAGAGCAGAGGGGTTCCACCTGCCCAGGACCTAACACAACCTGACCAGCCAATGAGAAGCTGCTTTTCAAAGGCACTGCATTTTCTGGATGGACCTAGAGATGATCATATTAAGTGAAGTAAGTCAGACAGAGAAAGACATGATGCCATATGATATCATATGCTATCACGTATACGTGGAAGCTAAAAAGTGATCCCAAAGAACTTCTTTACAAAGCAGAAACACACTCACAGACGTAGAAAACAAACTTAGGGTTACTTAGGAGGAAAGGTGAGGGGCATAAATTAAAAGTTTGGACTGACATATACACACAGTGTGTGTGTGTGTGCGCTAAGTCGCTTCAGTCATGTCTGACTCTTTGCGACCCCATGGACTATAGCCCGCCAGGCTCCTCTGTCCATGGGACTCTCCAGGCAAGAATACTGGAGTGGGCTGCCATGCCCTCCTCCAGGGGATCTTCCTGACCCAGGGATCAAACCTGCATCTCCTGCATTGCACGCAGATTCTTTACTGCTGAGCCACTGGGGAAACCCCATATACACACTGTGTATATGAAACAGCTAATCAATATGGACCTACTATATGGCACAGGGAACTCTACTCAATACTGTGTAATATCCGATACGGAAAAAGAATCTGAAAAAGAATAGATATTCATGAATGTATAACTAAATCACTTTGCTGTGTACCTGAAATGAATGCAACATTGTAAATCACCTAAACTCTAGTATAAAACAAAAAGTAAAAAAAAAAAAAACATAAAGGTACTGCAGTTTGGGGGCTTCCTGAGATAAGGTATATCCACATGTACTCTAATTGCTTCCCTATTGGTTCCTATTGCTTCCCTTACAAAGGACCACAGCTTACACAACATCAATTTATTATCTCATGGTTCCAGAGGTCAAAAGTCCAAAATCAAGGTGTCAGCATGACACGACCCTCTGAAACCTGTCGGGGAATCTTCCTCGCCTGCGCCCAGCTTCTGGGGGTCTGCTGACCACCTCTGGCCTTTCTTGGTTGTAGACACAGCCCTTCACTCCATCTTCACGTGGTTCCCTCCCTGGGTCTTCGCATCACCTCCTCTCTATATGTGTCTGCCTCTGCATCCCCATTTCCTCTTTTAAAAAAGACGCTGCATATTGGTTAGGGGCCCACCCTGATGGTTTCCTCCTAATTTGATTCCTTTATTAAGACCCTGTTTCCAGATCAGGTCACATTTGGGGTCCTGGAGGTGGGACCTCAGTGTATCGGGAGAGACAATTCAACCCCTGACATGCACCAGTGTTTACTGAGGGCTCACTCTACTCCAGGATCTTGCTAAGCATCTACAAAGCTTCCCTTGTTTAGTCATCACAGTAACTTTGGGAAGGAAGCACCGTTGCTGCCTCTCCTTAAGATTTTGAAAGAGGGGAGCAGAAACACGAGGCACCCTGCTCCAGGCCACACTGAGCCTGAGCTGAGATGGGAACACAAGTCTGAGTCTCAGAACCAACTTGCAGTCTTTTTTGTCTCTCAGAAAGGAGCCTTGGCCACTGGCAAGAAGAGGAGGAAGTGGATGAGCCTGTCTCTGGGCATCTCGTCATTGTTCATTCGCTCAGTCGTGTCCAACTCTTTGTGACCCCATGGACTGAAGCACACCAGGCTTCCTTGTCCATGATCACCTCCCAGAACTTGATCAAACTCATGTCCATTGAGTCGGTGGTGGCATACCACCATCTCAGCCTCTGTCTTCTGCTTCTCCTGCCTTCATTCTTTCCCAGCATCAGGGTCTTTTCTAATGGGTCTGTTATTCGCATCCAATGGCCCAAGTATTGGAGATTCAGCTTCAGCATCAGTCCTTCTAATGAACATCCATGACTGATTTCCTTTAGGTTTGACTGGCTTGATCTCCTTGAAGTTCAAGGAACTCTCAAGAGTCTTCTCCAACACCACGGTTCAAAAGCATTGATTCTTTGGTGCTCAGCCTTCTTTATGGTCCAAATCTCACATTCGTACATGACTACTGGAAAAACCATAGATTTGACTCTACAGACCATTGTTGCAAAGTAATGCCTCTGCTTCTTAAAATGCCATCAAAGTTTGTCATAACTTTTGTTCCAAGGAGCAAGCATCTTTTAATTTCATGGCTGCAGCCACCATCTGCAGTGATTCTGGAGCCCAAGAAAATAAAGTCTCTCACTGTTTCCATGGTTTCCCCATCTATCTGCCATGATGTGATGGGACAAGATTCCGATTTAAGTTTTCTGAATGTTGAGTTTTAAGCCAACTTTTTCACTTTCATCTTTCACTTTCATCAAGAGGCTCTTTAGTTCCTCGTCTCTTTCTGCCATAAGGGTGGTGTCATCTGCATATCTGAGGTTATTGATATTTCTCCTGGCAATCTTGATTCCAGCTTGGGCTTCCTCCAGCCTGGAATTTCTCTTGATGTACTCTGTATATAAGTTAAATAAACAGGGTGACAATATACAGCCTTGACATACTCCTTTCCCAATTTGGAACCTGTCCATTGTTTCAAGTCTGACTCTAACTGTTGCTTCTTGACCTGCATACAGGTTTCTCAGGAGGCAGGTAAGGTGGTCTGGTATTCCCATCTCCTTAGGAATTTTCCACAGTTTGTTGTGATCCACAGTCAAAGGCTTTAGTGTAGTCAACAAAGCAGATGTTTTTCTGGAATTCTCTTGCTTTTTCTATGATCTGACGGATGCTAGCAATTTTGATCTCTGGTTCCTCTGCCTTTTCTCAAGCCCCATATAATATTTCCAGATGACTTGAGATGTTGGGACTATTTTGCCTGGGGGTCTGAAAGGAGGTTCCAAGACCAGGATGCTCACAGAGGTGGGTGGGCTAGGAGTGTGTGGCTTCAGTCTTTCATGTAACCATGAAGTTATAGTGAAGGTTTTGGTCTTCAGAGACTGTCTGTGGGATTTTCTTTCTAGATATTCAGCCCTGGTGTTAAAATTATGCCCCTCCTTGTGACATCCTTGGTTTCTCTGGGAATTTCACTTTTTGCTCCTACATAGCATCTGTCGATGTCTAAAGGGCCAGAGGAGGAGTCCAGGTTCTTCTGGGTTTGTGGCAAAGCTGTTTATCTGGAGGTGAATGCCTTTATGGGGCGCAGTGTGAGGTGTGGCTGCAGAGGCCTGTTTGAGCTGGATAAGGGTGAGCTGACGTGTCAAGGGGCAGCTATGGGCGGTTGAGGGGTCAGATCCTGACTCCACGTTCTTGAAGTTACTTGGTTTCCTGGAGAAGCTCCAGGCAAGCTCAGAAGCTTGTCCTAAGAACCCCCTGAAGGAGCATCCACTGACCAAGGTCCAAGGAGAGAACTTGTTCCAACCTTGTTTAGATTGATGGCAGTCTGCCTCATTTCCAGACTCTGAGGGCAAGCCTTAAACTGCTCACTTCCCCTACATTCAACCCTCAGCCCCTGAGCTTTGAAAGCAATTTTTAATTACAAATGGCATCCTATCTAAATCAGGATCAGAGGAAAGCAGCCTGCTTTTAATCAATCACTGCAGTTCGCTGCTTCAAGCACCTACTGGCAAAAAAATACATCTTGGTCATTTCCTAATCTGACCCAGCCAGTGAGTTACAAAGACCTGTGAGCTCCTCACCAGTGGACTGGTCAATGGGGGCAGCCGGCCGGCGTATCTGGGGGCTCCTGGGGCGTCTCCACGGACCCCTTTGTGACCACGGGTTTCTGACTGATGTTGCTCCTTTCCAAGGTGACCCTGAGCACAGAACCTTTTAATTAGCCCACAGATCCACACTTTGTGTGGGTGACTGTCAGTTTCTTTGCCTTCTGCGGCCTTCTGTTGCCATGGCAACGCTCTCCTAACAATGGATAATGGCAGTGGGAGAGAAGCCGAGAGGCACAGCCTTGTGCCAACTCCCAGCCAGATAGTAAATATTCATGATGATACCAGGAGTTTAAAAACTGCATTGTCAATAAGTTTTATTATTCTCAGTTGGTGTAACTTTATGGTGGAGGTGGCAAAGGAAGGCTTATTTATCTTAAGGCTAAAGCAGAGGTATCAAAGTCCTTCCTACCCCTAAAAAAATTAACCAGGAAGTGCCGACACTCTTCAGCTGTTGCATTTCGATGTCATTAGCATCAAGATTGCCAGGAGAAATGTAAATAACCTCAGATACGCAGATGACACCACCCTTATGGCAGAAAGTGAAGAGGAACTGAAGAGCCTCTTGATGAAAGTGAAAGAGGAGAGTGAAAAGCTGGCTTAAAACTCAAAACCATTCAAAAACTAAGATCACGGCATCCAGTCCCATCACTTCACAGCAAATAGATGGGGAAACAATGGAAACAGTGACAGACTTTATTTTCTTGGACTCCAAAATCACTGCAGATGGTGGCTGCAGTCATGAAATTAAAAGATGCTTGCTCCTTGGGTAAAAAAAGCTATGACCAACCTCAGCAGCATATTAAAAAGCAGAGACATTAATTTGCCAACGAAGGTCTGTCTAGTCTAAGCTATGGTTTTTCCGGTAGTCAGGTATGGATGTGAGAGTTGGACTATAAAGAAGGCTGAGCGCAGAAGAATTGATGCTTTTGAACTGTGGTGTTGGAGAAGACTCTTGAGAGTCCCTTGGACTGCAAGGAGATCCAACCAGTCCATCCTGAAGGAGATCTGAATGTTTATTGGAAGGTTTGATGCTGAAGCTGAAACTCCAATACTTTGGCCACCTGATGTGAAGAACTGACTCACTGGAAAGACCCTGATGCTGGGAAAGATTGAAGGCAGGAGGAGAAGGAGATGACAGAGGATGAGATGGTGGGATGGCATCACTGACTTTGATGGACATGAATTTGAGCAAGCTCTGGGAGCTGGTGATGGACAAGGAAGCCTGGTATGCTTCAGTCCATGGGATCACAAAAAGTTGGACATGACTGAGTGGGTGAACTGAACTGAATGACTGAACATCAACTCTTCCATGGATGGAGAAAGAATACAGGGCTCTTTTTATTAACAGATGATATTTACATAATACTGTCTTGCCCAATCCGTTGATTTAATAATACTGTGTTACAAGGGAATGTTATTAAAAACCTGAGATCTTTCAACATATAAATGAATAGTCTTCTGAATGGGATGGGCACAGCTGGTGTTATGAACATGTTTACATCTTCCTGTGAGGACATTTTGGGACGAACAAATCTGCGGGCAGATGCTACATCTATGAAGAAGACATCTTCAGGCATTGCTGACCCCATCCTGCTCACGGTGGCAGAAGAGAACGGTCACCAGCCACAGACAAATTCGAGGAAAACCTTGGAGGTGACCTTGAGCACTTTGTCCCCAGAATCTGACTGCAGATGCCAAAGGACCCTGAAGCCAGAAAGATGATTACGAAAGGAATTACTTCCATCTGGACATCTGGAACTCAACTTTCACTTCTCTCTCACACTCTCTCTCTTTTTTTAACTAGCTTGATTGAGCCTGGGATGTGTCCCCATCAAGGCCCTATATGTTCACCTACTGCTGTGGTTTCTTCCTCTTTCTCCCCTTTTTGGTTACTTGGGTCTGGGTTCCTGGAGGAAGCCTATCAGGTTCATGTTGGCCCCACCGCTGTGGGGCAGAGCCAGACTGGCCAGTGGATGAGAAACTGGGCTCCTTTAAACCTGCTTATTTAGTCCCACAAGAGGACCATGGATAGTCAATTGGATCCTTAGATGCTGGCAGGAAAGTCCATAGTAATGGGGCTGCTTCAAGACAGAGGGAAGACTTTCCATCCTGCTACTTATAAGAGTGTTTCATTAAGTGTTAAATAACTATTGTAATTGTATTACCTGCGGCTTACTTGATTACTTAATTCAGCCTGTTGAGGAATTAATTGCTATTTAATCAATGCTGTCATTTAGAGGACAGGCATAATCACCAAGGTTCTGAGCTGGTAATGACACACTCCTGTTCCTTCTCGCATCTGATGTGGTCTAACAGCTGGTGGCCTCATTCTCATCCACACGTTACACCCTCCAAATCCAGATGAACGCTGGCCGGGTCCCAGCAGGGCGGCTGCGAGCAGCCTCTCTCTATGTGTGTCTGCAGGTCCTGGGGGACTGAATGGCATCTCCATGAGTGTCTCTGGGTGTAAGCGGCAGGACCATCTTCAACAGTGAATGTCACAGTCAAAGCCCGCAGGTGGAAAAGCACAGCCACATTTTAAATTTTCCAATGGGCCGGTATTGCCTGAAGGTACGTGTGTGCTAAGTCACTTCAGAGGTGCCTGACTCTGTGCAACCTTATGAATTGTAACCTGCCAAGTTCCTCTGTCCGTGGGATTCTCCAGGCAAGAATTTGAAGTGACTAGCCATCCTCTTCTTCTCCAGGGGATCTTCCCGACCCAGGGATTGAACCCTTGTCTCTTACATCTCCTGCTTTGGCAGGTGGGTTCTTTACCACTAGCACTTCCTGGGAAGCTTGAAGGTGAAGGTTGATAACATTTAAAACTTCTGTTCTGTGAAAGAAACTTTCATAAAAAGAGGATGCGTGAGACAGGGCGCTCAGGGCCGGTGCACTGGGGGACAGGATGGGGAGGGAGGTGGGAGGGGGGTCCAGGATGGGAGACACAGGTACACCCATGGCTGATTCGTGTCAATGTATGGCAAAAACCACTGCAATATTATAAAGTAATTAGCCTCCAATTAAAATAAATAAATTAAAAAAAAGAGGAAGACAAGTCATACAGTGGAAGAAAATATTTGCCAAAGACACGTCCTATAAAAAACTATCCAAGATTTGCAAAGAGCCCTTAAAATTCAACAATGAGGAAATAAGCAGAGTGATTTAAAAATGGAAAAAGACCTAAATAGGCACCTAACCATTAGAGAAATAGGGGTGGCTATTAAGTATACGAAAAGACGTTCAGTATCACATGTCAGCAGGGAGATACAAACTGAAATGACACTGAGACCACTTGCAAGTGTGCTCACTCACTCAGCCGTGTCCGACTCTGTGACCCCATCGACTGCAGCCCACCAGGCTCCTCCGTCCCTGGGATTCTCCAGGCAAGAACACTGGAGTGGGTTGCCACTTCCTTCTCCAGGGCATCTTCCCGACCCAGCGATCGAACCGGCATCTCCTGTGTCTCCTGCATCGTAGCCATATTCTTCACTGCTGAGCCATCTGTAATTTACTGACTGTAATTTTCTAGGTGGCAGGGTGTTTAATAAAGTGAGGAAGGCAGGCTTGGGGAGGTTGAGTGACTTTCCAGAGGTCTATCTGATGAGCATAAACAACATGGGGATCCCAGCTCTCCTCTGGCCAAACTCCAAGGCTGGGGCTGTCTCCTTGCCTCCCTGTAGCTCCCAGTCCATCTGACTCAGCAGGGGGAAATTCCAGCTCAGCCATCCAGGGCTGTGTAAGCCACTTGGCAGACTTCGCTGTCCGTCTTCCAGAGGGCCCGCTTTAGCTCTTAAAGTCTGGGTATCACTTTCCCAATTTGTTCCTCTCCTCCCCGGCTCTGTGTCCACAAGTCCATTCTCTAAGCCTGCATCTCTATTCCTGCCCTGCAAATAGGTTCATCTGCACCATTTTTCTGGATTCCACATATACGCCTCCAGATGTGATATTTGCTCGTCTCTTTCTCAGTCGCTCCACTGTGTGTGGCCGTCTCAAGGTATACACGGCCACGTGTGAAACTGATATCTAACGGGGTCCTGCTGCATCGCCCAGGCAGCTCAGCCCGGGGCTCTGTGGTGACCTAGGTGGGGAGGATGGGGGATGGGAGAGAGGTTCATGAGGCAGGGGACACACGCGTACATAAAGCTGATCTACTCTGTTGCACAGCAGAAAACTAACATGGCATCGTGAAGTAACTATTTGTTGTTCATTTGCCCAGTCGTGTCCGACTCTTGCGACCCCATGGACTGGCAGCACACCAAGCCTCCCTCCGAGCAGCTATACTCCAAGAATAAAATTTTTTTAAAAATCCGAAGTGATGCTGCACATGTGGACAGAGCCAAATGCTATAGTCAATGTCTCCCTCACCTAAGAGACATCATGCACCATCAGTGGGCATTCCTGCTCCATTTCTTCATACAGCTTCTGATTCAGGACATCCTGGGAATCCAAACACCCCTTGCAGTCCTTGTCCACATGCAGAAGCTCTCCCCCTTGATGGTTAGATCTTGAACTCATGACACCAAACATGGAAGCTATTTCACTCTCTGACTCTTTGGGACCCTCCACCACCTCCTGGAATTTGCTTAAATTTATGTGCATTGAATCGGTGATGCTATCCAACCATCTCTGTCATCCCTTTCTCCTCCTGCCTTCAATCTTTTCCAGCATCAGGGTTTTTCCAATGAGCCAGCTCTTCTCATCAGGTGGCCAAAAGATTGGAGTTTCAGCTTCAACATCAGTCCTTCCAATGAATATTCAGGACTGATTTCCTTTAGGATGGGCTGGTTGGATCTCATTGCAGTCCAAGGGACTCTCAAGAATCTTCTCCAGAACCACAGTTTGAAAGCATCAGCTTTTTGGTGCTGAGCCTTCTTTAAGGTTCAATTCTCACATCCATATACGACTACTGGAAAAACCATAGCTTTGACTGTGTGGACCTTTGCCAGCTAAGTGATTCCAACTTGTGATTCATCTAGCCCGGCATTTTGCATGATGCCAATACACACTACTGGGATGGTATTTTGGTGATAGGGTTAGAGACGCTTCCCCAGGCTTCCTCAGCTGTTTCTTACTGGTGAGCAGAACAGATCTCCATCCCAGCTGAGCCTTGGATTAAGAATTCAATTTCAGTGGACGTGGGTAAGACAAAGTGCCCTCTGCCCAAGTTTGTTTGGAGTTCTGTAATTTCAACTTAAGTGTATGGACAAGACAGGAAAGAGATGGTAGACATGTAGACCAAAGGAGAGGGCAAATTCAAAGGGGCAAAGCCAAATTCAAGGTCATCCTTAAACCAAGAATGAGAGGTTTTGTCCCAGCCTCCCTCAGCTCCTTGGCCCAGACCCTCCCTGTCTCCAAGCATAGTTCAGTCTTCACTCTCTGTCATCACCCTTTGCAAGCCCACTGGGGAACAGTTCAGTCTCAACCTTGGTAGCAAGTAGTGTGTGGACTACTTTATCTGATGGAGACATCAGCAAGGATGTACGGAACAACCTAGTCCTCAACTGCACATTTAGACAAGTTTTTAACTGGAGGGTGATTGCTTTGCAGTCTTGTGTTAGTTCCTGCTGTCCAACGGCATGGATCAATGGCATGTATGAATATCTCCTTCTTGAGCCTCCCTCCCACTTCCCTGCCATCCCACCCCCCTAGGTCATCACAGAGCACCCAGCTGAGCCCCCATGCGATACAGCTTCTTCCCACTGTACATGGCCATGTGTAAAATAGACAGCTCAATCTCACACTGTGACGGGAACTCAGCAGATGAAGGGGCATTTCCACTGTAACATCAAGGTACAGAAGTGCTCTGTGCGAAGAATTCAACAAACTGAACTTCCCTATTTTTCTATCACTCCCCCCCTTTCAGCTAGTGAACAAATATAAAATAACTATTTTCCTTTACAGGGAAATCACTGTTGTTGATAATTTTATCTTTCATCTCTCTAAGTTTGCTCTGAAAGATAGTATGGAGGGAGTACCATGGAAACTTACATTACCATGTGTAAAATAGTCAATGGGAATTTGTTGTATGACTCAGGGCACGCAAACCAGAGCTCGGTAACCACCTAGAGGGGTGGGGTGTGGAGGGTGGTGGGAGGGAGGCTCACGAGGGAGGGAACACATGTTACCTCTGTCTGATTCATGTTGATGTTTGGCAGAAACCAACACAATTTTGTAAAGCATTTATCGTTCAATTAAAAAATACATTAATTAAAAAAGAGTCAGCTTTGGATCCTTTATTAACATAGAGTGCATGTGACTCGGGCTGAGAATTTCTTTGTAGCTAAAACCATACATTTAAACATTTAATTTACTTCCCCCTGCCCGCCCCCGCCACTGATGACCATATGGTGTCTGAATACCGCTTCTCACTTGGATGTCAGAAAAAGCTCTTTCTTTAATCGGTAAAATAAATAGCTGACTCATTCCTCACCTCTATTTCAAATTTATTGAAATACTGGTATTTGTGTCACCTGACATCTTTTTATTACTGCTTTAACTGTGAGATGAACGAGGCTGCTGCCTTTGTGTCACTGAAGTCTGAGGTCTTCTTAGGTCTGAATTTCAGACTAGATGACAGATCTGTGCAGATTATCATAAATGCAAGTCATAAGTGCACTGGGAAAGAGCTTTGTGCTGCCACGTATATGCAATCTAATTTCAAGATTCAAATGCTGGTATTTTCTGAAAAGTTCAGAAGAAGATAAGAGGCTTGCTGTACCAGGCACTGCAGAATGCATAAATTAGCAGGGGAAGTATAGAGGCAGGCTCATTTTGAATGCATGATAATCTGTATTTCAGCATTTACAGTTGCCTCGTCTGAACGAGGGGCAATTTCGATTCTGCCATCTCTGTGAGAAAGAGTGACATGCTTTGGTGTCTTCATTTAAACTGGTGCACGCTGTGTTCAACAGGACTTCTTCCACTAGATTTGTTATAATCTGTCCTAATGATAATATATAATGCAGACGGAGTTTCAGGTTTTGTAGATGGGCACAGGGTGCAGCGAAATTGAGAATACGTGTTCCTGACGCCAAGCACAAATTATGATTTCCATAATGGGTTGCAGTTCCCTGTAAAACATTTCCTATTTATCAAAAGTAAATGCTAAATTGTTAACAGTGTATTTCTCTGCATTGCTCACATGATTATTTTATGGCCAAGAGATGAAATATGGATTGCGGTCATCAAAGCCTTCATGCACGCATGCTCAGTTGTGTCTGATTCTTTGCTACCCTATGGACTGTCGCCTGCCAAGCTCCTCTGTCCACGAGCTTCTCCAGGCAAGAACACTGCATGCCCTCCTCCAGGGGATCTTCCCAACCCAGGGATCGAACCAGTGTCTCATGCGTCTCCTGCATTGCAGGAGGATTCTTTACGCTGAACCCCTGAGTTCAGCCCAGAGCCTTCATACCAAACATCCAGTTCCAAACAGTCTGCTGCAGCAATGGATGGCACAGTGTGAACCCAGCAATCCCAAAGCCTGGAATTGCAGGCCACCTGTGGAGAGTCGCCCTAGGGCCAGGACACTAGCCCGTGGCATGCTTGCTGAACCTGGCCCACGGGGGCTGTGACCCCAGATGACGTGCACAATCTATGATCAAGCTGTTGAACTCTGTGGTGCAGTCGGTAGAGGTGAGTGAGTGTGTGCACGTGCTATGTAGGATAAGCCTGGGATCTGTGTTTCTTCTGCCTCTGCAGTTTCCATGACACCGTGGTGATGCTCTCATCTCTCTCTATGGAGATGATCTACATTTGCTACCACTGGCCTGAACTCTAGAACAGACATACTTGCACAGACGAGCACTTGTGAAAGTGAAGGGAGGTTCTGATGAACCACAGCCAGTCCAGGAAGGAGGAGGACAGCAGAATCGCCTGGGTAGCCCAACGGCACAACAGAAGGGTAATGTTGGAGATACCAGTTAAACTCTTCCACGCATTGGCCCATCTGAGCCCCTCGAAGTTCGGTAGATCCATAAATGGGTCTCTTGTGGCTGATGTATAAAGTAACACAAAGTAACACAATTGGCGGCTGTTCGCTCTCCTTGGTGGTACTTGGAATCCTCACTCAGTTCAGATCAGTCACTCAGTCGTGTCCGACTCAATCTTTGTGACCTCACGGACTGCAGCATGCCAGACTTCCCTGTCCATCACATCAGGCCTCCCTGTCCATCACCAACTCCCAGAGCTTGCTCAAATTCATGTCCATTGAGTCGGTGATGCCATCCAACCCTCTCATCCTCTGTTGTCCCTTCTTCTCCTGCCTTCAATCCCTCCCAACATCAGGATCTTTTCCAATGAGTCAGCTCTTTGCATCAGGTGGCCAAAGGATTTGAGTTTCAGCTTCAGCATCAGTCCTTCCAGTGAATATTCAGAAATGATTTCCCTTAGAATTGACTGATTTGATCTCCTTGCAGCCCAAGGGACTCTCAAGAGTCTTCTCCAACACCATAGTTCAAAAGCATCAATTCTTCATGCTCAGCTTTCTTTATGGTCCAACTCTCACATCCATACATGACTACTGGAAAAACCATACCTTTGACTAGACAGGACTTTGTTGGCAAATAATGTCTCTGCTTTTTAATATGCTGTCTAGGTTGGTCATAGCTTTTCTTCCAAGGAGCAAGTGTCTCTTAATTTCATGGCTGCTGTCACCATCTGCCTCCTCTTCACTTGATTACAATAACTAGCCCCCCTCTACATCCAGCATCACTCTCTACTTCTACTGGTTTTATAGGTTAGAATTTTAAAACTCCAAGCTATAGATAAATAAATAACAGCTTTTAAAGAAGTATAATTAATATAGAAACGGTACAATCTGATGTGCTCAGACGTACATAAACACCCATGTTAACATCACACAAGTCAAGATAATAAGCATATTCATTCATGACCTGCCAACATTTACTCATGTTCTTAGTTTTCCCTTTTCTTGCAGTAAGAACACTTAACATGATACCTACTCTCTTAACAAATGTTTAAGTGCACAATCCAGTATTGTTATTGTAGATGCTATGTGTACAGCGGGTCTTTAGAAGCTCTTCATCTTGAATAACTATGTTTGTCATTTGAACAATTCCTCATTTTACTTTCCTGCTTCTCCTGTGAAAATGAAGGTGTTAGTTGCTCAGTCATGTCCAGCTCTTTGCAACCCCGTGGACTGTAGGCCACCAGGCTCCTCTGACTTCGTGATTCAGTGACTAACACAACACATCCATGTACAAAAGAGTGAAACTGGATCCTATATTGTAAAAAAAAATCAGCCACAGATGGGTTAAAGATATAAATGTAATATCTGAAACTGTAAAATTCCTGGAAGAAAATATTGGAAAAGTTTTCATTATACTGGTCTTGTCGGTGATTTCTTAGATGTGACACCAAAAGCACAGGAAGAGGGCAAAGTTAAACTCGTGGAACTACATCAAAGTAAAAGCTTCTGCACAGGGGATTATCAACAGGGTGAAAGGGCCACCTCTGTGGGAGAAAATGGAAGGACATTTTGCAACTAACGTATCTGATAAAGAGTTGCTGTTGCAAATTTGCAAGGAACTCCCAATCAATTGCACAAAACAAGAACAGAAAATCCCAATTAACATGGGCAGATACTTGAAAGGCCAGTTTTGCAGGTTCTCATTAATTACCTGCTTTATACATAGTCGTGTGTATTTGTCAATCCCAGGCTCCCAATTCATCCCTGCTCCCCCCCGGCCCCCTTGGGGCCCATGTTTGTTCTCTACCTCTGTGTCTCTATTTCTGCTTACAAATAGATTCATCGGTACCGGTTTTAGAGATTCCACATATATGTGTTAACATACAATATTTGTTCTTCTCTTTCTAACTTACTTCACTCTGTATGACATGCTCTAGGTCTGGCTACATCTCTGCAAATGGATTTACTCCATTCTTTTTGATGGCTGAATAGCATTCCACCATATACTATGGTATATATGTACCGCGTCTTTATCGATCCCTTTGTCAACGGACATTTAGGTTGTCTTCCTACCAACCTTTAACTCCACATTTTTCCTTTGCTTTAGTTCCTCAAGGATTCCTCTCACTATCACTCCCTTTAAGAGGTCTAGAATGTAAATCACCTATAGTCCAAGAAAAATATTAAAAAATGAAAGAAAAAAAAAAAAAAAAGGAGAAGCCCAGAGGCAGAAGCGGCAGGAAAGAAGGCGAGTCCTGATTAGGCAGCAGCTTTGTGATGAGTATCTCTGTCCCTGCTTCATCGCCTGCTCTCCAGGTCTCGTCCTGCAGCAGTGAGCTGCTTGCCTTCTTGGGGGAGGTTGACGATGATAGTATCATTATTGAGTGATTTTTGTGTGTGTGATCTATGATCTGTGTTTAAAAGCATTTTTTGATGTAGTTTAATTAGTCTGGCCACTGCTCCCCTGACCTCCCCTCTTCCGTCGCTGACTTGACCGTAGTCCGTCTGCGTGAAGCCCTGGCGTGCTGAAAGCTGCTGCGGTCCTCCTTATACCGAACCTTTGCAAACCATCCCTGGGTGAAGAAGTCCTCCTCCTCAAATGCCCCTGTGCCAATGTGCCTTCTGTTTCATGTTGGAGCAGGACAGGGCAGAAGAAACGGGAGAACTGGGAATTCCCCGCAGTCCCCAGGGTTCCAGGCGCTGCTCCCCACACGCCGTTCCCAGGCTCCAGGCACAGAATCAGCTGTTTGTCTCACGTCCCTCCCGCGATGGTTGCTCCACGGGCTTAGAATGCCTTCCGGGTGAGGAGGTAAATGTCACCATGACAAAACAAATAGCACTGCCAGCAATTCACATTCTTTCTTGACACTTCAATGATTTCAAGATCTAACGTCTGGTGCCAAATAAGCCATTTAATCAAAAATCTGAAACAAAGGTATTCAACTTTCCAACGAATTTGGGGGGAATATAAATATCATTTATATGGAAAACAGTCAAACATGAAATGTGGGGTAGGAAGGGTGTTATGATTGTCAGATTCTAGGCATGGTGATGAGGTTATCAGACATACAAGAAGAAGGACTGCTTTCAAAAGTGAAAGCTGCCGTGTGAATGAGTGATTGGTGAGGACAAGGCAGGGTCTGCCCTGATCCAGCCTTGGAACAGCATGTCCAGCTTGATCAGACTGTTCCAGCCTTGACACCTTTTTAAAGAAATGAATATTTCCCTCACTTGGTAACTCCTGCGTACATATTTTTGCACTCCATCAGGTGTTTCACACGCTTTGTCTCACTTAATCTAAATGACAGCATTAGGAAGCAGCTGCTATTGCACCTGTTTATAGAGAAATAAACCGAGCTGAGAGAGAAGGGTCGCTCGCGTAGTGGCACGGAGCTAGGAAGCAGGTGAACCGTTTTCAAATCCAGGTTTTCTGGATTTCCTCTAGCCACACACAGAAGACTATGAGAACATTTCTAGGAGAAATAAAGATGTAAGGAAATCCATTATAAGACAATGTAATTACATTTCTCTGCCATGGGGCAAATATCTTCCTGAAACGTGAAAACCGTGAACAACTGCTAAAGATGCAGTTCATACAACAGCTCTTAGTCAGCCTCCAACCCCACCAGGGGCTCTACTGGATGTCATCACAGACAAAGGACGCAGAGCTGCCCACCCGTGGGTGCTTGTCCTCAGGCATGTCCTGTCTGTGAGTCACGTGTTTGGGAACTGGTGGACGTCCACTCACCAGTAATAATGTGAGGGGCTAATCCAGAGGAACAGGAGCTTTGCTCTGTGCCTTAAGAAGAATCACGTGGAACAAGGGCTTTCTGGGCAAACACCGAGTTGCTCCTGAGAAAAGCTGGCTCCTACGTGCAGCACGTTTTCATGGCGTTTCCAGCCCGTCATTCTCTGTCGCCAGGGCTGCCCTCCTCATCCACGCATCCTTTTAACCGGTCTCTGGGTCTCAGTGTCTGTCAGCCTGTGACCTTAAGTACCTGTTTCACCTTCATTGCGATTCTCCTTGCTTGAACTCTAACACTGAAGTCATGTGCTTGGAAGATTCCTTTTTTTCTTCTGCGTGAATATCTCCTGTTCTCATTCATTCCCAAGTCAAACTCTAGACTGTGCTCCCTTTCATCTTAAAGAGAAGGAAAACCTCCTGAGACTCCGAGTACCCTTCTCCTCTGTACATCTTTGCTTACCATTGCAACAAGCTCCTTAATTTTCTCTTAGGAGGATTTTTTTTTCATTTTTAAAAATTGGCATACAGTTGATGTACAATATTATGTAAGTCACAGGTGTGCAACATGGTGATTCACGATTTTAAAGAGTTATATTACATTTATAATTACTACAGAATGCTGGTTATTTCCCTGTGTGGTATAATACATCATTGTAGTCTATTTTATACATAGAATTTTTCTGCCCTTATTTTGCCCCTCCCTCTTCCCTCTCCCCACTGGTAACCACGAGTTTCTTCCCTATATCTGTGAATTTTTTTTTTTTTTTTTTGTTGTTGTTGCTATAGTCCCTGCGTGCATGCTAAGTGGTGTAGTCAGGAGTGTACGACTCTTTGCAACCCTATGGACTGTAGCCAGCCAGGTTTCTCTGTCCATGGGATTCTCCAGGCAAGGCTACGGGAGGGGCTTGCTGTGCCCGCCTCCAGGGGATCTTCCCGACCCGGGGATCGAACTGTGTCTCTTATGTCTCCTGCGTTGGCAGGCAGGTCCTTACCGCCAGCGCCACCTGGGAAGCCTGTTATAGAAACTAGTTTGTTTTACTTTTTAGATTCTGCAGATGTCATATCTTACAGTACTTGTGTTTCTCTGCCTTATTTAGCTGAGCGTTATAAGGACTTGGCCTGCTCAACCTGGCCTTTCTTTCGTTCTTACTTGCTTCTCCCCCTCTTTTTAACCCATGGCTTCTCCTTGTGGAACCGTGTGGGATTTCTCCATCTATTCTCATCCTTAGGCGCTCTTACCCAACACTTTGCTTTAATATCATTATCTGCTCGTGACGTTCCCCCCGCCCCCACAATGATTCCTCAGCCCCATTCTCCCTTGAGCTCCAGACGTCCAATTCCCTCTCTTAATTCCATCTCGATTTGCACGTCTGAGACATGTCTTGCCGTGACATGATTGAAAAGGCTCCCATTACTTCCCACTCCAACCAGTTTTCCCCTCGACAGCCCATCCCCCGGTGGCCAAAAACTCGGGCCAAGACCGTGGAGTTCTCCTTGGTCATATTTTCTCATTTATCACTTTCAATCCCTCAGCAAGGCTTTCCACCACGGCTTTGAAACATACCCAGGTCCGGGACCCGTCTTGCTTCTCCTACCCGTCTCCTCCCACGGGACGCTGGCATCTCTCACCTGGTTACCATGGTAACCTCCCAACGTGCCTGCCTGTTTCCACCCATACTTCCTGTGGTGCCTTTTACAGCAGCCAAAGTGATCTTTTTAAACATAAGCCTCCTACTTATTCCTCTGTTCAAAACCTCCAAAGCCTTCTCATCACCATCAGGAGAAAAGCCGAATTCATCACCATGATCTTCAGGACTTGAAACCCGCCAGGCCCCGCCATAAGCCTCAGCCACCTGGGCATCTCTCCCAGCTCCCTCCCTGCCCCCAACAGCAACCTGACCCCCAACAGGTGTTCCCTGGGCTCCTCTCATGTGCCGAGCCTAGTAGGCTCTGGGGATGGGAATTTAGATCTGAGTGGGGGATGCAGGTAGACATACCTGCACTTAAGAGCAGGTGGGGGTGTCTGCAGTGAAGGAAACAGCAGAGATGTGGAGCCAGAGCAATTGGAGAAGATATTTCAGCTCAGGAGAGAAGAAAGCATCAGGGCACAGACCTGCCAGGAATGCATGCGGGGTCCTGAAAAGAGAGGGGAGAGCCGGCTCACGGTGGGGCCCTCCTCGAACAGGTGGGTCTCTTTCTGATGGGCAGGTGGGCAGCAGGACTGTCCCTCCTGGACTGTGTAAAGCCCCAGGTCCTGGGACCAAGTGTAGATGAGGGAAGAAGTCCTTAAGAGAAGGAAATGCTAGGTCATAGATAATTTGTCGTGGGGCTTCACCCCTCCACCAGACGATGCTGTCTGTTCTTTTAGGAAGAGACTGCAGTATCACAAAATCCATAAAACTCACAGCAGATGTAGGCAATGGTCCCTCCGAGAGTAGGAACCCTACTGTGAAAGCCTGGCAATGATGGTCAAGCAGTATCTGTCTATTTGTCTTGTCTCCTACCAGTTAGTAGCCTTTTAAAAAATGTATTATTTAGCTCTATCCCTGACTCATGGATTTTGATTGCTTTTTGTTCATCAGAGAGCCCCATTTCATTCTCACCTGAATATCAAAAATAAACAGAATACATTTGTCTGTTCCTCTTCAGTCCTGTTCCCATGAAACTAAACAGCATCATCTGAGGCCAATTGACTTTCAAAGGAATTCTTCCAAAGAAATAATATTTGGATGTATTTGTTGCTTTTAAAATAATTCCTTAACAAACAACCACTCTAACTTTTTATTTTATTTCTAGGTGTTTTGGAAAAAAAATTATAATATAGGTCATTAACCTCGATACAGAATTATGATTTTTATCTATATCTAGGACATTGTTTCATCTGAATTTTAATAGATCTTATCTTTTGTTGTGGTTCAGAGAGAGTAGATGGAAAAGAAAGGTTTATAACATTCAGAAATCTGAGACAGCAAGCTTATTCATTCAATAGTATCTGCTAAGCAGCTCTTGTAATCCAGGCACTATTATGAACTGAACCCCGCTTGTGTGTGTGTGTTAGTTGCTCAGTCATGTCCGACTCTTTGAAGCCCCATGAACTGTCGCCAGCCAGGCTCCTCTGTCCACGGAATTCTCCAGGCAAGAATACTGGAGTGGGTTGCCATTATCTTCTCCAGGGGATCTTCCTGACCCAGGAATACAACCCAGGTCTCCTGCATTGAAGGCAGATCCTTTATTGTCTGAGTCATCAGGGAAGCCTGCTTACACAAAGCTTATATGTATCTTTTCTTTTCTTTTCTTTTTTTTACAACATAATGCATCCATTTCTTGAACCAAAAATGTAAGTAACTGATTACTTAGATACATAGGTAGATACGTAAATGTATGTGTGTATGTATATAGGTATAGATGGATGAATGGATAAATAAATAGGTAGATAGATAGACAGATGGACCCTCATTTATTCTTTTCATTCTCCACTGTTTTCAGCACCTATTGGGCTTCCCAGGTGGTGTCAGTGGTAAAGAATTTCCCTGCCAGTGCAGGAGACTCGAGAGACATGGGTTTGATCCTTGGGTTGGGAAGGCCCCCTGGAGGAGGAAGTGGCAACCCACTGGTTAATCCCTGCCTGGGCAGTCTGGCTGGCTACAGCACGTAGGGTCGCAAAGAGCAGGACACGACTGAACAACTGAGCATAGGCACCCACAGCTTGATTATAATCCCGAAGGGGGTTCTCTGTGTTACAGTGAGACGCAGAAAGACAAGTGGAATTCAACAGTCTGTGATACCAGAGGGGCCCACACAGCTCTACAGGGCTGAAGGCCCAGCGGTCCTGCGGGACCATCAGCCTCTGTGCACGGTCCAATCACACTAGACAAGTGTGGGAGTGAGTGTGAAACAAAGTCGGTCAGAGAAGGGGTGTGATTTCCAGGAAGTGCCACTTCCCTGAAATTGAGTTGGGTGTGACAGGGCAAACAGGGTGATTGTGAAATCTCTCTCAGCTGTAAGTGTTTGTAGTGGGGCAAATAGTGCCTCTCGCCCAGAACTGGAAACAAGTTATTTACTTGGGCTCCAAAATCACTGCAGATGGTGACTTCAGTCATGAAATTAAAAGATGCTTGCTCCTTGGAAGAAAAGCTATGACAAATCTAGACAGTGCATTAAAAAACAGAGACATTACTTTGCTGACACAGGTCCGTCTAGTCAAAGCTATGGTTTTCCCAGTAGTCATGTACAGATGTGAAAGTTGGACCATAAAGAAGGTTGAGAACCAAAGAGTTGATGCTTTTGAATTGTGTTGCTGGAGAAGACTTGAGAGTCCCTTGGACTGCAAGGAGATCAAACCAGTTCATCCTGAAGGAAATCAGCCCTGAATGTTCATTGGAAGGACTGATGCTGAAGCTGAAGCTCCAAACCTTTGGCCACCTGATAGGAAAGACCCTGATGCTGGGAAAAAATGAAGAATGAAGGCAAAAGGAGAAGGGGGTGGCAGAGGATGAGATGGAGAGATCGTATCACAGACTCAGTGGATATGAATTTGAACAAACTCTGGGAGATAGTGAAGGACAGGGGAGCCTGGCATGTTGCAGTCTATGGGGTTGCAAAGCGTCAGACAAGGCTTAGTGATTGAACAACAAGAACAACCAGCGCTCATGTCCACCTGGAACCTCAGAACAGGACCTTACTGCAAATTGGGTCTTTGCAGATGCAAGCAAGTTACAGATCTTGAGATGAGATCATCCTGAATTTAGGATGGGCCCTGAGTCCAGCGACTAATGACTGGGTGATACCAAGAGAGGACACACGGGGAGGCAGGGAAGAGGAGTGAGGAGACCAGGGAGCGTGGAGGCTGGATCTCCAAGCCGGGGCGCCTGGAGGAATTCCGGAGCCACCAGAAGCTGGAAGAGGCATGGAGCCCACTTTCCTCTGGAGTCTCCCTGGCTTTCTGGCTTCTGATCTCCAGACTGTGAGAGAATAGAGATCTGCTGTTTAAAGGCAACAGTTTTGTGATCATTTATTGAGGCAGCCCTAGGAGGATAATCCAGCAGCTTCAAAAAGTAAGGCTTTTTATTCTTCTGCCTGTCTGGTTGAACACAAAGAGATAGGCTTGAATAGCCCTTCATCGCTGGGAGAAGCAGAGTCTGTATTGGTTTCTTGCAAATACTGTAAAACACTGTTTGATGTTTGGAGAGTTTTATAACCTCACTCGGTCTCAACTTCCTCACCGGTTTCCTGAGAATAACAGTACCAAACACCGTGGGGTCTGCCACCTAACGGTGCGCTGTGGTCGCCTCTCTCTGATTAATCGTGTCCAGTAGAACCACATGGAGGGGGGCCAGGTAGCCAAAAGAAGTGGATGCTGTTTCCAGAGAGAGACAAGCAAGCCAGCAGATGTTCGCTGCATGCCACAGGTATCAGCTTTTTGATCAATGAAGTAACCTAACATGCATATTTAGAATAGGTAGGCATGTTAACAACATGAAGATAAATGAGTGATAATTATTACGTCTAAGAGAACACACACATAATTTGTGAGAACGTACCTATTGGTTATTTATGGCTCTTAAAAATCATCTTCTAAGTATACACACTTCTTAACCATCTGTCCTGGTGTCAGGCAACAGATATTCAAGTTGCCAGGACTGAAAACAGAACTTTGGGTAAAACCGGGAGGGGCTGACGCTCCTGGGGACCATGGGCAGTGTCCTGAAAGAAGGGGAGCTGGCGAGGAGAGAGAGGTCGAGGGGCCTTGTCCTCAGAAGGGAACCTGGAGAGGAGAGGACGCAGTGCGTGGCAAGGTGGCTTTGGAATTCCGATCCAAGGAGAAGAACCGAGGAGCCGGAGTCTTCCTGCAGAACCGTACGGTTGACGGGTTTCATCCTCGTCCTGGGCCAGTGCATTGAACTCACCAGGGAACTCTGAATTGGCTTTTCTGTGTGTGTTTCCATTGCTTGGGGGTCCTCCAGTGGAGGAGGAATTGCACCTTTTCGCCGATGTGAAGGAACACGGTACTCCCAAGGGCTCCGTGCTGACCACAGGTGAGCACTTGTCGACGTCAAGTAGCCACATCTGCTTCTGTGGGTCAGGAAGTTTGCTGCTGATGCTCCCGCTCTTTCTTAGAGGAAGCTGGAGCTTTGATTCGGCTGCCTGAGGGATGCTGATAAATAATAGAACATGTCTCTCTTCGGGTCCTTTTTTTCTTATCATATTAAACAGACATCATGGAGGGCGCCAGCATCTGGGCGTCTCTTAGTGTTCTTTTTCTTCTTTCTTTGTATTTTGATCTCGGTAAGTAATACTGAGCAGCCCCTGACCCAGCTGACCACAGTCAAGAGCGATGCTGGGGCTTTTCTGATGTTTCAGGCTGCTTTCTTTTTAAAGGATTGATCTCCATCGACGGAGAAGGCCTTTGTCTCAACTCAAGTCTGCTCTCAAATTATTTAAATAAATACTGTGCTGGATGTAGATACTAAAGCAGATAGTGTTGAATGTATGTACAGACGGGATCAACCAGGGAATGAATGATGGAAGAATGAATAGCCATTATTTTGAGCGAAAGGACAGAGAGAAACCTAACATTGAGGATGAGGAGAGGGGTGACTTCTCAAAGGTTTCTCATTGGCTGGGTGCAGAGTCCTCTCAAAACAAGGCACCGGTCAGGGCCACAGATCTGGGTGGTGGGTGTAGACGCACCAGGTCTGGGACCAGTCACCTCCTCAGAAACACCTGGCTAAATGCATCCCTGAAGAAGACCAGGTTCTGCTCAAAATCAAGAGTAGGGAAGGGATGAGATTTAGATTTGGGGTAAATACGTGTGTGCTCAGTTGCTGAGTTATGTCCAACTCTCTGCGACCCCATGGACTGTAGCCCACTAGGCTCCTCTGTCCAGGGGGTTCACCAGACAAGAAGACTGGAGTGGGTTGCCATTCCTCCCTCCATGGGATCTTCCTGACCCAGGGATCAAACCTGAGTCTCTTGCTTCTCCTGCATGGACAGGCAGATTCTTTACCATGAGCGACATCTGGGATGGTGTTTGCTAGTAATATATCTATCATATGTGGTAGTTTCAGAGTATAGAAGTTAACTTTTCTTAGATGCAGCTATCTTGTTTCCCTTTATGGTTTCCAGTTCCATTGGCAGAGGGACTTTTTGATGCCTAAGGTCCCCAAACACTCACATTCTAGGTTAGTGCTCATATGGTCCAAAGTTTTCACTTTAAATCTTGAGTTCCTTTGGATGTCAGGTGAGAGGGAGGGATCTGAGCCCAGCAGGGATCCTGGGTGAACAGGCTCTAGAGGTGCAGTGTCTTCTAAGGTGCAGACAGCCAGCAGGTGCGTGGAGGCCCCCAGGGAGGAGGGTGCTGTCCTCAACCATCGCTCCGTGTGGGTGGTTGGGGCTACGGGAAGGAGGCGAGGGAGAGCCGAGAGCGCAGATCTCAGTGCTTCTCTCTGCCACGTCCTAGATCTGCCAGTGACTCCATGGCTGAACCTCATCTCAAGCCAGAGGCCGAGGCAGGCTTGATGAGGCAGCTGAAGACCTGAGCGCCTGGCACAAGGTGGGCAGAGGAGGGGTCTGCGGTGAGCGAGAGGGGTGCAGAGCTACCATCACAGCTGTGGAATCTCCCCAACACTTGTGTCTTGTTTCCAGGATCGGGGGCTTCCCCGATAGCTCAGCTGGTAAAGAATCCGCCTGCAATGCATGAGGCCCCTGGTTTGATTCCTGGGTCAGGAAGATTCTCTGGAGAAGGGATAGGCTACCCACTCCAGTATTCTGGCCTGGAGAATTTCATGGACTATATAGTCCTTGGGGTCGCAAAGAGTCGGACACGTCTGAACGACTTTAGAAGTAAAAGAAATCCTGACATCAGACATAACATCTGATTAAAATTTGGGGAGTGAGATTGTTTGGGCTCATAAGTGAGTTTCTAGAAAACCAATTTAAAGGCTGAGAAAATTGCACTCTTTTCCAGACGGCACCCTTGGTCCATTCATTAATCCATTCATTTGCCAGTACACACTGATTCCACCTGGTTCCTGTTGCTGCCGCTGAGACGGGCAGTGAGGATGGGAGTGACATGGGCACCCCTCTCACTGGTGGTCCAGGTTGAAACATACCCATTCTGTGCCGTGAGGGTCTTAGCGAGGCACCTACCGGGTAGGGAGTTCACAGGAGCATCCTTACCGTGGTGTCCAGAAATAGTCACAGTGCGGGGATGGGACGCAGATGCCCCCAGGACCTTGGAAATATCTGTACCTCTTGTGCTGTGAGATTGGGCTCCACTGGCCAGTGTTGTGGCCAGCCTTAATCTAAGGCACCTGTGCTTCCAGAAATGACTGAGCAGAGTTCCAAACAAGCTGCAGGGGCCAAAGCCGCGCCTGGAAGACCCCGTGCAGATGGCGCAGACAGCCCCTCGGGCAGTCAGCCAGCACACCCAGCATGGTGCAGCACCCCTGGGTGTGAGCCCACCCTGGCTCTGCGGCTTACGTGGGTGTGCATGGGTGCTCGGTCACATCCGACTCTGGGCGACCTCACGGGCTGTAGCCCACCCGGCTCCGCTGTCCACGGGATTTCACAGGCAAGGATACTGGAGTGGGTTGCCATTTCCTACTCCAGGGGATCTTCCCTGACTCAGGGATCAAACCCATATCTCCAGCATTTCCTGCACTGGCAGGCAGGTTCCTTACCATTTAAAATCTGAGATTCAGTCACTGAGAAGTAATGCTAATATTAACCTAACAGCCCTCAGGGTGAAGGAGAAGAAGAAAGGAGAAGAGGGTGATAGAGGATGAGATGGTTGGATGGCATCGCTGACTCCATGGACATGAGTTTTAACAAACTCCGGGAGATGGTGGAGGACAGGAAAGCCTGGCAAGCTGCCGTCCATGGGGACGCAAAGAGTCAGACACGACTTAGCAAGTGGAGAACCACAGCCCTCACGCTCTTTAAACATAACTGAGCCCCCACACGCTTCACTAAAAACAAAAAGAAAAAGACCCTCTAAGTGCAAAACAAACGTTCCGGTAGCATCTAGTTTAGAAGTGTGTGTTTGCGTGTGGCTTAGATCAAAAGATCCAATGAATAAAAACTGTGAATGAGAATGAATAAATGCTGGCTGCCTTCCAAGTGTAGAACAAAATGTAGCAGTCCTCGTTTGTTCTCCTTTTTTTTGTTTTTCAGAACCATAGGCCAGTTATTATTTATTCAAAATATTTAGCTTTTGGTGTAGGCATTAATTGCATTAACCTAAGAAATTATGTTTGAGTTAGAAAAGATTGCTTAAAAATAGCTTGAAATTTATTCCCCAGAAAGGCAATTTCAAGAAATCATTTCGAAAACTAACACTTTTGTTCTGTTTGGAGTTTTTATTCAATTAGCTTTGAGTTGTGTGTGTGTTGTGTGTTCAGTTGCCAAGTTGTGTCCGACTCTTTGCGATCCCATGGACCGTGGCACGTCAGGCCTCCCTGCCCCTCACCATCTCCCGGGGTTTGCCCAACTTCATGTCCATTGAATTGGTGATGCCATCCAACCATCTTATTCTCTGTGAGTTTCTTCTCCTTCTTAGTTAGTTAGTAGGTTAAAATTGCTTTAAAAAAGGATAATTCATGCAGTGAGTAAATCCCATCCTTCTTTCTTGAGAATACTGAGAAATGATGCTGTACTATTGTATGTGTGTGTGTGTGTGTGTGTGTGTGTGTGTGTTTTGGGGGAAAAGATAGTTTGTTTTAGATCTGGAATGTTTACTCAGGGTGGAAGATTCCTGGGGCAAAATTCTGCAAGGAAAGTTTTGGATTGTTCTTCTTGGAGGAGCGGCACTGCAGAGTATATGACTGATGCCCGTGACGGGACCATTTCCGGCGGCGATTCTAAATTGCCAAAACGTGATACAGCAAACAGGGACAAAAACAGGGCTGGAGAAGAAGAAATCAAGAGTCTTCTCTTCGTGCACGTAAGCAAGATATTACAAGGGGCCTTTATAAATTGGATAAACGCGTCTGTCAAGTTACCTAGCCAATTTCCAGACATGGACAAATGGATTTTTAATAAATAGAAGGAAATATCATTGGGTAAATGGTACAATGTGATTCAGCCCAGACAAGACCAAACCATTGCTTAATGTAAAATGCACAGGCTGTTACGGGAACGTGTACATATCTGATCAACAAAAGAATAAATCATGGCTCTCTTATGTACGACACTCATAGTTAAGATGCAAAAGGCAGTTTGATTTGATGATTTCATTAAAGTCTGGGTAGCTAAGGGTAAAAAAACAATTAAACCTACTCAGAAGCACCATCCTTAGGGAGCTAATTGGTGTGAGGGAAGGGTAGAATGCTTTAAAGCCGGTGGAATGCTTTAAAAAACAGAAGCTCTCTGAGCTCTCCTTTTCACGGAACGTTTCTGGAAAGGACATGCTTCCGCGGGAATAGGCTGGGTGCCGTGTGGAGGATGCTGGGGAAGCAAACCGGGAGATGGCCCTGAGCCGCTGCTGGGATGCTCCAGCAGCCGCTGAGCCAGCCCGTTCTCCCGGCTCCTGCCTGTGCCGAAGTCTGGGAGGCTGTAGGCAGTCGGCATCCTCAGTTACAGCAAGACGCCATCTCACTCCTGAGAGGTGGGGGAAGCATTTACAGACACTCTTGACCCAGGTCACAGTGGGAGCCGAGGAGGTCAGGGAGGGCCCGAAGAATGAAACTGGGCGGGGCCCCTGCCCCCGAGTCCTTCACCTGCCTCTCGTCTGTAGAAAACTTGAGCCTCCAGACCTTTCCCGCATTTCAGAAAATACGTTTAATCAGATAAGTGAGAAAATACAGAAATAAGGGAAAACAGTCAAGCAAAACAAAATAATAATAATAATAATTTAGTCACTAAAAAAAGTCAGGTACCTTTAGCTCCTTCTCAAGGACTGTAGATGATATTCTGAGCCATGTCCTTGGAGCTGTTTTGCTGACACTGAGGCCCCCACCAGCTGGGAGAAGTTAACTGCCCACAAGCCTGGAGACGCCAGACCAGTTGGAACCAGTGGGGTGATGGTGCTGACTCTTGATTGTGTATGCTGAGTGGCTCAGTCATGTCTGCCTCTTTGTGACCCCATGGGCTACAACCCACCAGTCTCCTCTGTCCGTGGGGATTCTCCAGGCAAGAATACTGGAGTGGGTTGCCACGTCCTCCTCCAGAGAATCTCCGGACCCAGGGATTGAACCCAGGTCTCCTGCATTTCAGGACGATTCTTTACCGATTGAGCCACCATTGAAGCCTAAGAGTACTCGAGTGGGTAGTCTATCCCTTCTCCAGGGGATCTTCCCGACCCAGGAATTGAACCAGGGTCTCCTGCATTGCAGGTGGTTTCTTTATCAACTGAGCTATCAGGGAAGCCCAGCTCCTGATTCCCTCACCACCAACCAATCAAGAAGAAGGTCCACAAGCTGATATGCACCCCACAACCCTTCTCCCTGTCTTTAAAAACCTTTTCCTGAAAGTCACCAAGGAGTTTGTGTCTTCTGAGCACCAGCTGCCTGGACTCCTTGCTTGGCACCTGCAGTTAACCCTGCACTTTCCTTCACCAAAGCCCTGTGTCCACAGTTTGGCTTTACGGCACTCAGGCAAGTGGACCCAAGTTTGGTTTTCCAACATGAAGATGAGAGGCATTCCCTAGTAGATGCTCAGTGATTTAAAAAAAAATCAATTTATTTAGCAAAGTAAGATCCCTGCAGATAACACACGCTCCTTGAGGCTGTCCGTTCTCCTGCATTTTCTAGATGGTTTGACCTGGGTCACCTGCTGTGCCTGGGCAACTCACACCTGAGTCCTGGCTTCAGACATACAGCAAAGATTTCTTCTCCATCTTAGGAGAACCACTGAGGGGTCCTCTTCCTTTAGACAAACTGTTGAGCTGAACAAGAGAAAACGGGTGGGAATGCCAGGCTGAACACACCCAGCTGAAAGCATGGGTCCAAACACAGTGTATTCATTTTCACAGTTATGTTATCGAGGTTTAATAAACTTCAGAGTTCAGAGTTCCAGCCAAAGCCTTGCACATGTATCCTACAAAAAGCTTGTCTTCTCTTTTAAATGTCTGAGAAAGGCATTACACAAGATTTCCAGAATAGCTGTTATTGTTGTTCAGTTGCTCAGTCATCATTTGACTCTTTGTGACTCCATGAACTGCAACACACCAGGCTTCCCTGTCCTTCGCCATTTCCCAGAGTTTGCTCAAACTCATGTCCATGTCAGTGATGCCATCCAACCATCTCATCCTCTGTTGCCCCCTTCTCACTTGCCCTCAATCTTTCTTAGCATCAGGGTCTTTTCCAATGAGTTGACTTTTCTCAGGAGGTGGCCAAAGTACTGGAGCTTCAGCTTCAGCATCAGTCCTTCCAATGAATATTCAGGATTGATTTCCTTTAGGATTGACTGGCTAGACCTCCTTGCAGTCCAAGGGACTCTCAAGAGTCTTCTTCAGCCCCATAATTTGAAAGCCTTTATTATTGCCCAAACCTCACATCTGTATATGACTACTGCAGAAACCATGGCTTTGACTACACAGACCTTTGTCAGCAAAGTGAGGCCTCTGCTTTTTACTACGCTGTCTAGATTATTCATAGCTTCTCTTCCAAGGAGCAAGTGTCTTTTAGTTTCATGGCTGCGGTCACCTCGTGGTGATTTTGGAACCAAGAAAATGCAATCTGTCACTACTTCCACTTTGTCCCCACCTACTTGCCATGAAGTGATGGGACTGGATGCTGTGGCCTTAGCTCTTTGAATGTTGAGCTTAAGCCAGCTTTTTCACTCTCCTCCCCTTCACTTTCATCAAGAGGCTCTTTAGTTCCTCTTCGCTTTCTGCTGTTAGGGTGATATCCTCAGCGTAGAGTGGTTGTGCACAGAGAGTTTAAAGTCTGTTGGGGGCTTACTGCTCCACTGAACCAGGTTGTTCTGTGTAGGATGATGAAGAGGTGTGCAGTGTGAGGTCTACAGGTGTTCAGGAGCAAGAACATTGGCCAGCTGTGGAATGAGCCCAGTGTTGAATGTCCAGAGGCCTGCACTCCAGCCCACAAGCTCTCAGCCACCTTAACTTGGTCACACAGCCCCCTGGATCTTCCGGTTTAACCTTCCACGGTTTTATCAGACGCTGGTTCTTCTCTGAGACTGGAATCGAGGCACAACCAAGAGACATGCCTTTGTGTCTCAGATGCAGATTAAAAGCCAACCAAAGGCCAAGCGTCCTGACCTGGGGAGGGGACATCATCAACAAGTGTGTGGTCCAGCCAGGGCAGGGCGTGATGGAGACAGCTCGAGAGGGGGACCCCGCTGGGAAAACCGCATCACAGGACATCGCTGTCCCCCTGCCCCACACACATCAGGCAGGCCAAGTGCATCATCACTAAATACTAAAGCCTGTTGACAGGGTCTGACGGAGACCGGGCTGGAGTCCCGCAGCGGTGGTGGGTCACCAGGCATGAGCAACACCTCCGAAATCACCAGAGGTTCTGGGATCTTGTTTTGGATTCCAGCTTCCATGGAAATAGAAGCACTGTGGAGGCAAGGATCATCCTTCAAGCTTACAATGAATTGCACTTCTTAGGTAGCCAGGTTGTGCTGTACTAAATGACATGTCAGCATGTACCGGCAAACATGATCAATGGTTTACGTAGCACAGACACAAAGGAATGGCACTCGGCTAGGACAAGCTGGCCTGATCCTCTCCTGAGCGTGGGTTCCTGTACTAACATCTCATGCTGGATTTTTATCTACACCCTTGGTTAAGGTTTCTGTTTCACCATCCAACAACTGAAAACCTCCAAAGTCTTTCCATTGGAGGCTGTGATGGAAATTTGATAAATGATGCCTCCCACCTGATTTTGCACTGGCATCAGAGAGTCATCACTTCCATTTATCATCTGTCTCCTTGGTGTCAGAGCTGACTTGTTCCTTGCTTGGGTGCTGCTTTCCTCTGTGCACCGGGAGTGGTTTACAGACAGTGGGGCTGTGCTGCACCCGAGATGATGGAAAGAGAGGCAGCCAGACAGCTGCCTGCACGTGGGCCCAGAGCCAGGCTCAGTGGTCCTTAGAGACAACCCCCCCACCTCCAACCAGAGCCAGGCTCACTGGTCCTTAGAGATGTTCATCCCACCCCCCCCACCAGAGCCAGGCTCACTGGTCCTTAGAGACGTAATCCCCGATCCCCACCTGAGCTAGGCTAACTGGTCCTTAGAGATGCTGCCCACCCCCATCAGAGCCAAGCTAACTGGTTCTTAGAGATGATGCCCCTCCCACCGGAGCCAGGCTCACTTGTCCTTAGAGATGCGAAGCTGGTATAGCGTATAAGGAGCTCAGCTCGGGGCTGTGATGACCTGGAGGGCTAGGGTGGGGAGCGGGGTCGGAGGGAGGCTCAAGAAGGAGGGGGGATGTGCACACACACAACTGGTTCACCTTGTTGCAGAGCAGAAACTAGCATAGCAAAACAATAATGTCTGTGTGTTAGTCCTCAGTCATGTCTGACTTTGCGATCCCATGGACTGTAGGTTGCTGGCTCCTCTGTCCATGGGGGTTGTCCAGGCCAGAATACTGGATTGGGTTGCCATGTCCTCCTCCAGGAGATCTTCCCTACCCAGGGATCAAACCCAGGTCTCCTGCGTTGCAGACAGATTCTTTACTATCTGAGCCACCAAGGAAGGCTTAAAGCAATTATCCTCCAATTTAAAACAAAAAAGAGAGAGAGAGTGTGAGGCAGATCCCACAGTGACCCAGTGGGTGCTGCTCTTCATTTCTGTGCCTCTCAAGAGCTGCTGTCTGCTCTCTCGGCTAGGAGCTGAGCCTCACCGACATTAGACACCGGGATCACTTTGATTCCGGCCACTTCTTTTCAGGCAGCCCAGGCCCCGATCAGTGTTCGTCCTCTCCCTGGAGCTTATAGGCTTGGTTATGAGTGCACCCGCCTCGCCTTGAACTGGACTGAGAGCAGCTCTGTGCAGGCAGTGATGAGGGGCCTAGAATCCTGCCTCCCTGCCCACCAGTAGCACAGCGCCTGCCAGGCCCCCAGGCCCAGGGACCACGTGATGCACCCGCAGGGCCATCGCGTGCACAGTCCTGGGCAGTGTGGGCAGGGTGCGCTGAGACACGTGAACAGCATCCCAGCTGGGACGGTTAGTGGTCATGTATGGATATGAGAGCTGGACCAGAAAGAAAGCTGAGAGCCAAAGAATTGATGCTTTTGAACTGTGGTGTTGGAGAAGACTCTTGAGAGTCCCTTGGACTGCAAGGAGATCCAACCAGTCCATCCTAAAGGAAATCAGTCCTGAATATTCATTGGAAGGACTAATGTTGAAGCTGAAACGCCAATACTTTTGGCCACCTGATGTGAAGAGCTGACTCATTGGAAAAGACCCTGATGCTGGGAAAGATTGAAGGCAGGAGGAGAAAGGGGTGGCAGAGGATGAGATGGTCGGATGGCATCACCGACTCAATGGACATGAGTTTCAGTAAACTCCAGGAGTTGGTGATGGACAGGGGGACCTGGCGTGCTGCAGTCCATAGAGGCACAAAGAGTCAGACATGACTGAGCGACTAAACTGAACTGAACTGAACTGGGACAGGCAGACTCAGGCGTTCATTCCTCCATCCTGCATCGGCTGCATGAGAGACCCAGTGGCCTGGGGACCAGTCCTTACTGCAGGAGCTGGCCTTTCTCTGTCTCATCTCCATGGGAGCAGAGTGTTCTCCCGTCCCAGGCTTGGCCGTGCGCTTTTCCTTGGTGACTCTGACGCTGCGATGCAGTGAGCAGAGATGCTTTACGTCTGGTGTTGGGCAGCAGGTGCCGCTTGCTCACCTGGCCCCCTGGAGTTGTGCAGCGCACAGCACGTGTGACCGTGCTCCGGGAGGGCTGGGCTCTGCTGTCAAATCACAGATGGTGCGTAGAGTCAGCGGCTCTGCCCCCACCCCTCACTGAACATCCCTCCTTCCTGCAATAACTTTCTGCAGTGCCCGCTCCCCTGCAGCACTGGATCAGCGGCCTCATCCTGGCCCCCCTAAAGTCTGACATCCTCCCTGCCATCAGTGTGAGGTGGGCTTTGGAGGAGAAACTCGCGTACCCAGGGGGCAGAGCATGGGGGCACGCTTGCCTCATGCAGCATCTGGAGTAGCTTTGTCACTCCCTAATTACCTTCTTCTCTCCACTATTAAAGTGGCTTTCCTTGGCTTTTCTGGACATATAATTCAGTTCAGATCAGTTCAGTTGCTCAGTCGTGTCCTACTCTTTGTGAGCCCATTGACTGCAGCACGCCAGTCTTCCCTGTCCATCACCCACTCCCAGAGCTTGCTCAAACTCATGTCCATTGAGTCAGTGATGCCATCTAGCCATCTCATCCTCTGTCGTCCCCTTCTCCTCCTGCCCCTCAGTCTTTCCCAGAATCAGGGTCTTTTCCAAGGAGTCAGTTCTTTGCATCAGAGGACCAAAGTATTGCAGTTTCAGCTTCAGCATCAGTCCTTTCAATGAATATTCAGGACTGATTTCCTTTAGGATGGACCGATTGGAGCTCCTTGGGCATATAATTGATCCAAGCTTATCGCAAAAGTATTGAGCATTGCCTTCAAGAAACATTGCTTACAAAGGTAGAATCGTTTGAAATGTGACCACCCCGAGAAAACCGTCTTTATCATGAAGAGGACCATGTTTTCACAGAAACCTCTTTATACAGGGTTTCCTCTTTCTGCATTGGTCTTAGAACTGGGGAACAAGAGGGGCTCCAGTGTGGAAAGCAGAGGGTGAGCAGGCTGCCCCTGGGCTTGAGTCCAAGTCAGCTGCCCTCTGCCAGTCCCTCCTGCATCCTTCTGGGCCCCAACTCCCTTCCCGAGATCCCGAGCAGTTCCTCTGCTTGTGAGCCCGAAGAACAAGGACCTGCTCCTCTCTAAGGGCAGGTGCTGAGCTGGGAGCTGGAAAGGAAGGGCTGGAGGGGGCAAAGCTCTGAGCGCCCTGTTGCTGAAGCCCCAGGATTAGAGGTGATTGTGCCGGGGCTCCAAGGGGACCCCACCCTCCCTCCCAGATCCCCTGGGGTCCCGAGGCAGTCAGTATTGTTCCAGCTGCGTCCTGGGGTTATGTTAAAGAGAGGGCGGGATGCTTCCCTGACAGAACCTCTGACACTGTGAAGCCGTCTGTCTGGGTGCCCCCAGCACCGAGGCACTCTCCTCCCTATCTGTCAGCCCCCAGAAACACTCCAGTCCTGGCATCAGAGCTGCTGATTCTCCACTGTCCTTAGGGCATCAATCACGGCCAAAGCCTCAGGATTCAGACTCGGGAGGGCACCCGGCAGCCCTGGGACTCATCCTCCGTGAGTTCAGACCCATTATCCTGCCGTTTCGCTCCAGAGCATTGCTTCTACAAAAGTCTAATAAAGTCAGCTCCCTGTGGGGACCAATACCCGTAATGATAGAGTTATGGTTTTACAGCTCTTAGCGGGTAAGTTCCAGGGACACAGACTGTGTCCTGGGAGAAGACTGTCTGCAGAGCTGTCTGCCCTGGGAGCGGGGCTCTAAGGAAGTGAGGGTGCCAGGCTGGCCCAGAGATGCTGCCTCATGGAGCGAGTTCAGCTGAGCCCTCCCCACCACCCCCAGCGGAGCTGTCACCCTGGGTGACCCCTCAAGTGACCACCATTGGAGGTGGGCAAGTGGGCCTTCAACTACACCTAGGGCATGCTGTTTGGGCAGAGCAGCTGATTTCTGAAGCCAAGGGCATCACCAGGCGTAGTAGATGGCCTGGGATGCTTACCAAGTTATCACAGGATGCACGGCTTAAACCGCTGACGTTTATTGCCCAGTCTGGTAAAGAATCCTCCTGCAATGCAGGAGACCAGGGTTCGATCCCTGGGTCGGGTGGATCCCCTGGAGAAGGAAATGGAACCCACTCCAGTATTCTTGCCTGGAGAACCCCAGGGACGGAGGAGCCTGGTGGGCTGCGGTCTATGGGGTCGCACAGAGTCAGACACGACTGACGCGACTTAGCAGCAGCAACAGGCTGGTTGTCAGGGGACCCAACCCTGATTTGAAGCTGGGACTTTCAGCCCCACTTGCTGACTTCTGGGGTAGAAATGAGGAGCTGGAGGTTGAATTCATAGCCACTGGCCAGTGATTTAATCAGTTAGATCTATGCCATGAAGCCTCCATAAAAGCCCAAAAGGACTGGGTTGTTGGGCCACAGGTCGGTGAACAGCTTGGGGAGTACTTCCTGAGGAGGGCATGGGCGCCTCGTGCTCTTCCCCATAGCTGCCCTAAGCGTCTCTTTCATCTGGCTATTCCTGAATCATAAACTTTTTATAATAAACTAGCAATCAAGGCAGTAAACCAGCTTCCTGAGTTTCGTGAGCCATTTCTGCAGATTGATAGAACCCAAGCAAGAGAGCTCCAGAAAAACATCTACTTCTGCTTTATTGACTGTGTGGATCACAATGAACTGTGGAAAATTCTTAAAGAGATGGGAATACCAGACCACCTGACCTGCCTCCTGAGAACTCTGTATGCAGGTCAGGAAGCAACCGTTAGAACTGGACACAGAACAATAGACTGGTTTCAAATCCAGAAACGTGTATGTCAAAGCTGTATATTGTCACCCTGCTTATTTAACTTATATGCAGAGTACCTCATGAGAAATGCTGGGCTGGATGAAGCACAAGCTGGAATCAAGATTGCCTAGAGAAATATCAATAACCTCAGATATGCAGATGACACCACCCTTATGGCAGAAAGTGAAGAAGAGCTAAAGATCCTCTCAATGAAAGTACAAAAGGAGAGTGAAAAAGTTGGCTTAAAGCTCAACATTCAGAAAACTAAGATCATGGCATCTAGTCCCATCACTTCATGGCAAATAGACGGGGAAACAATGGAAACAGTGGCAGACTTTATTTTCTTGGGCTCCAAAATCACTGCAGAAGGTGACTGAAGCCATGAAATTAAAAGACACTTTCTCCTTGGAAGGAAAGTTATGACCAACCTAGACAGCATATTAAAAAGCAGAGACATTACTTTGCTGACAAAGGTCCATCTAGTCAAAGCTATGGTTTTTAAAGTGGTCATGTATGGATGTGAGAGTTGGACTATAAAGAAAGCTGAGTACTGAAGAATTGATGGTTTTGAGCTGTGGTATTGGGGAAGACTCTTGAGAGTTCCTTGAACTGCAAGGAGATCCAACCAGTCCATGCTAAAGGAAATCAGTCCTGAATAGTCATTGGAAGGATTGATGCTGAAACTCCAATCCTTTGACCACCTGATGTGAAGAACTGATTCATTTGAAAAGACCCTAAAGCTGAGAAAGATTGAAGGTGGGAGGAGAAGGGGATGACAGAGGATGAGATGGTTGGGTGGCATCACTGACTCAGTGAACACGAGTTTGAGTAAACTCCGAGAGTTGGTGATGGACAGGGAGCCTTTATGTACTGTAGTCCATGGGGTTGCAAAGAGTCAGACACGACTGAGCGACTGAACTGAATTGAACTGAAGGCTGGTGTCCTTGGAACCCCCAGTCTGCAGTTGACCAGAAGCTGGTGGGGCAGCCTGGACTTGTGATTGGCATCTGAAGTGGGTAGGGGGGATAGTCTTCTAGGACTGAGCCCTTAACCTGTAGGACCTGATGCCACTTCCGGGTGGAGAGTGTCAGAATTGAATTGAACTGTAGGATATGTGGTTTGTGTCCCAGACTTGTTTGGCTGTGTGGAGTTAGCCTTGCAGGGCTTGCCTTAATGACCTCATTTTAACTGATTACGTCTGTGATGTCCCTCTTTCCAAATAAGATCACATTTGGAGGTCATGAGTAGATAGGACTTCAACATACGAATTTTGCTGAAATTTTGTTCAACCCGCAATATCCAGGAGTGGGCCACTGCAGGTGACATCCCCACCACTGGGTGACAGAGATGGCCTCATGATAGTCAACTCCATGGCTTTGCTGAAAGCTTAGGAAATTCCTAATTTGTCTAAATTTTGTTTTCATTATGCAGTTGAAAGCTCTAAGCTTTGTCAAATTAAGAAAACTCTGGCTGGCTGGTAATTCTATATTACTGACATTTATCCTGTCATCTAACAGAGATGTACCATAAAAGTGCATGTTAATTCATTCAATTCCATACTTTTTCATTTCTGAGTTTGTCTTCTCTCCATTTCCCACTCGAGCTTTTAGAAAACCCTTTTACTGTCTAGCCTTATAATGTAAAATTTCATCTTACTTATTTTAGAGTTTTCCCAAATGCACAGGAAAACAGTTTTTAAATTTGACCTTTAAAAGTGATTTTGAAGGGACTTCCCTAGCAGTCTAGAGGTCAAGACTTTGCACTTCCAATACAGAGGGCATGGGTTGGATCCCTGGTCAGGAAACTAAGATCCCACGTGCTTTACAGTAAAAAAACTTAGAATCAAAATAAGTAATGTGTACTGCTGAGAAGTTTCCAACAGATTTATCAAGGTACTGTTGACATGCGATGTTAAAGTGTGCAGTTTGATAAATTAAAAAATGATTTTTACCATAAAATTACTATTGACTTTGATAAAAACTCAGATTATGTCATTATGATATACTCAAAGCACCGTGATGTCAAAATTTCTTAGGAAATCCACTTATAACCAAGTTATTCAGGGACCTTGTTCAGTTTGGCTCAGTTCAGTTGCTCAGTCACATCCGACTCTTTGTGAACCCATGGACTGCAGCACACCAGGCTTCCCTGTCCATAACCAACTCCTGGAGTCCACCCAAACTCATGTCCATTGAGTCCGTGATGCCATGCAACTGTCTCATCCTCTGTTGTCCCCTTCTCCTCCTGCCTTCAATCTTCCCCAGCATCAGGGTCTTTTCAAATGAGTCAGCTCTTCGCATCAGGTGGTCAAAGTATTGGAGTTTCAGCTTCAGCATCAGTCCTTCCAATGAACACCCAGGACTGATCTCCTTCAGGATGGACTGGTTGGATCTCCTTGCAGTCCAAGGGACTCTCAAGAGTCTTCTCCAACACCACAGTTCAAAAGCATCAATTCTTCGGCACTCAGCTTTCTTTATAGTCCATTTCTCACATCCATACATGACCACTGGAAAAACCATAGTATTGACTAGATGGACCTTTGTCAGCAAAGTGATGTCTCTGCTTTTTAATATGCTCTCTAGATTGGTCATAACTTTTCTTCCAAGGAGCAAGCGTCTTTTAATTTCATGTCTGCAGTCGCCATCTGCAGTGATTTTGGAGCCCAAGAAAGTGAAATCTGTCACTGTTTCCAATGTTTCCCCATCTCTTTGCTGTGAAGTGATGTGGCCAGATGGCATGATGTTAGTTTTTTGAATGTTGAGTTTTAAGCCAACCTTTTCACTCTCCTCTTTCACTTTCATCAAGAGTCTCTTCAGCTTCTCTTTGCTTTCTGCCATTAGTAGGGTGACCTCAGTCAAATGATTTCACCTCTCTGTGTTGTTCTTCCAGCCTGGGCTAGGCTCAGGCATGCGGATCACCCAGAGAGTAGACAGTATGGGAGAAGCTCTCATCCACACAGCCGCTCATCTTTGTCAGGTGAGTGGTGAGTGCAGTGTTTGTTCCAGGAGCGTCTGGACGGGAAGCCAAGCAGACGGGTGCTAGACTTGGGGCTGGCACACCACCCTCACCAAGGCAGTTCCAAAGATTAGGGAAATAAACTTCACCTCTTGATGAAAGGTGAACAATCATGTTGCAAAAGGACATAGACACAGGCAAAGAAATAAAAACTACTGTTTTTTTCAAGAGCAACTTAATGCAAAATGTAAAACAACAAAAACCAAACCAAAAATCAAACCGAAACAAGAATTCTGGTCATAATTTAAACTTGAGAGGGTGAAAAGCAATCAACCTGGGCCATGCTTCCTGAATCAGTGGCTCCAGACATAGTCTGTCTCCCAATGCATTGACTATACTCTTCCAGAATTTAGGCCTTAGGAGAGGGCCCCTGCTGGTAAAGAATCCTCCTGCAACGTGACCTGGGTTTGATCCCTGGGTTGGGAAGATCCCCTGGAGGAGGGTAAGGCTACCCACTCCAGGACTCTGGCCTGGAGAAATCCCTGGACTGTGTGGTCCAGGGGGTCGCAAAGAGTCGGACATCACTGAGTGACTTTCACTTTCACTTTCACTTCCTGATGTGAGATTTTGCTCTCCTACGTGCTCCCAGTAATGTCTTCTTGATGCCTGTTGCAGAAAATGGGAGAAGGATCTGGGGGAAGGTGAAGATGGAGAATCATCTGGCTTTGGCTGTGCTCGAGTCTTCTTCACTTTTTTGACCAGCTGGGGATCAGTTTACACCACATACTCCTCACTCCTGGTCTCAACGGCCTTGGAGTCCAGGGTGGCCCAGAGTTGACCCAAAAGGCTCTAGGTGGTTCCAAAACAAGGCCAATCCAGTCTCGGCTTCTCCCCTCGAGGTGTGAGGATTCGAGGATCACCCTGGGGTCCCCCTTTGCTCCACTGAAGGCCCCTGACCTCGCCCAGGGGCAGCTGTAGACCAGCAGTGAGGTCTCACCCATTTCTTAGGTCTGCATCTGCACGTTGGATGCATGTCTCCCGTAACAGAACAAAGTGCCCGCAAATGAATGGGGCACCCTCGTCAGTCCATGCTTTTGTGTCTCGGCTGCCAAGAACCCCGAGAAGAACAGAATATAATGCTGGGCTGGCTGTGCTGGCTGGCATTGTAATCATGTGAGCTGTGGCATCTGAGAAGACGTGCTGCTTAAGGGAGCTCGGACCCGGGCTGTGAAGCATCAGCGGGTATCCCCATTGCTTGTAGCTGAGCCGTAACATTTCCATAGGTGTTCTGATGCAAAGGAGAAGTAAAAGAGGTTACACTTTCCTTGTCAGCATTAATCGGAACAAACTCTGATTTTGTGTAAGAAACTGCTAGCATGTTAAGCCGCTATTGATAGCAGCAGTCTAACGTGCACAATTGGCAGGTGACCACTGAATAAAATCAGACAGATTTGTTTGGTGTAAAAAATATAATTCATAGGAGATGTCTTCCTAACGTTTGTCACAAAATTGAGGTGGAACAATAATTTAAAAAAAGAGAGAGAACTATAAAACCAGGAAGAGTATTGGAAGCATTTCTTTAAAACTTTGCGAGCTGGGATGGCATTTCACCTCCCACGGAGACCTCAGTAACTCCATGTAACAAAGGAAAGCCTTTTGCTAAAAGCTGGGAGCTGTGTGTTACCTGGGCGCCTCTCGGAGCGGGACTAGGGGCTTGTTAACCCTCACATCAGGCCTGTGAGCACAAAGGCAGGAGGCATGGCTATCGGATTTACAGAGCTGAACCAGTCAGGCCCCAGAGTCATCACACAGGGCCCTGCAGGCGGCCTGAGACCTGCCGTCCAAGGTCAAGTGCTTTCCAGTTGCTCCAGCGCGGTGTCATCGCCAGAGAGGACATGGAGAGTGGATGAGAAGCAGCTCGAGTCAGGCTTTCGGGGCCCCGAGAGCTGGCACCTCTGAGGTTCACCGTACCCTGCAAGGCTACAATGAGCCCTTTGGAAGCAGAGATCTCTAGTACTTCTCCATCAATCTGGTCTTTTAAAGTGTAAGACCTCAGGGCTTCCCTGGTGGTCCAGTGGTAAAGAATTCACCTGCCAATGCAGGAGACCCGGCTTCCACCCCTGATCCAGGGAGAACCCACACGCCACGGAGCGGCTAAGCGCCTGTGCCGCAGCCACTGAGCCTGCACTCTAGAACCTGGGGGCCTGCGCCCTGTGTCACAGCTCTTGAAGCCTGTGCCCCAGAGCCCGTGCTCTGCAATCACAGCGAGAAGCCGCTGCAGGGAGAAGCCGCTGCAGGGAGAAGCCCGTGCACCGCAACTCGAGTGTAGCCCCCGTTTGCCGCAGCTGGAGAAAGCCCACGTGCAGCAGTGAAGACCCAGCGCGCAGCCAAAACAAATACATAAATGAAGCCTATTAAAAAGTAGGTAAAATGTGAGACTTCAGAAGTGAGACTTTTGAAGCGATGAGGAGTATAAATGATACTATTTTTTTTTTTTTAAGGTAAAAGGCCCGCTTCTGCTTTCAAAGGCCACCTTGCTTGTTTGATGCCACACAAGCGTCTGGGACCAGCCCAGCAGCCGCGACACTGCCCCTTCCCACGGCTGGGGTGTGTCTGCCCCTGCCGGGGTGCTAGGGTGATCCCAGAATGGACAGGATGAGGTACACCCAGTGAGGATATGGGCGACCCTAAGGAGGCGTGGGCAGGCTGCCTTCCAGGGCCTGGGGCCTGCTTCTGCCGGACCACGCACTCCCTGCTCAGGGGAAAGCCGTTCGCCGCTGTCCACTGTTTGCTGTGGTGGGTTCAGCTCCCACGGAGGCTCTCAGGCTGTGCCAGGGGGCCCGGGCCAGCCTCCCGGCTTCCGGGGTGAATGGAGGACTGAGTATTAGGCAGGCTGGCTTTGTCAGAGACCATCCAGAGGGCCGTGCACGGGAGGAGACAGCCTTTCCTTTCTGGGTTTTATCTCACCGGTTGTGGGTACGTGAGAAGAGGCAGGTGGAGGGATGGTATTTGAAGCAGGTGGGCTGCGGGCAAAGGGTTTCCTTCTGTGAAGACAGGACCATCCCTCCATCCCCGGGGGGCATGTCAGGTTCACACTCCCTGTGTCTCTCTGCCTCCAAAGCTGGCTGGGTCTGCAGTCATTCCAGATGTTTCCCTACCGTCACGGGCGGCGGGCTCTGGACCTGCTCCATCTCTGGAGTAAGAAAGAGCAGAAAGATGTGAACATGCCCAGAAATACCACTGTCTAGTCATAGCCATCTCTGTCTCTGTCTCTGCCTGACCCAGCCTCTCCCCTTCTGTTTCTGAATCCCTTGGTCTCCTTACAATGGTTTACAAAGTGTTTGAAAGGAAGACTGGACCAGCCAACATACAGGATACACCACAAAGGGTCCCCTCTGAGGCTCACAGACTTCAGTTGGTTTTCTCTGCTTCTCCCAAAATGAAAAATAAGTCCATCAGCTGCCACATTACAGCCAATGGGACTCTGGTGGTTTCTCTGAATCCTACCTTCTCTCTCAGAACTGGAGGCAGTTTCTGGGATGTTGGGGGTGGGGGGTTTCCTAGAAGCCCAGGGAATGGAGTGGGAGGGATGGTCCTACCAGCTCAGGGATGGGGGGTGAGAGGGTAACAGGCAGGAAGGCCAGGGGTCTCCTTCCGTGGTTTAGCAACAAACTGTTGGGGGGTTCCTACCAGCCCAGGGATGTGGGGGAGGTTCCTATCAGCCTAGGAATTGGGGGCAGGGTCCCACCAGCTCACAGATGGTGGGGGTTCTACAAGCTCAGGGATAGGGGTCCACGGACTACAGCATGCCAGGCTCCTCTGTCCTCCACTATCTCCCGCTCACCTTCATGTCCACTGAGTCAGTGATGCCATCCAACCATCTCATCCTCTGTCGCCTCCTTCTTCTTTGGCTTCAGTCTTTCCCAACATCAGCGTCTTCCCCCCTCTTCGACCTCCGTGGTTTTTCTTTAGAGCTAAAACCAGTCTTCTTTATTTCTACTTTTCTGCCTATTGCTCTGCCCCGCCGCCAGTCACATGGATTCCCAGCAGAGCCCTTCCTGAAAGGGAGGCAGGCTGGGGACCGGCTGGCCAGGAGGAGGCCCAGAGACGTGGGGGGCCATGTGTCCTGGGAGCAGCTCGAGGGAGACTCCGCTGACCACCTAGCTGAGCTGAGACCCATCCCGTGTCCTCGGGCTGGTCTTGGCTGACACTCAGGTTGTTCCCAGAGCTGTGTTAATTGGGATTAGAGGGAGGAGAGAAGCCCCGCTCAATGCTTTCTGTGTTACTCACTCAGTCCTGTCTGACTCTTTGTGTCCTCATGGACTGTAACCCAACAGGCTCCTCTCTGTCCACGGAATTTTCCAGGCAAGCATATTGGAGTGGGTTGCCATTCCCTTCCCCAGGGGATCTTCCTGACTCAGGGATTGAACCCGGGTCTCCTGAATTGCAGGTGGACTCTTTCCCTTCTGAGCTGTCAGAGGAGTCCTGAACAGAGAGAGGGTTCCTAAGTGCAAAGTCCCCGTCCTGCTATTTTGAGAACCCAAATGGATAAATTGCTGGAGCTGCAGCCTGTTTCAGACGGATCGATGGCTGTAGTTTCGTGAAATGGGGGTTGCCGTGTTCACCACCACTAAGTGCTGTCAGTGTTCACTGGGGGGAAGGAGGCTGCGTGGAGAAAAGATCATCTTGCATCTTGGACCACAAGGAGATCCAACCAGTCCATCCTGAAGGAAATCAGTCCTGGATATTCATTGGAAGGGCAGAAGCTGAAGCTGAAACTCCAATCCTTTGGCCACCTGATGTGAAGAACCGACTTGTTGGAGAAGACCCTGTTGCTGGGAAAGATTGAAGGTGGGAGCAGAAGGGGATGACAGAGGGTGAGATGGTTGGATGGCATCACTGACTCAATAGACATGGGTTTGAGTAGGCTCCGGGAATTGGTGATGGACAGGGAGGCCTGGCGTGCTGCAGTCCGTGCGGTTGCAAAGAGTCAGACATGACTGAGTGATTGAACTGAACTGACTGATTTTTATTAAGTTGTTTGGGACTGGATAGCATATTCATCAGATTATTCAATCTAAAATGTATTTCATTTCCTTAGCATGGCAGACAATTCCCCCGTTTTTACGATGGTTGAGGAATTTAATATCGAAGGGATTTCACTTGGCAGATTGCATTTGTGAAAATTCAGCTCAGAGCTGAGGTGCATGAAAGGGAGAAAAAGACAAGGCTGTTCAACTCAGCAAATGAAACAAGAAATCTTGCTGAGTCTCGGGAGTTCATATGTAGCACAGAGCATGTCGATCAGAGCGCCGCCCCCAACAAGAGCCCTCGATGCCCCACCCTACCTTTTATAGTAGCGAGAGCACGTGTGCACTTGTGCAGTTTAGCGGGAAGGATGTAGTCTGCAGATGGACGGGCTGATTTCTTTGTGTTCAGCTGCAGCTGACGGTTTTCAATGAGGCGGTAACTATTGTCTTTCAGGGCTAAATGGAGATGCAACAGAGTCAGGCTGGGGCTGTGTGGAGGAGAGGCAGGGTCCCGCTTCCCTGAGCTCTCAGTGTCAATGCAAACTCGTGGCTTCCTTGTACTTCCTGGCCATGCAGGAGACATGCTGCTGTCTCCGCGGCTGCTTTTTGGAGTAACAAGGGATGGCATCTGATGTATACGGGCTTTCCAGGTGGCTCAGTGGTAGAGAATCCGCCTGCAGTGTAGGGAGGCATGAGCTTGGTCCCTGGGTCAGGGAGATCCCCTGGAGAAGGAAATGGCAACCCACTGCAGTATTCCTGCCAGGAAAATCCCACGGACAGAGGAAATTGGCAGGCTACAATCCGTGGGGTCGCAAGGTGTCAGGCACAATTGAGCACTGGCAGACACACACACCTGATGGACATTCGAGAATGAATTCCAGTTCAACAAACCAACAGAAAAAATTCCTCCAAAAGCTTTCAGTGTTGGGAGGGTTTGGGAGGTGTTAGAGAAAAAGGAATCATGGAAAAGTAGAGAGATGGACCACTTGTCTAATTGAAGGAAGCCTTGAGAACAGACTCAGGACCAGCATTTTAGGGCTCAGGTGGTAAGCTGGACCATGTGACTTATTAACACTTTGAATGGTCATTGTTCCTTTCCCCATCGAAGCAAATTAGAATTTTCTACCTTTTTTTCCAAATTGAATGAAGACTTTTTTTTTTTCACTCAGAATATTTAACATAACTGCTAAGCTTTCTTACTGCTGATAATGACTCTAAAAGCAGAAATACACTCTGATAAGTCCTTGGCCTTTAAAACTTAGAGTTACTGTCAATGAATGGCATGGTCCCCAGCCCCCGCATTCTGCCTCCGTAAAGAAATTATTGCTGATTCTGATCTTGTCCTTGAAATATTTCAGTTAATTAAAAGAATGCGAAGGAAGCCCATCTCTCCAGCTCGGTGCTGTTAATTACAAAGGTATTCAATATGGCAGTGCAAATGGCATTCTGCTAGTGCTTAATTAAAATAAATACAGAAATTTAAATGAACAAAACAGATTTTGGCACCAGTCTGCAGTTACAGGGCCAGATTTTATGTGTGGATATAATGCCAGTGGAGGAATACATCTTTACTCTTTGCTTTTAATGGATTGGCATCTGGCCAGAAGCGGGGCATGCAGCCTGCCGTGACATCCTCCAAGTCTGCAGGGGTTGCCGGGCCCACCTTCCTCACCCCCACTCCCCTGGACTCCCCCACTTCAGCAGCTTCTGGGAAACACTCCAGATTTTAGCAGAAGAAAGAGAGCTTGCTTCTTGAAGAGATCTTTCCTCAATACCAAATGGAAAGAGCAACATGTATTTATTTCCCACCTTTCACAAGGAGCTCTGAGACGTTTTCCAGACAGGAACTCATTCATTTACCCAGTCCCCTCCATGCAGGCAGATGGAAAGGGTACCTGCTCCAGACTGAGTAAGCAGGAATTGGAAGAGGTGCCTGGAATAAACCGCTTTCTTGGGATGCTGTCCCCGCCCCCACCAATTCCCTGCCTACAGGAATGCATCTGGGGGTTGAGAGTTCACCTTTGCACCATCCATCAAGGTGGTGATGATAATCAGCTTGATGCTGCCAATCGAACGAATGGGATGTTTATTCACAGCTTCCCAAGTGTCTTAGGACCTCCGTTTGCATATAAACAGTGGCAGTGATGTATCAGACTACCTGGATGCCACCTAGTGGGGTGCATATGCCGAGACCTCAGGTTAGCAGGGTTGTGGACGTGGACGCGAGCCAACTGCATTTCATTATTTTTGTACACACCACAGCATTTATTCTAGATCAGTGATGTGCCTGCGTGCCCCATTGCTTCAGTCATGTCCGACTCTTTGTGACCCTGTGGACTGCCGTCCGCAAGGCTCCTCTGTCATTGCGATTCTCCAGGCAGCCATACTGGAGTGGGTTGCCATGCCCTCCTCCAGGGGATCTTCCCAACCCAGGGATGGAGCCCACATCTCCTGTACCTCCTGCATTGCAGGCTTATTCATCACCACCGAATTACCAGGGACGCCCCACACAGCGATGATTCCGTCCAGTTTAAAGGCTGCAGTGAGTGTCTTGTCAGAGGAATGAATTTTTTTTTTTAGTTAGAAGTGATAGAAACCCAACCAGACTAGTTTACAACAATGAGTGAGTCACCGGGAGCTTGCGGATGCCAGCGGAGCAGCGAGGAGCAGAATCTGCAGGAGCCGGAGGGCGGAGAGCCTGGCAGGACCCCTCTTGCAGCCCTGCTGGTCTGCCTCTCCCGGGGGTCTGCCCCCCGCCACGCTCCCCGCCTCCTCCCACTCTCTCAGAGCGCCTGCCTCCAGCATCCCGGTGAATGAGGGCGCCTGTGCTCTCAGCTCGCAGCTTCAGCCGCTGCCGGAGGCCATCAGATGCGGCCTCTGGGCCTCAGTTTCTTACGAGAACAGTGCCTGACTGGTGCCTGAGCGGAGGCATCGGAGAGTTTCTTCTCAACTTGAAGTTTCAAGTCTGTTGATCTTATGCCTTCATTGCAGGCCTTTCGTGATAGTTTCTGGGGAAAAAAAATCTATAAAATGAGGGGTCCGACTTGACAGGCCTGCATCAGTCACATCCATGTTTCTTGGAAAAACAAGATTCTTCAATGATCAAATTCAGTATTTTCAAAATTATCAACGGGGAGGGGTGGTAGGCAGGGCGCAAAAATAATGTCAATAAAACTGTGACATGAGTCATCATGCTAATTATATTCCGGATGTCCTTTGTTGGAGGTGCTAGTGGTAAAGAACCCGCCTGCCAATGCAGGAGATGTGAGTTCGATCCCTGGGTCGGGAAGATTCCCTAGAGGAGAAAATGGCAGCCCACTCCAGTGCTCTTGCCTGGGAAATCCCATGGACAGAGGAGTCTGGTTGGCTATAGTCCATGGGTTTGTAAAGAGTGGGACACGACTGAAGTGACTTAGCATGCGCCTGGGGACAGGGCAGCCATAGACACGGCCAGTCCTATGCCAGTCGTTAGGGGAATTGGGAGGAAGAGGGGTCCCTCGAGGGATTGCTGCTCTCAGAAGGGGCCACAGATAATCACAGTGAGAGATGCCCGTGATGATGATACAATATGTGTGTGTTAGTTGCATCACGTCTGACTCTTAACGACTCCATGAACTATAGCTTTCCAGGCTCCTCTGTCCATGGGATTTTCCAGGCAAGAAAACTGGAGGGGGTTGCATTCCCTTCCCTGGGGGATCTTCCCAGCCCAGGGATGGAACCCGCGTCTCCCACATTGCAGGGGGATTCTTTACTCTCTGAGCCCCCAGAGAGGCCTGTGATGAGCACGCCTGCCTGAGGGCAAAGCGCAGAGCTGGGGGAGCAAGGCTGGAATGGAGCATGAGATGCAGAATCCAGGTGGGGGAGCTGAGGGGCAAAGGAACCAGGTGATCCAATAACTTGTAGCTTTAATCTGGGACCCGAACTGAGCCTGAGAGGCAGGCTCTGTGAGCCGCAGTCCCGTGAGTGAGGGAGGGACATATGTTTATTCCTGAATGCATTCCTGTGAGATGCTCCCAGGTGACCTGTGGGGGCCTGAGACACCTCCCAGGATGGCCGGACAACATGAAGAAGTGGCAAGTCACGACACGCGTTGGGGGGCAGAGGTTCTGGCCGGTAGGGCTCCGAGGGCAGCAGAGAGGAGGGGACTCCAGGGGGAAGAATGGTTTGAGAAAGGGTGAGAAGAGGAAGGAGCCTGCGGATCACCTGCAGATGATGAGCTGGGGCTTGGGTGTGCAGCGAGATGACAAAACACCGTGGCCTGGGGCAGCATAAACCACGGCTCCGGAGGCTGGAAGTCCAAGCTCAGCGGTGGGCAGGGCTGGTTTTCCGAACTGCCGTGTCCCTGGCCTGCAGACGCCTCCCCACAGGGTCTTCTCTCCGCGTGGTCTTGCTCCTGGTCTCCCTCTGTGTCCTCATCTCCTCTTATAAGGACGCTGGTTGCATTGGATCAGTGCCCACCGCAATGACCTCACTTTGACTCTCCTCTTTAACTGCCCCACCTCCAAATACAGCCACTTTCCAAGGTACTAGGGAGGGCGCTTCAATGTACAGGTTTCACAATTCAGTCCATAACACGAAGGAACTGGACACTGTGCCAGGGGTCCCTTTTAGAGCATGTGGAGCGTCTCAGCGAAAGTTTGCTATCTCAATAAGCAGCTGTGATCAGACTTGATCCCTAAGATAGTCAATGGGCAGATTGCAAACAGGACCAGCAGCGGGTTAGACTGAAATGTGAGGCAGACAAGAAGATGCCTCCTTTTAGTCTTACGTTTCACGTTGCCCGATGGAGGTTCAGGCTAGGTTCACGGACCTGTCTTCTAGCTGGCGACCCCTGCTTCTGGGTCTAGTGAACTTGCCAGCATCTAAGACGTCCCACGGGCATGTGGGCAGGAAGGGGAGAGTTAAGGACTGTAAACGGGGGTGCAGGGCCTCTTGCGGCCAAGCCAGCAAGTGCAGGGACCTCAGACACGGAGACCAAGGATTTAGGTTCATGGCAGAGGAACGCTCCAGCAGTATGCGGGGCTGGGGCACTGGACAGCTGGACCCCAGAGGACCCTGCGTGGAGCTCGGTTGGGTCCTGGTGACCGGGGCAGCCTGGGTGGGTTGTGAGAGCCCCCCCCAAGGCTACACTGCAGTCATCTATGGACTCTGGCTTCTCCCCGCTCCATCCGAGGAGTCCTCACCCCATCGCTTTCTCCTCTGGACCTCTGGCGCTCCCCCACTTTGTCTGACCACACAGACAGGTATTTTCTCGGCGCAGAAGGAAGAAACACTCTTGTTTACAGCCTCGTCCACGCAGGGCTGCAGTAAACCCAACCCTGTTTCTAAGGATGTGTAATTAGCGCCAGGTTTGGCAGCAGGCTTCTCAGCCCTGATTAAAGGCACTGGCGACGATGGTGAGGGGGATCAGGACTCTCTCCCCCTCTCCCAGAGCTGCTCATTAGAGATGCTGGGAGGAACCGGCCGCCGTCAACATCCTTGATGTAAGACACACGATCAGGGATCACAGAGAGGCCTTGCAGCCTTCACTAATGGGGGGATTAGGAGGCTGACATTTGGCGTCTGCAATTCACTCTGTGACTCACACTCTCATCCACTTGCAATCTGATGGCCGGAACCAGACAGAGTGCTCTAAACCAGGCTGCCTGTATTTCTCCTTCCACTCTTGTGTTTTTTCCTACCATCTAAAAATACTTCAGTGCATGGTATCATTTTAGGGAATTTCATTATTTAGTCGTATCTAAATCACTTCCTCGGTGGCTCAAACAGTAAAGAATCCACCTGCAATGTGGGAGACCCGAGCTCCATCCCTGGGTTGGGAAGATCCCCCTGGAGGAGGACATGGCAACCCACTCCAGTGTTCTCGCCTGGAAAATTCCGTGGACAGAGGGAGCCTGGTGGGCCACAGTTCCATGGGGTCACAAACAGCCAGACACGACTGAATCGCTAACACACACATCAAAATAGCATTTAAGCAGGGCTTTAAAAATTGCAGAGATTAGAGGTGAAACCTCTAATAGAAATAGAAAACACACGTTCATCTAATACAGTGGCCCAAGTAAACATAAATGTGGGTTCTAGGTGACACCAAGACCAAGATACAAATGCAGTAGTTAATCTTTTCTGCTGCTTCTGCTCCAGCTGTTAATGGGATGACGGCCACTGCAGCAGGAGGGGAGACCCACGTCCATGGGCCTGGGGGAAGCAAGCTAGCACGCGTGTGGCAGCTGGTGAGGACTCGGGACAGCACCCGAGGAAGTGCTTAGCACAGTGATGCAGGCTGTGTGCACTGCGGGCATCCATGGACCCAGGCACAGGGAGAAGGGAGGTGTTTCAGCCTGGAGGATGCTGTGAGGAAAGCGGCAGTGTGACAGTGTGGGGAGCAAAGGGCGGGGCTGTGCAGGACACGCGGCTTCCTTATGGCGACAGGGGGTTGGGCAGGGGGAAGGGGCACCGACGCCCAGAGCGCCCGGAGCTCAGGGGATGCTGAGACCCAGTGCAGGGAGACGTCAGAGGTCTGGACTTCAGGGGCAGCAGTGGAGTGCGGTGGGGGAGAGACAGATGACATGTGCTTCCTCGTGAGAGTCAACAGACTGTGGTTTGGGTCTAGACTCTGTGTTTGTGGTAGGACTTCAAAGCTCCCAGAAACATCTCTGTGAGCATTCCCACAATCTCTGCCTTGGAAGGCACAAAGGGTCCTTCAGGATTTGGGTCTTCATGTTGCCTCGCCTGTCTGCATGCAAGCTCAGTCAGTGTCCAACTCTTTGCAATCCCATGTAGCCCGCTGTAGCCCTCCAGGCTCCTCTGCCCATGGGATTTCCCAGGCAAGAACGGTGGAGTGGGTTGCCATTTCCTCCTCCAGGGGACCTTCCCCACCCAGGTGTGGAACCTGCGTCTCCTGCGCTGGTAGGCAGGTTCTCTGCCACTGTGCCACCGTTCGCATTCAGAGCAGTAGACTGTGCGAAGGTGACCCTCCATGCCGTGGGTGGGCCTGGCCTAATCAGCTGAGGGTCTTACGAGAAAAGCCTGGTGTCCCCTAAGGAGAACGGAATCTGCCTCCTGACTGACCACCTTTGGATTGCAGCTGCAGTATCTGCTCTCTTCTGGGTCTCCAGCCTTCTGCCGGCCCTAAAGGTTTCAGACCTGTGGCCTCACAAAGCGCCTGCTTTCATGGAGACATCGGATGTGGGGGGCCCACGGGACGTGGATAAACAGGGCATTGCTTGGTGTGTGCCATGACGCTGAGCTCTGCGGGGGCGGGCATGCAGGTGGGAAGGTGAGGAGTGCCAGGGTTGACGGTGGCAGGGTGCAGGGGCGTGGCTGCTTCACAGTCTGTAGGCAGGAAAGGCCCCAATAGTATGACATTAAAATGCTAGCCTGAAGAAAGTGAGGTAGGGAGAAAGCCAGGGCAGTATATTTGATGGATTTAGTAATTTCACAAAGCACTCTGAGGAATCCAATCAGAAGGAGGTGTTTCACTTTGCAAAGGTCTTCTCTGAAATAGCACATCCGCCAAAGGTCAGTTGAATTGTCAGTTTCTCCAGTCTGTCCCTTTTCTTTCTTTCTGATGTTTTTCCTGATGTGTCTCATGATCCTTGCTGTCTAGGTATTTCAAGGATGGAAGGAGGAGTGCCTATATCCTGACGGCTGGTGAGAGTGCCTCTGCTGTGGAGGGTGGAAATCTGGCCCCTGAATATGAAAGCTTCTGGAGAGTTCTGTGTATGGGGGAGGCCTTTGAATGATGGGCTTACTTGGGAGTAAGTGAGGGAGGGGATGGCTGACTTTGAATAAAGGGTTAATTCATCTGTTTGTTTATCTGTCCATATGTCCATCCACCTAACCATTTACCCATCCATCTGTCATCCATCATCCATCCATCCATCTGTCCATCTTATCCATCCATCCATCTGTCCATCTTATCCATCCATTCATCCATCTATCATGCATCCTTCCATCCATTCTTCCATTTATTCTTCTGTCAGTGTGTCCATCCATCCCCTATGCATCTATCATACCTACTTTGCCTGGAGGAGTCTGGAATGTTGGGGCCTTGTGTTCACCAAAACCTGGGGATGAGGAGCAGGGAGTTTGAGGGTCAACTCAAGCAGATATTTCATGGTTATGCTTTCAATTCTTCTGTCCTCCAAACCTGTTTTTGGTTCCCCTTTCATACCCATCCACAATCCCCACCATCTTTGGGTCCAGAGCTTCTCTTGGGTTCTGAATATGACAGATTATCCCCCTTTTGGGGCATGATATATGAGATATGATATAAGATGCATGCTGTGGCATGAGTTTGGAACCAGACTCCCTGGGTACCCAGCCCTGGGACCTCAGACAAGTGATGCCGCCTCTCTGTGCCTCCATCTCCTCAAGACAAATGGAGATAACAACCCACTGCTGCTTCAAGGTTGCTGTGAACACTGGATGTGAAAATGTGTGTCAAAGGTTTACTCCTGGGCTTAGCACATGAGCCCCACTCAACGCGTGTTAGCTGATATTATAGTCATTGTGATCATTGTCTTTAGAACATTTGTTATTCTTGTTATCTGCTCTATCCAGTTCTGTGAATTTCAGAGCATGACTTTTTTCTGATTTATCAGTTTTTAAGCTTCTTGGAATGTGTGGAAATTTCTCATTTGTTGACAAATCTCTTTCTGTTCACTTTGCCATTGTGAGTTTACTTCTCTTCCTCCTTTGTCCTTTTCTTCCCTCTCCCTCCCTCTCTCTCCCTCCCCCACCTCTGTCTTTCTGGTAATCATTTTACTCTCATTTTATTGATGTCTCAGTAGGAAAAGGAGAGACGAAGGTGGGTGCTTGGTCACCTTTTCTTATTTTTGGGAGTTCCAAGTCACCTAAGATGATTGGTCCCTTTTCATTAAAAAGGTGGGATAGCTTTTCTGTGTAGCAGTGTGATGGGGAAGGCACTGAGCTTCTTCTTCAACAGTCCGACCTGGTCTCCTCACTCTGTCTGTCTGAGCTTTATGGAAACTGTCATTTTGTGTCAGCTATTTCCACCAGGCCCATAGATCATTGCAACATATTTGAGTGTCTCTCTTGGGAAGTACAAAGCATTTTATATAGCATAACCTTTTCATTACCAAGTTGAAGGTTAAAACACGATAATAACTGACCCGCCATAGATAATATGTCTGCACAGATAATATATCCCAGTACATCACAATTCCTATTTGCAGATTAAGGAGCTGCGTTGCATCAAGTCGCTCCTTATTCCATGAATTTTAGCTGGAAAATAGGAACAGCCATTCTTGCCACTGATTATGCAGAGTGGTTGAGAGATTTCATGGAAGAAATGAAGTTAGATCCATGGGTGCTCAGCATCATACCATAATCACACCGGATGCAAAACGGTGTGAAGAAAACTCCCCTGTTTCCTGACAATGTTGACCCTCTCCCCTCAACAATCCCATCGTGGCCACCTCCCCAGCCACCCCTGTCCCCATAGCTCTGCGCCCAGACGGCTCGCCTGCGCTGGGCTCCCAGGGGGATGTGCTTCGTCGAGCTCGGCCTGCGGTGAGGCCAATGGTGCCCCAGGTCAGGGGGTGACCCTCGTGTGTCAGCAATGTGTGTGTTGCAGAGTCACGAGTGCCTGCTGGCTTCTGGGCTCCCTGTCCGCACATTTGTATTTTAAAGAGTTTTATGGTTCATGGAGATCTTAGTTGGGGGGAATGACCTCCTTCTGTGAGTCAGATGGGGAAATGCGGTGCTAGGAAGCCGGAAGGAAGTCTCCAATCTTTCCCTGAACAAATGGTGGATCAGCAAACAGTCTGCATTTCTGCCTCGTGTTCATTATCTACCCTTGTGTGACAAACAGTGGTAAAACAACCCTGACCCTGGTTTCTGTGGTCGGGAATGCAGGAATGGTTCAGCTGGGAATTTCTGGCTTGCGGTGTTTCATGAAATTGTGGTCAGACGGTCCCTGTGGAGGGGTCACCTCCAAAGCTTCTTCATTCTCACATCGGTGCCTGGGCTGGGGGCACCCCTCAGGCATTGGTGGTCCCTCCATGTGGCCTTCCTAGCGTGGCCAAGCTGAGTGGTGCTCAGGGCTCCAGCGGTGTTTACTGTGATGGAGAGACAGACAGACAGGAAAGTGGAATCCATGTGGCTCTTCATGGCCTGGCCCCGGCAGTCACAACCACCACTGATGCCTTGTTTAATTTCTGAGACATTTGTGAATGTACACCCAAGTATGGCGCCGGTCCATAGGGTCGGACACGACTGATCCACCAACAGTTACGGCATTAGTGGTAAAGAACCGCTGCAGGAGACTTAAGAGACAAGCGTTCAATCCCTGGGTTGAAGATCCCCTGGAGGAGGGCATGGCAACCCACTCCAGTATTCCTGCCTGAAGAATCCCATGGACAGAGGAATCTGGCGGGCTTTGGTCCATGGGGTCGCACAGAGTCAGATACGACTGAAGCGACTTACTGCAAACACAGAGAGAGGGGAGAATTGAGTCCAACTCTTGATAAAACAAAGGTTTTGTTGAAAGAGCACCTTTGGAAACTGGAAATCACCTTGTAGCCATTTTTGGAGAATATCAATATCTGCTTACCTTAAGGTCTTCCTCTTTTTGGATAAAGGTAAAAAGGTAATTTGTCTTTAAAGCGTGGTTGATTTCTGGTCTGGTCACAGCAGCAGATCCCTTGGGTCATATATCGGCCCCCTGAACAGGCAGCCTCAGGTCACTACTGAGCCCCTGTACTCTGTCTGCAGATGAGGGTCAGCTTTCCATTTCTGAAGTCAAGATGAAACCCTGGCTCTCAGCAGGAGACAGGAAAGCCAGGAAGCCCGCCAGGAGAGAGCAGAAGTATCCCACGAGAACATAGTCAGGACACATCTTCTTGTTTCAGCATTCCCCTTAAAGGATTGAACGTTAGGTGCTCCTGGCTGATCCAGAGGCTCTGCAGGTCATGTTGACCAAAGATGGTTTGCTCTCACATGGCCACTTGAGGATGCCAATGGTAATCACTCCCTGTGGGTCAGAGGAATGAAAGTTAAGAATCCCAACAAGAATAAAGTTGGTCCTATCACCTGTATCCTTAAGTATGCCCATGGGATAGACACCCACTGTCCCTCAGCAGGGCCCCGGGTGGGCATGACTTGGACAAGAGAGCCTTTTGGAAGTCATCTATTGGAAAGACAGAGGCAGGGCAGCCAGCTGAACCCTACTTAGCCCTGGTCTAGTTACAGTACCTGAATCCCGAGCCTTTGCACCCTTACTCTCCAGACTCTGGGACCCTCCAAGGCTCTCTGGGCCAGAGCCCTGGGGATGTGCTCGAACGTGGGAGGGAAATTTGGTGGAAAAAAAAGCGGTGAGAGTGGGCATCCTTGTCTTGTTTCTGATCTTAGAGGAAAGGGTTTCAGGTTCTCATCACTGAATATGTTGCTAAGTGGCTTTAGTCGTGTCCGACTCTTCACGACCCCATGGACCATAGCCCGCCAGGCTCCTCTGTCCATGGGATTCTCCAGGCAGGAATACGAGTGGGTTGCCATGCCCTCCTCCAGAGGATCTCCCTGATCCAGGGATCGAACCTGCACCTCTTATGTCTCCTCTATCGTTAGGCACGTTCTTTACCACTAGTGCCACCTGGCCTTTATGATGTTGAGGTATGTTTCCTCTATACCTGCTATCTGGGTAAAGTATTCTTGGTGGTTGTTTTTTTCCTTTTTATCAGTTTGAATATATTGCACCACTTCTTTTTGGCCTGCAAAGTTTTAGCTGAAAAGTCAGCGGGCAGTCTTATGAGAGTTCCCTTGTATGACTCTTGTTGGTTTTCCTTGTTCCTTTTAGTATTCTCTTTTTATCTTTACTTTTTTGCATTTTAATGACAGTGTGTTTTGATGTGTTCCTCTTCGGGTTCATCATGTTGGAGACTCCCTTTGTTTCCTGGACTTGGATGTCTGTGTCCTTTCCTAGGTTAGGGAAGTTTTCAGGTATTTTGTCTTCATGTATTTTCTCTGCTCCTTTCTCTCTTTTCTCCTTCTATGACCTCTGAAATGTGATGTTAGTATACTTGATGTTGTCCCAAAGATCTCTTAAACTGTCCTCATTTCGTTTTATCCTTTTTTCTTTTCATCTGTTCAGCATCAGTGATTTCGGTGTCTCCAACCTCTGGCTTACTGGCTCATTCCTCTGTATCATTTGGTCAGCTATTGATTCCTTCTAGAGCATGATTCACCAACCTCCAGGATTTAATGCCTGACAATATGAGGTGGAGCCAATGTAATAATAATAGAAATGAAGGGCACAATAAATATAATGAGCTTGAATCATACCCCCTTCCCCAGTCCATGGAACAATTGTCTTCCACAAAACAGGTCCCTGGTGCCCAAAAGGTTGGGGACTGCTGTTCTAGGGTATTTTCCATTTTAGTTATTGTATTCTTCTTCATTAGGTTGATTGTTCTTTGCATTTCCTGAAACTCAAAGTGTTGGTTGCTTAGTCGCATATGACTCTGGGACTCCATGAACTGTAGCCCACCAGGCTCCTCTGCCCACAAAATTTCCCAAGCAAGAATACTGGAGCGGGTTGCCATTCCCTTCTCCAGGAGATCTTCCTCACCCAGGAATCAAGCCCAGGTCTCCTGCATTGCAGGCGGATTCTTTACCATCGGAGTCACCAGGGAAGCTCTTGTATTTCCTAACTCTTTGTAAAAAAAAAAAAATCTAACTTCTTGCTCTGCACATCTACTCTTCTTCTTCTTTTACTATTTAATTTATTTATTTGGCTGCAGCAGGTCTTAGTTGCAGGATGTTTTTGCTGTGGCATGTGAGATTTAGTCCCCTGACCAGTGATCAAACCTGGGCCCCTGCATGGGGAGCACAGAGTCTTAGCCACTGGACCACCAGAGGGGGTCCCCTATTCTTCTTTTGAGTCCTTTGATCATCTTTACAGTCATGACTTTGAACACTTTCTCAGGTAGATTGCCTATCTCCATTGCACTCAGGTCTTCTGGGGTTTTAATCTTGTTCCTTGTTTTGGGGTGCGTTTCTCTGTGTATCTGGTATGTTGCTATGTGTCCCGACCTTGGAGAGGTGGTCTTCTCTAGGTGACACGCTGAGGGTCCCGGCAGCACTCCTCCCTCTCGTCAGCAGAGCTCCGTGCTCCAGCGGTGCCCTGGTGTGTCTGCGTGGGTCCTCCTGTGGTGGCAGGTTGACTACAGGGGGTGGTCTGGTCGGCCTAGTTGGCCCTGGTCCATTTGGTTGCCATGCCTGCCTTGTGTGAGGCTGCCAGCCACCGGTGGGTGGGGCTGGGTCACCAGGCTGGCTGTGGAACCGCAAGGGGCCCCGGGCAATGCTGGCTCGTTGGTGGGTGGACTTGGGGCCTAGGAGAGCCCAAGGCTGGCGCCTGCCCACAGGCTGGTGAAGCCAGGCCCTAGCCCTAGTGACGTTCCCGGCAGGCAAACCAGGTCTTAGGGTCTGGCTGCAGGGCCCAGGTGTCCCAGAGTTGGCACGGGACTGCTCGTGGTTGGGTCAGCTCCTGACACGACTGGCTCTGGGATCCGACCCTCACATGGGCAGGTCCACGGTGGTCAGTGATCCACACCACCTACCAGCCTCAGAGGACAGAGAACCGCCTTCCGGTGGAAGAAGCTGGGGAGATGCATAAACTCTGCTCTCAGTCAATTCTGCTCAGTTGCTCAGTCGTGTCTGACTCTTTGCAGCCCCCTGGACTGTAGTCCACCAGGCTCCTCTGTCCCTGGGATTCTCCAGGCCAGAATGTTGGAGTGGGTTGCCATTTCCTCCTCCAGGGGATCTTCCCGACCCAGGGATAGAAGCCGTCTCTCTTGTGTCTCCTGCACTGAAAGGCAGGTTCTTTACCACTGCTGTGCTGTGAAGTCACTCAGTCGTGTCTGACTCGTTGCGACCCCACGGACTGTAGCCCACCAGGCTGCCCCATCCAAGGGGTTGTCCAGGCAAGAACACTGGAGTGGGTTGCCATTTCCTCCTCCAGGAGATCTTCCCAACCCAGGGATCGGACCCGGGTCTCCTGCGCTGCAGGCAGACGCTTTACCCTCTGAGCCACCAGGGAAGCCCTTCTTTACCACTAGTGGCATCTATTTGGAGTCTTTTTCAGTTTTGAATCCAGTCTCGGATGCAGGGTGAGTTTCTTCTCCGAAGACAAGATCCAAAGGGACCTGCCATCCTTGCCCCCTCCACACCAGGGTCCCGCCCGCCGGCTCCCCCGGAATTTGTGAGCCCTGCTGTCTCACCCCGGTTCTGAGGGGAGCTCGGCATAGCCACACCCTGACTCCATCTTCAGGCTCAGTCTCTTAACAGATGATGCTTCAAGGAAAGTCAATCGCTTCCAGCAGGCAGTACGGTGCACCAAATGGAAGGCTGGGTTTCAGTTTTCAAATGGGCTGTGCAGACCACAACATGGTATAATCCTGCCCTGAATATTAATTAACTAAAGGCTAAATCTCCTATTCTCTGGTTAAACACAGGAAGACCTACTAGCAAGGACACTCCCATCAGGACAGATGCTCTGGTCCAGAGAAGGACAGGCAGGCCCAGTGTGCAGCGGGCGTTCTTTGACGGACCCCGGCCAGCTCTTGTGCTGTGGGACTGGCCCTGGGGCGCAGGATCAGCATCACCTCACTGGTCCAGAGGCCGCCAGGGCCAGGCAGAAGGATCACAGCCACTCAGCCCTCCCTGGACCCAGAGATGGAGGCAGCAGTGGTTTCAACCAGTGGAACAGGAGACATGGGTCACAGATCAGAGGGCTGAGACCTCAGGGGCCTGGAACGCCTCAGCGGGGGAGCAACAACAGGGGTGATGGCGGTAAGTTCCTGGTCTCTGCAGAGCTGCACGGAGCCACGGCCCCGGTGCTCAGCGGAGAGCAGGGCTGCCCACTCCACCCTCAGGATGTGGAGAACGGCAGGAGCAGGGCACCGAAGGAGTGAAGCCAGGACAGGCTATGCTGTTGGTCGGTCGTGTCCGACTCTCTGCGACCCCAAGGACTGCCGCACCCCGGGCTTTCCTATCCTTCACCATCTCCCAGAGCCTGCTCAAACTCACGTCCATTGAGTCAGTGATGCCAGCCAACCGTCTCGGATTTTCTGGGGCCCTGGGAACTGCTAACCTCACTGCACTGACCGTCAGCCAGACTCTTCTGTGGACACAGTTCAAGTATGTCCTGATGACAGCAGAGCACTAAAGCCACGTCACGTTATCTTTATTCTGAAAGAGCAGTTTGCTCCTTCTTCTCTTACCATCAAACCTTTTCCTGGGGATGTTTGCTCTGACTGGATCCAAGTTGCCCATAATCTCCCAGGACTCTGACCTTTCCACTAATGTCGGAAGCTCCCTCTGATAATAGGAGATTCAATTCAATGTGGATTTACCAAGACTCGAAACAGGGCCATTATTGCACATTAATTCTGAACGCCTCCCCTCCTCTGGCTCGGGAGGGAATTTATCTTCTCTGGCAGCAGAGCTAGGCTGTGTTCCCACACAATTCATCACCCTCCCTACCTGCTAGGGCATTTTCCGAGTTTTTATTTTTTTTCTTCCAAATGCAGCAGCTCTTTCTGTGTGGAGGCTGAGCTATCTTGAGTTAGCTATTCCCCCCTGGCTATCCTGCTACTAATTTATCCAGATCAAATCTTCCGTCCTTTGTGTCTGTCCAGTTCTGAAATTTAGATTTATCTATTTTGTTCCTGGTAAGAAATTGCCCTTGTCAATATTGTTTAGAAGAGTTTGGGGGTAGCAGGTGCACATGAGCCCTGCTTGGGTGTGGGGGAGGTTGTGCCGCCTCCAGGAAAGGGTCCCAGCACCACGAAGATGGATTCCCAAGCTTTCTTGTGACACCCACACAGATCACTTCACTACCCAGCATTTACATCCAAAAACATTTCGGGTAAAGTTGATTCTAATGTTTTTTCATCCCCACATCCGAGTTTTTTTTCCTTTTTATCTTAGGATTACACTCATGGATATCACCCTACGGGCTTCCCTGATAGCTCAGCTGGTAAAGAATCTGCCTGCAATGTGGGAGACCTGGGATTGATTCTGGATTGGGGAAGATGCCCTGGAGAAGGGAAAGGCTGCCCACTCCAGTATTCTGGCCTGGAGAATTCCCCGGAATTCTCCATGTTTGTAAGACAGCATGCCCATGATTTTCTCCCAGAGCATCTATATCCATCTTCTTTATTGCGTGGGCTCAAGCCTGGGGTATGGGAGCCTCAGGGAGTAATTATTTCTTACCTTAGCCCTCTGTGTTACGGGAAATGTGAGTGTACAGTCACCAGACCTGCTGCTTTCAGCCCCTTTGCCTGTCAGTCCTCTTCTCTCCCTTCCCAGGCGGTTGGAACGATCCGTGACTTTGCACACATCTATCTCATCAGCATCGTGTGCCCCTCTGTCAGAGCTGTGTCTGCCAGGTCGGCGCGTCCCGTGTCCACAGCCTCAGTGGCTGCAGGCTCCCTTGCCCTCTGGGGCGACGTGGCGGCTTTTCCTTCTGTGTCTGAGCTGGTTACACTCTCTTCTTGGATCTTCCCATCTCTCTACCCATAAACTTAGGGACCCCGTGGTTAATTGTTACAGAACAGAGAGAAACCAAATCTGACTCTTTGCGACCCCATGGACTGTAGCCCACTAGGCTCCTCTGTCCCTGGGATTCTCCAGGCGAGAAGACTGGAGTGGGTTGTTATTTCCTTCTCCAAGGAATCTTGCTGACCCAGAGATAGAACCCAGGTCTCCTGTATTGGTAGATTCTTTACCATCTGAGACTTCAGGGAAGCCCCCCAAAACTCAAGTGTGATCCTCAGAGGACCAGAGGGGTGGAGTGGGAAGGGGGAGGGGTGGAGCAATTTCCTGTTGTGCAAAGCTGTATAATAGTGAAAGTGAAAGGTGCTCAGTCGTGTCCCACTCTTTGTGACCCCATGGACTATACAGTTCGTGGACTTCTCCAGGCCAGAATCCTGGAGTGGGCAGCTGTTCACTTCTCCGGGGGATCTTCCCAACCCAGGGATCGAACCCAGGTCTCCTTCACTGCAGGTGGATTCTTGACCAGCTGAGTCACAAGGGAAGCCCACGTTGTGTAATGAAGCCTCACAAATAAAATGAAACACACAACTCATGCCATTTCAGAGAGAGGAAAGCTACGGGAAGTGGAATGTTGCTAATGACAGCCACGGGGCTGCAGTGACCCCCCTTCCCTCTCTCTGTTTCAGAGACGCCCGGATAGCTCTGTGTTGCCCCCGCAATGCTCCCAGGCCCAGGCCCAGGTGATCTGTCCTTTCCTCCAGTGAATCTGGGTCGGACTGGGGGGAACGGATGTGGCTCCCAGGTGGGTTGGGCAGAGCTGCCGCCAGGCTGGGCCTCTGGGCCTTGGACTCTCTGCAGCAGGGGGGCGCTCTGGGGTGCCCTCTGCTTCTCCCAACCCGCCATGAGCTCCACAGGCAGCACGCCTCCGTGTGTGCACAGCCAGGCCTTCCTGCTTCCCTGCCGCACTGACTCCTGCGCTGGCGCCTCTCAGGACAGCCTTAGCTTCTGTCTGTCGGGCTCTCACTCGCGGCCTCCTTGTGTTCCGGGCAGTGGGCTCCCTTTGTTTCACTGGCCCCGGCTGCTGTGAGCAGGTGATGCCCGGGAATCTTGGGAAGCTGCAGCGCTGCTCTCTGCAGTTTGGCGGCAGGTCGGCCGGGTGCATTTCACCCTCTCCTGTTTCTCTGGTGCTCCCCTCGTGGCTCAGCTGGTAAGAAAATCCGCCTGCAGAGCAGGAGACCCTGGTTCGATCCCTGGGTGGGGAAGATCCCCTGGAGAAGGGAAAGGCTACCCACTGCAGTATTCTGGCCTGGATAATTCCCTGGACTGTATAGTCCCTGGGGTCACACAGAGTCAGACAACACTGAGTGACTTTCACTTTTACTTTCTTTCACAGACATTCTTGTTATGTAAACTTGGAACCCTGGGACCTTTATAAATGTCACTATGTCAACAAATCTACACAAGTATCATCATCTCTTTACTGTGCGTTTAATGATTTTTTAATTAACACTTTATATTTACCATGTATCTACCATCAACACTTTAGAAAGTTGCCAAAATAGGGAGACCTCGATGCTGGAAAAAGGACCCTATAAACAAGTCTCCTCCACATGAGTTTTGCTCCGGAAGGGATGACCGAAGCCCAAGTGTTTGTATGAGAACCGGACTCACATGGGACAAGGAGCTAACTCAAAACTAGAGCAAATCTTGACTAATCATGTAAATAAAGCGAAACAGAAGCATGGATAATCCAAAGCCATGAATAGTAAAAAGTATTTTATGCGTCCAGTTGAAATATTTATTTTGCATTTGCAACTGGTGAGCGATTCTCACGCTGCTCCCTGTAAAGAGACTGATTGACTCCACTGTGGGCAAAGATGCTGGGTGTCAGGGCCCAGGAGGGCTCTGTGGATGCTCTGCAGGACGGGAGAGGAGGCGTCAGCAGTTGTCATAGAAGGAGGCAGCTCTGGTCTCCCGGGAGGTGAGAGCGTCACTGGGAGTCACTTGCACCCTGCCCTGCCCCGCCCCACATACCCTGGGCATTTCTCTCATCCGGTGGGACGCTGGCGGACACGCTGTGGCCAAAGCCTCGGAGGGTGCCTGTGCTCTGGGGCTTGCCCCCTGGCCCATCTGTCTTCACCAGCAGAAGAAGATGCTGAGTCAGCCCTGGTCCCAGGAGGAGGATGCGTGGAGCCCAGCTGGAAATCCACCAACCCACAGGTGTATGAAAGTAAGCAAATGCTTATTGTCAGATTTTTTTGTGCTGGTTGTACAGTATTATCATGGCCAGCTTCCCAGGGAGCACTAGTGGTAAAGAACATGGACTGTCAATGAAACAGACCTAAGAGACGGGGGTTCGGTCCCGTAACTTTCCTCTCTCTGGGTTGAGAAGACCCCTGCAGGAGGGCATAGCAACTCACTCAGTATTCTTGCCGGGAGAATCCCATGGACAGAAGAGCCTGATGGGTTACAGTCCATAGGGTTGCAAAAAGTTGGACACAACTGAAGGGACTCAGTCCACGTGCATGGAGGCGACTGATAATATTACCCCACCATGGAGTTTTCTCTTAAAACTATACCAAGACACTCCGCTGTCTTCCTTTCCTCATTCTTTCATCACACCCTTTCAGTTCAGCTCAGTAGCTCAGTCGTGTCTGACTCTTTGCCATCCCATGAACCGCACGGTCCCTGTCCATCACCAACTCCCGCAGTCCAACCAAACCCATGTCCATCGAGTCGGTGATGCCATCCAACCATCTCATCCTTTGTCATCCCCCTTCTCCTCCTGCCCTCAGTCTTTCCCAGCATCAGGGTCTTTTCAAATGAGTCAGCTCTTTGCATGAGGTGGCCAAAGTGTTGGAGTTTCAGCTTCAGCATCAGTCCTTCCATTGAACACCCAGGACTGATCTCCTTTAGGATGGACTGGTTGGATCTCCTTGCAGTCCAAGGGACTCTCAAGAGTCTTCTCCAACACCACAGTTCAAAAGCATCAATTCTTCGGTGCTCAGTTTTCTTTATAGTCCAACTCTCACATCCATACATGACCACTTTAAAAACTATAACCTTGACAAAATGGACCTTTGTTGGCAAAGTAATGTCTCTGCTTTTTAATATGCTGTCTAGCTTGGTCATAACTTTCCTTCCAAGGAGTAAGCGTCTTTTAATTTAATGACTTCAATCACCATCTGCAGTGATTTTGGAGACCAGAAAAATAAAGTCAGCCACTGTTTGCACTGTTTCCCCATCTATTTGGCATGAAGTGATGGGACCAGATGCCATGATCTTAGTTTTCTGAATGTTGAACTTTAAGCCAACTTTTTCACTCTCCTTTTTCATTTTCACCAAGAGGCTCTTAGTTCTTCCTCACTTTCTGTTATAAGGGTGGTGTCATCCACATATCTGAGGTTATTGATGTTTCTCCAGGCAATCTGGATTCCAACTTGTGCTTCCTCCAGACCAGCGTTTCTCATGATGTATTCTGCACGTAAGTTAAATAAGCAGGGTGACAATATACAGCCTTGACGTACTCCTTTTCCTATTTGGAACCAGTCTGTTGTTCCATGTCCAGTTCTAACTGTTGCTTCCTGATCCGCATACAGGTTTCTCAAGTGGCAGGTCACCTCCCCCCCTCCCCTTTACCGCAGGGCTTTAGGTGCTGGGTAGGAAGGAGATACTACGGAGATGACCGAGGTGATAACTTCTGCTGCCGTGATGAATGCACGCTTTTGCTGGGCGCTGGGCGCTGAGGGGGAGGGGACTTAACAAGGCAGGAGGCGGTGCAGCTGAGCACTCAGGTATCACACGGGCATCACCTCTGCTCCACCTAATGGCAGTGGGGACTTGAGTCAATTACTGGCTATCTCTAAGCCCCAATTTTCTCATCTGCAGAATAGCGATAATTACACTAATCTTACAGGGCTTTTGTGAGAATTCAATGAGCCAAGGTAGATGCGAGTCAAACACGCAGCACCGCTCCTGGCCCTTGGAAACTGCTCAGGGCGGCAGCTGGGAAATGATGGCAATAGAACACGCTGAGTCCAGCCAGTGGAGGAGACGCTGGTTGAGCGTGTCCACCTGCCCGTTTGGTGGAGAAGGAGACTGTGACACCTGGAGTGGATGACTTTGTGGGGTGATGGGTATGTTCATTTAAATGCCTCTTCACCTTCTCCAAATTGCGAGTCCTTCCACGTTTCATTGTGAGATGACAGCTGTCTGTAGCATGGACCATTGAACTCCCAGGTGCGTGGCCTGTGGGTGAATCTCACAACTTCTTTCCAATCCTGCACACATCATATTTCACAACAGGAGGCTGAAGCCAGCTAGTGTTTTCCCCTTCTGCTCCATGGAGCACAATCAGCCTTAGTTAAAACTGCAGTCCAGTCAGTCCTGCTTCTCCAGATGAAGTAAGAACGAACTTCTACAGAACGCCTGTTTGTCACGCACAAAATTGGAAAGCCAGATAAACACATGGTAATCAGTCCATGAGCTTTATTTCTTAATGAAGGATCTGGCTTTGTTGTCACCGTTCAGTCTGCGACCCCATGGACTGTAGCATGCCAGGCTTCCCTGTCCTTCACTATCTTCCAGAGTTTGTTCAAATTCATGTCCATTGAGTTGGAGATGCCATCCAACCATCTCATCCTCTGTTACTCCCTTCTCCTCCCACCTTCAATCTTTCCCAGCATCAGGGTCTTTTCCAATGAGCTGGCTCTTCATATCAGGTGGCCAAAGTATTGGAGTTTCAGCATCAGTCCTTCCAATGAATATTCAGGGTTGATCTCCTTTACGATTGACTGGTTTGATCTCCTTGTTGTCCAAGGAACTTTTGAGAGTCTTTTCCAACACCACAGCTCAAAAGCATCAATTCTTTGGCACTCAGCCTTCTTTATGCTCCAACTCTTAACTGTGTGTTTTGAAGAAGCTGTCTTGCTTTATGATGACATTAGTAATTGTTATAAACTCTCCAAGTGCCGCGTGTGAGAAGTGGAAAAATTACTTAAAAATCACTGGATCTTTCTACCATTTAACTGATGCTTCTTGGTTTATCTGTGAGAAGAGGGAGCACAGTCTGCAATTGCCCCCTAAAGATGAACTACTTTTCATCCTTGTTCATTATATAATGAGCCATTCAGTTTGACAGACAGTGATAGGCTCTTCCAACATTGAAGGCAATCATTGTTCTGCAGGATAGAAGGTTGACCTTGAGATGTTCTGTGACCTCAAGGTCTGCCCAGTGTCTTGTGTCCTGGCTCGTGTTGCCTAGGAAGCACCTCTGAGATGGAGAAGCTCTGCGTGCAGACAGCTGATTGGGAAGCTCTTTGGGGACCTACATCTGAAGGGGAGGAAGGCAGAAGGGCTGGGCAGGATGGGGTGCTGGAGAGTTATGCAGTCACAACACAAGCCTCAGCGGATCCTGGGGGAGGGTCTGGAGCAGAGAAGTCCTTTTCCTTGGTCCCACATCACTGCGGACACTGTCTGCAGCCATGGAATGAAAAGATGCTTGCTCCTTGGAAGAAAAGCCATGAAAAACATAGACAGCATATTAAAAAGCAGAGACATCACTTTGCCAACAAAGGTCCATGTAGTCAAAGCTATGGTTTTTCCATCAGTCATGTATGAGTGTGAGAGTTGGACCATAAAGAAGGTTGAGCACCAGAGACTTGATGCCTTAAAACTGTGGTGCTGAAGAAGACTCTTGAGAGTCCTTTGGACAGCCAGGAGATCAAACCAGTCAATCCTAAAGGAAATTAGTCCAGAATATTCACTAGAAGGGCTGATGTTGAGCTGAAGCTCCAATGCTTTGGCCATCTGATGCAAAGAGGCAACTTACTGGAAAAGACCCTGATGCTAGGAAAGACTGAGGGCAGGAAGAGAAGGGGATGACAGAGGTTGAGATGGTTGGATGGCATCACTGATTCAATGGACATGAGTTTGAGCAAGCTCTGGGAGATGGTGAAGGACAGGGAAGGCTGGCGTGCTGCAGTCCATGGGGTTGCAAAGAGCTGGACACAGCTTAGTGACTGAACAGCAACAAACATTTGGAGGAGAGGGTGGGGCCTTGGTCCTGCTTCATAGCCCAGTCATTGTTCCTGGGTCATCCCTGGGAATGAGACATGACTTTGAACGAGGTGTCTTCTTTCAGCCAAAAGCAAGTTCCAAAGGTGGACTCTGCTGAGATTTGCCCACTGCCACCATCACAGGAGCGACATGGCTGTTCACTGCAGCCTGGAGAATAATGATGCAAACATGACTCATATGCTGTCTAACAGAGGAGATCTGGGGGCCTTGAAGTCAGAGGGGAGTTTCCTTGGAAAGACCTAACAAGAGCCAGCTTCTGAGATGGGCCCAGGACCCTGAGAACTATTTTACACATCCCATACCCTGAGTGAAGGCTTCCCAGGGGGCACTAGTGGTGAGGAACATGCCTGTCAGTGCAGGAGACGTAAGAGACATGGGTGTGATCGCGGTGTCAGGAAGATCCCCTGGAGGAGGAAATGGCAACCACTCCAGTATTCTTGTCCGGAGAATCCCACGGACAGAGGAGTCTGATGGGCTACAGTCCATAGGGTTGCACAGAGTCAGACACGACTGAAGCGACTTAGCATGCAGCACACACATGCCCTGAGCAACCGTGGAGACAGAGCTAGTGCAGGAGAGAGCGTCCTGGAGAGGCGGACGGAGACCGGATGTGGAGAGATGTGAAAGGTCCACTCTGAGTGAAGCGGTGGGACCAGAGCAGGGTCTCAGCCCAGGGGACAGGGGAGACAGGGCGACCAGTTAACTGGGGGTTCTGGAGCCCTGGGTACAAAATGCACCAAGCAGAGTAGATGGGATTGGGAAGATGGGTGGAGGTAAAGTGGCTAAAGGACTCACATGACTGACTTAATGGTTTGGGATCCATGTGACCCCAAAGCAGAGCTGTTCAAGGTTTTGAACCTGGAAGACCATGACCCAAAAGGGCGTTGGAATGGCAAGAGTCGTTAACACAAGATGGTCCAAAACTCTAGCAGTGTTCCAGTTAGGGACCAACACATCCTTTAAGCCTCCACTTGAGTGCCATGAGGATAGTAAAATTCCAGACTCTGGTCTTGACGGAAAATGCCATTTTACTCAGTGTTTGCACTCTATCTTCTGATGTCATGAGGAATTAAATACCAAACAGGTGCAAACTGCAGATGTGTACTCCAGGCTCAAAAGAACAGACTCTGCAGCACTGGTAGAATGACTGCTAAGCAGCTTTTGTTTTGGAGAAGGGTGTATTTTTCCCACTCTGAGTGTGGAAGAGAATATGATGAAAGCCAATGTGATGGGAAGATGTGTTCTCCATTCATCTTTGGACTGTGCAATTGATGATGGTCATTAATTAATCAATTAAATCATTAATTTCTTGAGTCATTGGCAATAAAAAGCAGAAAGATGTATATCTGCCAAAGTGAAAGTGAAAGTGTTAGTAGCTCAGTCATGTCCGACTCTTTGCAACCCCATGGACTGTAGCCCACCAGGCTCTTCTGACCATGGAATTCTCCAGGGCAGAAAACTGGAGTGGGTAGCCATTCGCTTTTCCAGGGGATCTTCCTGAACCAGGCATTGAACCTGGGTCTCCTGCATTCCAGGCAGATTTTTTTATCATGTGAGTCATCAGGGAAGCACAAATGATTTGCAGTCTCAGTGAAGACAATTATTCAGCAATTGAATACAAAGAAGCTCCATAAATTTGTTTTAACTTACCAAAGCAGTTAATTAAGAAGTAGAATAATTAGTCAGAAATCAATACTAATCAAAGTATGAGTTGCAGTGAGAAAGATGCCCAAGGAAGCAAATGAAAAGTCATTGCCAAAAGACAAACTGTTGATAAAACTAAGTAATCTAATTTTTAATATATTTTATGGCAAAAGAGGGATTCTCACCCTTTAATCTCATAAAAATACCAGAAGGAATAATAATAATTGGAAAACACTGTAAAAATGCAATTTTCTATTTAAATGCTTGAAAATAATGACAACCACCACTTATTTAATAGCAGAACTTTAAAACAGGAGGAAATCATTGGTGTGTGCGCTCAGTTGGTGAGTCGTATCTGACTCTGTGTGACCTCACAGACTGTGGCCCACCAGGCTCCTCTGTCCATGGAATTCTCCAGGCAAGAATGCTGGAGTGGTTGCCATTCCCTTCTCCAGGGGATCTTCCCGACCCAGGGACTGAACTCCAACCTCTGTGTCTCCTGCACTCAAAGGTGGGTTCTTTACCACTGGGCCACCTGGGAAGTATTAAAGAAATAAAGTTATCCGCTCAATTAATTTCGATCACGTACCCTTTATACACTAGAGCCTGCCTGCAGTGTGGGAGGAAGTTACTGAACTGCATGCAGGGCTGCCTGAGGATCTTAGGGTTTCCACCTCTCCCAGTGATAGCCTACAGTGAACGATGTCGGATCCATAATCTCCAAAGAAGATTTAGCTTCGACATCAGGGCCCAGGCTTGATCACTCCAGAGCTTTTGCGTAGCAGAGTTTTATTAAAGTATGAAACGGGCAGGGAAAGCTCTGACACAGACATCAGAAGGGGGGAGTGCCCCTCCCCTCTAGTCTAACCAAGGCCTCATATACTTTTCCCAGACCCACTCCCACAACATGCATCTTAAATTAACAAGATTAGAACTAACAACAGAAAGGTCTTACCAGACCCAGTAGAAAAGAATGCTTGTCCTTTCCCTCCTTGAGAGCCCCGGACCCCTTTCCCCTCCTCGGGGACCCCGGACTTCTTATCAACCTACGTAGTAATTGACTCTCTCTCACCAGGACCCAGGTTACAAAGAGATGGCACAGGGTTCCACCAGCCCACCCACAGGGGACTGATCAGCTTGGGACAAAACCCGGAAAACCAGCTCTAGGTGGACGCAGAAGCAGGCAGGAACTGGAGGGACCTCCGGCCTGAAAAGGAGAAAACTGTATTTCTGGGGTTGAAAAGTCTGTGACCCTCTCTGGGGCAGCTGTGTACAGGCTGAAAGAGGATAGGAACTTCCCTAACCGAGTCAGGAAAAGGGGAGCCTGGACACTAAAACTAGACACAGTTTAAATTCATCTCCCCCTGCTCTTTCCCCTTCAGTAACCAAAAGGCTGTTTTCTATGCCTGTGAACCTTTTCCGCTTTGTAAATAAGTTCATTGGATCAGGATCACTTTTTTTTTTTAGATCCCACCAATAAGTGATATCATATGGTATTTGTCTTTCTCTGTACAGATATACATACTATAAATAAAATAGATAAACAACAAGGACCTACTGTGTAGTATAGGGAGCTATATTCAATATCTTATAATAAACTGTAATGGAACAGAATCTGAGAAAGAATATGTATGTATAACAGAATCACTTTGCTGTACCCTGAGACTAACAACATTGTAAATCAACTATACTCTAGTAAAAAATTTTAAAAAATACAATAGAAATAAGTACACATTTTTATAACAAAAATTTTGAAAAGTTTGTAAATCCTGTGATATTGTACACTGAATAAATAGAAATGAGTTTGAGTTAACCAACATCTGGGTTATAAATATTTGTATCTTCCTAACATGGCTTCTTGTATCTCCGTGAGATAAAATTTCTATCTGCAGCATAAACGTGAGGAAGTTGAAGCAAGAGCAGGCAGCACGGTTCTCCAGGCGCAGAGCTGAGATGCACACCCTCCCAGCTGAGCTTCAGGGTTTGCATGTGCGTACATGCACAGTTATGTCGGACTCTTTGCGACCCTATGAACCGCAGCCCGCCAGGCTCCTCTGTCCATGGGATTCTCCAGGCGAGAATGCTAGAGTGGGTTGCCATTTCCTCTTCCAAAGGATCTTCCCGACCCAGGAATCCAACCCATGTCTCCTGCATCTCCTGAACTGGCAGGCGGATTCTTTACCACTGAGCCACTGGGGAAATCCTGAAATAGCATGATGAGCTTTATAAATCAAACAGCTCAAAAGACAAATGGGTGAAGATCTGAATCACAAATCCAGAGGAAAGCAAATCTAAATGATTTACAAGCCCATGAAAAGATCAAATTCACCAACCCCAGGGGAATGCAAATTAGCTTAGAAAGCAACTGCCACTTTACCCACATCTGACATCAAAACCCAAGAAAGAACAAGGGCCCCACTGCTGGGGCAGGTGTACGGAGAGTGTGAGAAGGGGCCTTTCTGACGGGCTATGAAGCGTGCCCTCCTTTGTCGAGGGCTGTTAAAGTTCACAAAATGATATCTGTCACCTGGAAACCCATTTCCCAGATGTGAACACAGGAGTTTTGCCGGCACATATGGACAAATGTATTATTTTGAGGTGGCAAATCTGATCAGCATCCAATTAATTGCCCATTGGTAGGGAAACTGCTGAATGGTTGAATAATTCCTGACGTATGCACTGCGTAAGTTAGTACGTGGATACTGAATGCATTAACAGCCACATCAGATGAGTTGGGGAGATTTCTACAAAGTACTATCCAGATAGGAAGATGAGCTGCAGAGAAACTTGCATGTTTTTATTTCTGTAAACAAGTGATGCCTCTTCTCTATGTGTCCTTGCAACTGCCTTACCCTGAATGCAGTGTTGCAACCTGATTCCTCGTCAGGAATTCCTTATCAGGTGGGAATAGAGAGAGGGCTTCCATAATTGGGGAGAGGGGGAAGAATAGGGAAAGAAGAGAAAAAGACTGTGCTTCAAATTAGGATAATAGTACAATCCAGGGCTTCCCTGGTGGCTTAGATGGGAAAAAAATCTGCCTGCAATGCAGGAGACCTGGGTTCAGTCTTTGAGTTGGGAAGATCCCCTAGAGGAAGGCATGGCAACCCACTCCGATATTCTTGCCTAGAGGATCCCATGGAAAGAGGAGCCTGGCGGGTTATGGCCCAAAGGGTCTCAAAGAGTCAGACACAACTGAAGTGACTTAGCACGCATGCACGCGTAGTCACAGAACATAGATATTTTTTAAGCCATTATTTTTTAATAACAGAAGCTCGAGCTAGAAAGTTGTGGAAGGCCATGACTCATAAAAAAGTACATTTTGCTGCAAGTCATCCCGTCTTTGTTCTGTGCACGTGTGTTCCAAACAGCTGATTTCTTGTGCTCCCATAGGGCAGCTGTCTCTGAAATCTGGGCGAAGCAGGATGAACTCTTGGTGTCACAGCCCAGGAGACCCCTGGCCCCTGGCAGACTCCCTCCAGAGAGAGACAACTCGACAAGACAACCATCTGCTCCCGCAGCTCCTGGTGGGTCCGCAGGTCAGTGCCCACTGCAGGGACCCCAGCCCACTGGAGGATGCTTCTCGTTGCTTGGTGGGGATGGGGGGCGAGAGGGGAGAGGTTCCCTCCGTCATGGCACCAGGGCCCTTCAAATTCACCAAGAGCGTCAGTCTGAGCTGCATCTTCACGCTTGTCTGTTTGTAACTCTTCAGCCGCTGAGAACAAGCCCACACACAATCTTTCAAGGTCAGGTATTGATTTTCAGTCTAAACAGTAAATCCATAGTGAAGAAGAAACGGCGCCTTATTAATCAGGCCTCCCCCACCTCTTCCCACGTCTCCTGGAATAATAAAGTCATCATGGCATGCTTGCTTTCTGCTTCCTGTATGGTCCAGTAAGGCCTGGCTGAATTCTCTAATGACCCCGAGTTCCTCGCCTGGAGGGGCTGGAGCAGTGGGTCTGAGGCAGGGGGTACGGAATTCAACCTGTAACACGTCACGGGCATGGCTTATTTTTTTTAATAAAAAAATATATATATATTTTTACAGCTAGATTTTCTTTTCACTTGCCATAAGTTCAACATGTCACTTAACACACAGAAGACTTTGGCCACAAGTGCTTGTGCACACCTATTTGCACGCACATACACACTCACATCTTACATACTCACACTCCAGTGCAATGCACACACATGTATGTTCACAAACATGCCTGCCCCCTACCTTGAATGCCTCATTCCAGACACATGAACCCGTTCCTAGGCTGCTGGGTGAACGCTGAACTCAACACCCAAACTGACTTCTCCTGATCCACTTCCAGGCGTGACCGGGTGACACGGCCAACTGTTTCCACTGGCCCCCGGGTACAGTCTGTGCTAAGTCACTTCAGTCGTGTCCGACTCTTTGAGACCCCGTGAATTGTAGCCCTCCAGGCTCCTCTGCCCATGGGATTCTCCAGGCAAGAATACTGGAGTGGGTAGCCTTTCCCTTCTCCAGAGGATCTTCCCAACCCAGGGATCGAACGCAGTTCTCCTGCACTGCAGGCGGACTCTTTCTCTCTGAGCCACCAGGGAAGCCCCACCACTCTCCCCCAGCCACGGTTTTCTTTGAAACAGAAGCATTCCCAATCCCCAGCAATGCCTCTATCTCCCCTGTTGTTGACAGGCGGTGGAGCAACCGCCTACTGTAAATCAAGCACAGATGGAAGCTCATGGTTCAGAATTGCCGCAGGGAGCATAAAGGGGCCTGTGTTCATGTAACCTGGCGCTTTATATCTGAGTGCAGGGCTGCTGATGGAAACCTGTTTGGGGGTTTCCACTCTAAAGACCAATGGGACTTCTGCTTTCGAGATAAAGGAGAAGCTAGCTGCCTTCAAACTTTTCTTCTGCTGCCTCTGGGGAACCCTGTGATTTGCATTTTAGATGTAAATTCATGCAAATCAGCACTCATTTTTCAGATGAAATTTGACCATTGAGGGCGATCTGGAGTTGTTTTCTGATGCCAGTGTGCATTTGATTCCCGTGTAATTTCTCAGCACATGGATTAACCTGCCATAAGCGTGGTGCAACTGTGATTGGGCATGCAAGACAAACGACCCTTATTGTGCAGCAAGGACGGGAAAATCTAATTATAACGCCTTTTCCAGCCTGTGACACAAAGCGAGGCTGGATGCCAGCTAATTAATTGGCTGGAGTGGGGGCCATCCAGGACCCTCCCTTATTGGGTCACTTACACTCTTTTAGCCTTCAGTGCAGAGACTGCATCTCACCCAAGGCCAGTTTGTTGCCAGTCAATGACTTCAGTTTCAGCAAAACAAAAGAATGCACAAAAAATCAACCCAAATTAGCCATCCCCTCACGAGCAGACCTTCCTATTAATACCTGGCTGTGTTCTTGTGAACGATGGATGTACTATTCTGCTGACCGCATCTGAATAAGTCGGAAAGCCCCGAGCAGAAGACTTCATAAAGGCTCAAGGCTTTGGAAAAATGGATGTCAGCAGAACTGACTAAGTTGCAGCTTTTCTTGGGTGTTAAGGAAATGAAGAAAAGGTGGGGAAGGTGCTTGTGTAGACTGTAGAGTGTGGGCTATCTAAAGACACACACTCTGTGTCATTACAGAGATTAGAGAAATTTCAGGAAAAACGTCACTGGAGAAAACATTGGTCTGTGAGGCAGGAAATCAACGTATGCTGAGTGCGAAGAGGTTCCCTGTGTGTTTTGTAAGGAATGCATGACGGAAGGTGACAGAAGGCATCCTGAACAAGATGCAGGATGCTTGGAGAAAGGCTGTGGTCCTTGGTGCATCATGAAGGGAATCAGCTAGGCAGCATCTCAGGTGTTCCTGCTGGGGTGAGTGGACCTGAGAGTTGACAACACACGCCCTCTTGATAATAACAGGAGAAATCATGCAAATGATTGCCTAAAGAATCCAGACTTTTTTTTTTCCAACCCTTATAACTCTCGTAAATCTATAAAAAAAACTACTTTTGAAATATGAGGGGCTAGTTCTTGCTGGCGTTTCACTTTCCTTCTCTTTTTTAGGAGATCTGGGGGGAGGGTTTGAAGCTGAGAGTGTCCTGCCACCTCCAACTATTGTTCGTCTCCAGGCCTCCGTGTGGCAGCCGGCAGGCTCCCCTGGGTGTGCCAACAGCTGCTGATGCCTCTGCGGGGACCCCACCAGCATCTCTCACTCAGGCCAAGAGTCAGATGGGCGGGAGGGGGCAGGTGGAGATTAATTGGCAGGAGGAGCCAGCTCGTTAGTGGCGAGGGGGTGTCTGCTGGGAAGCTAACAGGGAAGCGACAAGGGGAATTAGTGACAAATCGGTATTAAAACGCAGATAGAAAGGCCTCTGCTAAATCATTATGCTCATTCCCATAATGAGAGACCAATAAATAGGGGCGTCCCACCAGAGAGTCTGCAAATTGCGTGCAGGGGTGATGGGGGGGGTGGTCCTGCAGAAAGCGGTGACAGTGCTTCAGGGCTTGCAAAACTGTGAATCGGAGAAGAGGGAAAAGGATGATTTAGTCAAGTGATGCAATAACCGTTTTCAAGAAGCAAAGGGGCTGCCATGCTGAGGAGGGTGACCAGCTGTCCCCTCTCTCCAGTGAGGCTGGAACAAAGGGGCTTGAGCCCACAGGGAAGGGCGGGGTGGGCGGCCGGGCGGGGAGTGGGGGTGGCACGTCGCGTGCGGGGGCACCGGGACTGCCGGGCGCGGGCGGGGTGCACACCCAGGAGTAGAATGACGAAGCCTGGAGCGGACGCTGCAGGTTATCATGCCGGGAGGTCTTAGGACCGAGGCCCGTCGGGGTGGGCGCCCTGCCCCACGAAGACGCCCTGCGGAACTGGCTGGGCTGAGCAGGAGGGCAGGGCGCCCCCTGCTCGTCGGGGCTGCACTGTTCTCAGTGTGCCAGGTCCCAGGGATGGCTGGCCCAGAGCCCCCAGGGCCGACCCAGGGACACGGCCGGCCGTCGGGGGCAGGGGGTGGGGGGTAGGGGGAGTCCAGACTTCCCCTCCTCCCATTCCAGATGAAGCCTCCCCACGACCTTGAGCTTCTCACCTGCGTTTCTGCCTCCTTCCTGCCCCACTTTCAGGACCACAGCCAGTTCAACTCACCCACCTTGTTGACACCAGCCAGACCCACCCCCATCACATGCTTCCAAGTAATTTGATAATAATGCCAGCCAGCTGCTGCTGCTGCAGCTAAGTCGCTTCAGTCGTGTCCAGCTCTGTGCGACCCCATAGACAGCAGTCCATCAGGCTCCTGTCCCTGGGATTCTCCAGGCAAGAATACTGGAGTGGGTTGCCATTTACTTCTCCAATAATGCCAGCAGCCCAACAGCCCAACTAAAACCAAGCAAATACTTTGATTCTACTTTAACAAATGCAGTCATAGACCCATTCTCAGAATCTCTTTTGAAGTAGCGAGCTTGGGGTTCTCTGATTCTAGAGGGGACGACTACTGACTGTATTAGGAATAATCTTTCTCTAATCTTTTGAGAGCAGAGGCTGTAAATTCAGTTCGTGTAAAGCCGCAAAGTCAGCCTCAGAGATTGTTATTAGCGGAGAATTCCTCCCGGATTCTTGATGGCTATCACTCTGTGATGGTACTTGTCTTGTATTAATATTTCTTGTCTTGGAGCAAAATAATGGAAGATGAAACTCCACTTATTGAACCTCTGCTAAGATGGGCAGAGAGTAAATAGAGCCACTGCTTGCTGTTCGTGCCAAATCCTCATATAAATCTGAGTTCATCTCTTCTCTGATTTCATAGGTATTCAGCACGAATATCCCCAGAACCTGGCGATGATTAATCTTCCCAGCAGTTACCAGGCATCGTTGTGCTTGCTTAACGGGAGCAATCAGCGGCTTAATCACTGAGCTTTGTGCAATTAGATGATACAAACGACACCCTACCTGGCCAAATGTTTCTTTCGCTGGAGATCATTTTGTTTGTTTCCATGGAAAAAGTGCAGCTGTGGGCTGGGCCCAGGTCCGCGGCGGGCAAGGATGAGCAGATCCTTGGGCCGGGCACGCAGCTGGTCAGAGCACCTGGACGCATTGATGAAGAAGGCCAAGGTGGTGGTCTTCCTCAAGGGGATGCCGGAGCAGCCCCAGTGCAGCTTCAGCAACGTATTGCTGCAGATCATGCGGCTGCTCAGCCTACAACGTGCTGGACCACCCCCAGCTTCGGTGAGGCATTAAAGACTACTCCAACTGGCCCACCATCCCACAGGTGTAGCTCCGTGGCGAGTTTGGAGGAGGGGAGCCCTGACATTCTCCTGCAGATGCACCAGAACGGGGACCTGGTAGAAGAACTGAAAAAGCTGGGCATCCGCTCCGCTCTCTTAGATGAAAGAGCAGGACTCAAAGTGAGGGAGGGCGACCCAGGTGAGGAGCCACTGATGTCAGAGTCTCCCCTCCAGAGAAGCCTTACCCGTTCTGCTTCCCACTCTTCAGATGACTGTTTGCACTGGTTCCTCCAGTTTGTAAGCAGACGGCTGATTTTAGCCTGTCTGGTATTTGGGCAAGGAATATCCCATCGTGAACATAATCATAACCCCTGCACTGTCATAATCAAGGTTGTATTATGATAGTTGTCAACAAAATTCCTTCTTGTGTTGTTCTTTGCTCTTTGCCTGATTCAGGAGTAAACCTAGGAGCTTTTGAATTCTTGTTATTATTCATAGGTCCTCCACAAATATGTCAGCCTACAAAGATAATATAACCCCCTTCCCCAGTTTTTTTTTTTTTTTTTTTTTTTTGTAGCTTGTTCTGTTAAGGAAAATGATGGACAAGGAAGAAAATAAGATAATTGGGTTTTTCTGTTTTTTAAGAAGATAAATGGCCAACCCCTTGGGAAAAAAAAAAAAGAAAATTTGCAAGGTCTAGGAGGGTGTGGCATCTGGGGAGCAGTGACCTGGGGATGCTATAACCAGGCTGACATCTCTTCCTGACATCAGCCCAAGAACTGAGATTAAAAGATCATGGCCCCACTTTAACCTCTGCATCTTAAATAGAATGCACACCTGCATCTTACAGGTTTGTCCAGGAAAAACTCTTTGGCCAATTTTTAAAAAAATAACCTGTAAGTCACATGGACTTCCCAGCTGTGGTAAAGAATCTGTCTGTCAATGAAGGAATTGCAAGAGACGTGGGTTCGATCCCTGGGTGGGGAAGATCCCCTGGAGGAGGAAATGGCAGCCCACTCCAGTATTCTTGCCTGGAGAACCCCATGGACGGAGGAGCTTGGCGGACTACTGCCCATAGGGCTGCAAAGAGTTGGATACGACTGAGCGACTGAGCACATAGTGGGCCTGTCACGATATTCAACACGCTCTAGTGGGTTTAGTATGCTCACAATGGGTGCAACACAACCGCCATTCAATTCCAGAACATTTTCACCACTCCAGAAAGAAACCCTGAACCGCAGCAGTCATCCCCTCCCTCCCCAGCCCCTGGCAACCCCTCACTGATGCTATAGATCTACCTGTTCTGGGCAATTCATGTTAACATAAATGCAGTCATACAATGTATCCCCTTTTGTGTCTGGCATCTTTCATTTAGCATATTTTTGAGCTTCAAGCCTTCATTTCTTTTTATGGTTGAATAATACTCTATCTTAAGGAATATTCTACATATTCCAGAATATTTTGTTTATCCACGCAATCATCTGATGGACATCTGGGTTCTTTCCACTCCTTGCCATTGTTTGTTTGTTGTAAGTAATATTACTTTGAATTTATGTATTCAATCTTTCTGTGAACATGTGTTTTCAGTTCTTTTACATATTTGCCTAGGAATGGATTTCCTGGGTGATATGGTAATTTTATGTTAAATTTTAGAAGGCCTGTCAAGTGCTTTCCACAGTGGGTTCATTGTTTTACACTCTTGGCAGAAATGATGAGGATTCCTATTTTTCCATATCCTTGCCAACTCGTGATTTTCTCCTTTTCAGATTAAAGCCAGCCTGAGTGGGTGTGAAGCGGTATGTCCCTGTGGTGACTACTAAGGATGTTGAACATCTTTTTATGTACTTCTTATGTTCTCTGGGAAAATATCTGTTCAAATTCTTTGTGCATATTTTAATTGGACTATTTATCTTTTTTAATGTTGAGTTTTAAAATGCCTTTCTATGCAGGCAGATCTCATTTTATTGTTCTTTCACTTCATTGTGCTTCACAGATATTGTCATTTTTACATATTGAAGGTAGTGGCAACCCCATGTTGTTAGATGATATTTAACATTTTTTAGCAATAAAGGTTTCTTTTGTAAACTCATTTGGCTGCAGAGTCTTAGATGCAACTTGAGGCATCTTTAATTATGGCACGCGGGATCTGTTTCCCGAACCAGGGATCATACCAAGGTACCCTGCGTTGGGAGCTCAGAGCCTTAACCACTGGGCCACCAGGGAAGTTCCAATAAAGTATCTTTCGATTAAGGCATATATATTATTTTTTAGACATAATGCTATTGTACACAAACTGTGATGGAAATGCAGTTTTTATACACAGTATGTTGTTGCTCAGTTGCTCAGTTGCCTCTGACTCTGTAACCCCATAGACTGCAGCAGACCAGGCTTCCTTGTCCTTCACTATCTCCTGGGGTTCACGCTAACCCATTCCCATTGAGCTGGTGATGTTATCTAACCATCTCATCCTCTGCCGCCCCCTCCTTCTTTTGCCTTTAATCTTTCCCAGCAGGAGGGTCTTTTCCAATGAGTCGGCTTTTCACATAAAGTGGCCAGAGTACTGGAGCTTCAGCTTCAACATCAGCCCCTCTGCTGAACGTTCACACAATGAGTACGATATGCGCCGGGTAACCATAGCCATAACACTTCTGTAACTCACTCTATTTCTATATTCACCTTATACCGTGATCTGGAAATGAACTCACAGTATCCCTGGGGTCTTCTTGTAGTTTAGATACAAGATTCATACCAGATCCATGATTTGCAAACATCTCCCCCATTCTCTAGATTGTCCTTTTACTTCCTTGAGTGCTTCTTTGATATACATAGTTCTTAATTTTGATGAATTTTTTGGTAAACTTTAATCAAAAGTCTTGGGTCAGTGTTTCTGAACTTGTTTTCAGTATCATTCCACTGAAGAAAAAATTCTAATTTAATTTGATGAGATGCATTAAAAGTTAAGGAACAGATTTTTGTTAAACAGCCTTCAGCTTTGAAGGGCCACAAGCCATTGCAAATGTATAAGATTTCCTCCAACAATCAATTTTTCCCCTTGGGGAGAAACTTTGCTGCCTCGATTCTGGCAAGAATTAGGCGTTAGGTCAAAGCTAGTGCCCTTCAACTGAACTAGGGTGATTTTGTGGGATGTGAGATTCTGTGGGTTCAGTGGGACTGGATCTCGCGTTTCCATACGTGCTCAGCTAGTCCCAGTGGGGGCGGTTCCTCTGGCCACGTTCAGGGATAGGATAACGAGGCCGAACGACCTTTCTGAGAAATGCCAGAGGGGACGTTGGTCCATGGAGACTCTAGAGTAGCATCCTGGGGAGTGACGGGACAGCTGCTGCCTCCAGTGTAGCTCCTGAGAAAATCCATGTCAATCTCTTGCCCATCTCCGTGAGCACCAGGACAGTCTGGACCTCCCAGAAGCTGAAGAATCTGCTCTTTACTTAGTGAACGGGTAGAGCTGGTCTGCATTAGGGGTGTGGGGTTTCCCTAGTGAAGCAAAAAATGAACCCAGGAAAATGAACTCTTCCAGAAGAATCTCAAGGGATCCTGATGACTTTAGAGCCCTGGGAGCGTCATCTGAAGTGTCAGAGGCCACAGAGATGGCGGGTTGTCTACTGTGGCCGGACTGCCTGAAATCCCCAACAGCCCCAGAATTGCCCCGACTTCTGGAAATAAAGGCTTCCCTCGTGGCTACAACAGTAAAGAATCTGCCTGCAATGCAGGAGACCTAGGTTTGGTCCCTGGAAAGGGAGGCTACCCACTCCATTATTCTTGCCTGGAGAATTCCATGGATAGAGGAGCCCAGAGAGCTACAGTCCACAGGATCTCCAAAGAGTCAGAAATAGAAGTGGGTGCACATGGATCCCCACTTTCGGAGTAGACAAGATGACCTCAAACAAGTGAGAATTGGGATTTCTATACCCGGTCCCCCCTCCTCCCCACTCCCAGCCCCACCACTCTGATTCACAGGTCCTACAGAACAGAAGGGGTCCGGTTGAGAGTTGCTAGGCGACACGTCGAGATGTGACCAGATCAGAATGAATGGCTGCAATGGATGTTCTGGATGACCTGTGACTTTTTGTTTGCTTTTTATCTCCCATTCTGATTGTTCAGATAATTAAACGTGGCCATCCAGGCAGCCTGTCATTGAGAAGCCTGCTCTACTGAAGCAGGCATTTAGTTTCCAAGCAAGGAATAGAGACAGTAAAATTTGATTTACTGTGCAGTTAGAGCCCATGCTTCATGGCTTCTTTCCTTTCTTCTTCCTCCTCTCCTCCTCCTCGTCTCCCTCATCTTCCTCCTCCTTTTTCTTGTCTTCTCCATTGAACCAAATAATGTTTCATTTTTCCTTATTTTGAAAGTAGGTATTATCCTCCACCAAAGACTGAACGATTAATTTATCTCAAGAACCAGTGTAAATGATCTCTTGGTTAGTGGTTTCTTTGGTGATAAATATCTCACTTCTGGTCTTCTTGCTCCATATTTAGAGAAAGTTGAGTTTTCTTGGATAGTTTTCTGGAAACTTTTAATTATCTAGAGGAAACCTTATGGTGAGGTGAACATGTGGAAGATAAATAAATCCACAATAAGAAAGCTTTTAAAACTGTACACATTTAATCAATTCTTTATGTGTCCAATGTGTTACTCAAAGGAATTGATAACATACTTTTTTTCCTGGAGAAGCAGGTGGCAGTTGAATTTTTAGAACAATCTACCATTAAGTGGTCATTTTGGTATAAGAAAACAGTGAAAACATGGATGCCTCATTATTTATCATCTTTTATGACGAAAATATCTTGTTAGGTATCATCGAGGCTACAAAGTAACATGACCTCATGTCTGTGACCAGAGACAGCTCATTATCTAGTGAGTCAAGATTAAAACATGCAGGGACTGAGTAACATTCCATTGTGCATATGGACCGCATCCTCTTCACCCGTTCATTTGTCAATGGACCTTTCGGTGGCTTTCATGTCCCGGCTGTTGTAAATACCGCTGCAGTGAACACTGGGGGTGCATGTGTCTTTTTGAACTATGGTGTTCTCAGGGGACACGCCATAAAAGGGAAGGAGACTGGGCCACAGAGATGTGGATGGACCTCGGGCCTGTCATGCAGAGTGAAGTAAGTCAAAAACAGAAAAATAAATAGCATATATTAACGCGTATATGTGAAATCTAGAAAAATGGTACAGATGAGTCTGTTTGCAGGGCAGGAAAGGAGATGCAGACATAGAGAATGGACTTGTGGACATGGAGGGGGGAGGGGAGGGGGGGAAGAACTGGGAGACTGGCTTTGACATATATACACGACCATGTGTAAAACAGATAGTGGTGGGAAGCTAAGGCATCATGGCATTAGCTCATGAAGAATCTAATGGTTTAAATGGGTTAAATCCATATATGCATGTGTGTATAGCAGAGGGAACTCAACTCAGTGCTCTGTGATGACCTAGAGGGCTGAGGCATGGGGTGGGAGGTCCAAGAGGGAGGGAGTACATGTGTACATATAGCTGATTCACTTCATTGTACAGCAGAAGCTAACACACCATTGTAAAGCAATTATACTCCAATAATAATAATAATAACCCAAAACTTGTACGGGAAACTGCAACCAAATCAGTGGAAAAGCAGTCTTATAAGGAGAGATCGCAAAGGCTGGTATTTCAGAAGAAGGCAGGCTTTCGCTCAGGTGATTCAAGTGCAAGTCACATTTAAGTGAGATGATGAGAAAATAAACAGAATTTAAGACACTGGATACGAAGGAGAACATCCAGGAGGGGGTACCTGGGCAGCGGTGCAGAGGACAAGGAAGGGACCGCAGCTGAAGGAGAACGGTGACCACACAGACTCACGAGGGGTCCAGTTGTGACGGGTGCAGCCACACTCCCCAGTGTTTGGCAAACACTGTGGTCACGCAAAGTGATCAAGGAAATGGCAGCCCTCTCCAGTGTACTTGCCTGGAGAATCCCAAGGACAGAGGAGTCTGGCAGACTACAGTCCATCGGGTCGCAAGAGTCGGACACGACTTAGCGACTAAACCACCACCACCAAGCGATGGAGTCGTGGGAGAAATGGCCTGGTAGTGGGTGGACCAGAGGCAGAGAGATGGTCAGGAGCATGGTCAGGGAATTCGGGAGTGCGATGCTGAAGGTGTGGCGGCTGAGAGTGGTCAATGCAAACAGGAGGGAAGGACTGGAAATGCAGACTGAACCACATGGAGAAAACTGCCCAAGGCTAGGCAACTGATTGGCTATGCAGGGAGGTGAAAAAGAGGAAAGAACGAAAAATGAATGAAGAGCTTCATGTCTGCATGATTAGAAACATGATGAAAAGCGAAGTCAGGAGGAGGGGGTGGTTTGGGAGGGAAAATTATTGTGTGTTTCAAGAGCTGAAGGTCCAATAAGCAGATTCAGGGGCTGAGTGAAGTCCTCTTTTTCCTCATCATCCTTTGTTCTTATCTCAGTTTTTGATGCCAGTAACAACCAGCTAGGGATTCCCTGGTGGCTCAGCAGTATAGAATCCACCTGCAATGCAAGAGACCTAAGAGATGCAGGTTCAATCCCTGGGTCAGGAAGATCCCTTGGAGAAGGGAATGGCAACCCACTCCAGTACTCTTGCCTGGAGAATCCCCTGAACAGAGGAGCTGGCGGGCTACAGTCCATGGGCTTGCAGAGTCGGACACAAACAGGAAACCTGGGAAACATCTGGACTTCTCTTTTCACTCTGTCATGTCTTTTAGTAAACATAAATGCTCCAATGTAATGTGATCAAACATTATGATTAGTGGGGTTTTTTGTTGTTTTGTCTCATTAAAGAAAGCTTTATCCAAAAGTCATGAGGATATTTCTCTATGCAATTATGTACATGCTTTAGCATTTTCTTTCCACATTTGTGGCATTTATCCACCTGAAAATAAACTTTTGATGTATGGTATATGAGGCAGGGCTCTGATTTCATACATGCTTCTTCCATGTAAATAACTTACGTCAACATTTATCAAAAGGACACATCCTTTGGTCTCAAGTGTCACCATGGGCTTGTGCCAAGAGCACACGCATATACAGATTTGTTTCCATTTAATCCATTAGGTTCTTCATGAACTAATGGCATGATGCCTTAGTTATTGTACTTTATAACAATGATTCTGGGGTGGTAAGCAGTTTTTCCATTTCCTAAATCATTCTCCTTCGCGAGTGATTTGAAGTTCCTCTAGGAGCCTTTCATTGTTGGTATGTAGAAATGAAATTTATTTTTATATGCTGAGCTTTTGTAAGCTTTCATTTTGCTAGATTTTCCTTTAGACTCTAATGGATTATTTTTTATGAATTCATTCCTATATATAAAATTCATATCATCACCATTTTCAGTTTTTGTATTTTTCCTTTCTTTGTTATTCTTGCCTATCCGTATGGCTGGGCCCTCCAGTACACTGTGGAAAGAAATTTGTGATATAAAGCATCATTATTTTTTTGTCCCTAATCTCAGAAGAAAAAAATTAACTTTTGCATGATTAATTTCAGTATTTGCTGTACATTTTCTTTTGTAGAATAATTTCATTAGACTGAGAAAAATCTCTTCTGTCTTTAGTCTATTAGGCAATTTGTGATTTTTGTCATGAAAAACCTTGTTTATCAAGTGCTGTTTCTGCCTTTGTGACTTTTTTCATTTGTTCTGTTATCATGTAGGATTACATCAACTGATTTCCCAAAATCAAAGCAACCTCGCCCTGTGGAGTTTAACCTAATTTATTCGTGATAACTGTACTTTTGGCCAGCTTCAATTTGTTCATATTCTATTTAGACGTTTTGCATATGGTGGTGGTTTGGTTGCTAAATTGTGCTCGATTCTGCAACACCATAGACCGTAGCCCCCCAGGCTCCTCTGTCCATGGGATTTCCCAGGCAAGGATACTGGAGTGGGTTGCCATCTCCTTCTCCAGGGGATATTTGAGAAAATATTGATCTGTATAATTTCCTTTCACCTACTGTTCTTGTCAGATTTTATGTTAAGGTTTTATATTAATTTCAGAAAGTGACATGAGATGTTTTCTGTCCTCCAAATGAGTTTATATGTACGTATGTATTTGTCTTTTTTTTTTTACAGAGAAAAGCTCTGTGACAAGACACTTGGACCTAGGGTTTTTCTTACAAGGTTTTTTTAAAGCTCTGTATTATGGAAATATTCTGTTTATATTTAATGCACTTACTGGTATATATTTTTTTCATTTTTTGCAGCCTTTTATTTTAAATTGGAGGATGATTACAATACTGCAGCGGTTTCGCCATACATCCCCATGAAGCCTCCAGAGGCATACATGTGCCCCTGCCTGTTAAAACCTCCCTCCCCATCCCCTCCCTCCAGGTGTCACAGACTGGGCTCCGTGTGTCGTATAGCGAATCCCCCCTGGCTGGCTGCTTCAGGTGCGTACGATGCTACTCCCTCGACTCTCCCCACCCTCTCCTTCCCCAGCCGTGTCCACAAGTCTGTCCCTGTGTCCGCGTCTGCACGGCTGCCCTGCAGATAGGTTCAGCAGTACCGTCTCTCTAGATTCCTGCTGCGGCTGCTGCTATGTCGCTTCAGTCGCTTCAGTCGCGTCCGACCCCATAGACGGCAGCCCACCAGGCTCCACCGTCCCTGGGAATCTCCAGGAAAGAGCGCTGGCGTGGGTTGCCATTTGGGTTTAAATGTACCATCTTACTTTGTAGTTTGAACTTTCCCCATATGTTCTGTGTATTTTTCTCCCCTTTGTTGTCCCTTGGTTTAAAATAGTAATTTTTAAAATCCATTCTTTTGGGGGAAAGTTGCTTTAAAATGTTGTCTTGCTTTCTGTCATACAACATGGACCAGTCATAATCTTACCTGCATCACCCCCCTGGTGAGCCCCCTCCCGCCCCCATCCCCCCCGTCTAGGTCTTCACAGGGTGCCAGGCTGGGCTCTGTGTGTTATACGGCAGCTTCTCACTAGCTATTAACAGAGTATTGTTTAAATCAAACTTTCCTCTTCACTGGTATAAAAGCCAGGCACCCTACTTCTGTTCTTTTAATACTTATTCTAGAAATTGTACCATGCCTACGTAACTTACTGCTTTTAAAACAATTTGTTACTTTCATCCTTTTTTCAGAACAATGCAAGGGGATTATAACACTTGACTGTTTATCCTTGCCTGCTTAATTTATTATTGCTATTTTAAAGCTTTTTTAATCCTCAAGAGACATTATTTTTGTATAGTAAATTTTATTTAGATTTACCCATGTATTTCCACTTTGTCGGGGCTTCCCTGGGGGCTCAGACAGTAAAGAATCTGCCTGCAATGCAGAGACAGCAGTTTGATCCCTGGGATGGAAAGATCCCCTGGAGAAGGGAATGGCAACTCGCTCTAGTATTCTTGCCTTGGAGAATCCATGGACAGAGGAGCCTGGCAGGCTATAGTCCATGGGGTTGCAAAGAGTCAGATATGACTGGGTGACTAACACTTCTACTTAATTTGACCTTATTTTCTTCTTGTATTTCAAACCTTTGACTTGGGCTAATTTTTCCTCTACTTGACCTATATTCTTAAGAATTTCCTTTAGTCTTTTGTTGCCAGTGCTTTCAGCCTTTGTTATAAAGAGTGATTGTTTAGCCCTCATTCTTGGAAGATATATCTAATGGATAGAGATTATTTCTCCCCCACTTATTGAAGATGTCAGTTCTCTGTCTTCTGACTTCAATGGTTGTCAACAAGAAGTCAACTAGGAGTCTCATTCCTTTGAAGGACTGTCTTTGTCTCTCTTTCTACAAACACACACACATGCACACTCTACTCACACGTGTATATATCTATTTCTGGCTGCTTTTACGATTTTTATTATCCTTTCAGTTTTTGAAGTTTCGTTTTAATCTGTCTTCATGTGGATTTGTTTTCATTTTTCCTGTTTGAAATTGGTTGCACTTTTGAACTTGAATCGTTAGGTAAATTATGGCAAAACAGCTTGTGAGAGTAGGGAGGATTATGAGAAAGCCATCACAAAGAAAGGAGCAATCAGATTCAGAAGGTGTGGGAGGGAGAAGTTGAAAATAGAAACATGCCATCAGGACCAGATGCTTAGAAAAGGAGCAGTGACGTGTGTGTGTGAGTGTGTGTGTGTGTGTGAGTGTGTGTGTGTGTGAGTGTGTGTGAGAGTGTGTGTGTGTGAGTGTGTGTGAGTGTGTGTGTGTACGCGCACGTGCTCGCGCATAAAATTTAGAGTTGTTGGTCACACTTAAACTCAGAAGCTACATAAAATTTGTATAAATTATCTTTCTTCTCAACATCTCACTGAATTCCTAGTACAATGTTTGAAAAGGGAGATTTCTAATATTAATTCTTAAATTCCATAACCAGAGTGAAAACTTGGAAGCATAAGACTGAACTTTGAGGTCACAGTGATCATGGGAGTTTTCCCTGAACTGAAAAGAATGCTAACTTTTCAGTTGTCTCATACAATTTGAACACGTTGCTTGAAAATCAGTGTAAAATGAGAGCATCAGAAACACGACATCAGTTTTCTTCGTATTATATAAAGTGCAGTCACCTTAACACTCTTACAAGTGTCAAATACCCAGAGTCGCTATTTGTTAAGAATGCACGTAATGAAAAGTAGATTTCATTCCGGTGGCTTAATGCCCTGATTAATTAATTATGCTCAAAGACAGCCTGGTGAGTCGTGTGGAGTGCCCATCGATTTCCAGGATGCGTACAGGCAGGGAAGCCGACCCACGGGGAGCAGCCTTAATCCTGCAGTCCATGCCGGCCCCTTTGTTGAAGCCAATCGTATCTGACACTCCAGGATCCCAGCGTTCGGCCTGTGCTTCGGCAATTGGCTTTTTTCCTGCTTAATAAAGAAATGGGGAGAGACCCACAGGGCTCTCACAGTCTGTCAAGTTCCTCCCTGTCGACTCCACTTATCTCTTCATTCTCGAGAATTTCTCAGGCTACTGAGAGAATAATGTACTGAAACCATTTCTTCCCAGAGAGACAAATGTTCTCAAGCCTTTTCTAGCCATAAGGGGAGCTCTGTGACCTCTGCACTCCGTAGACCCCCAGGCTGGCTCGGGGGTTGGGCCTGGGACACCCGCTCTTCCAGGGTGACCTCTTTGTCCCGAAACTGCTCTCACTGTTACAGAGGATGTCCACCTCAGGGCCCTGATACCGGCTAAGAGGATTTTCCACAGATCCAAACTCACCAGGAGCAATTATAAGACTTGCTGATCCAAAGTGTATTTGGCAGTACTAGGTACCTACTCAGGCTTGCATCGAGCATAAAGTTACCTATGTATGTGTGCACGCATGCGTGTGTGCTCGCACGCATGAGGGCATGCTTGTTTTGAGTCTGAGCTGCATGATTTACAGGGGATCCGCATGGGATCCGTTGCACATTCTCACTTGATCCTGTTTTAGACTATCAGAAGCACCAGGAAAGATTAAATATTCAAGTGTCCAGCCCTGGAAAATAATGGCGAAGGCCACTCTGTCTGGAGCTTACAGAAGGCTGAAAGGGTGTGGGGCAGTGAGATGGAAAAATCCTGGGCCACCCTCAGTCCTGACATTGCTGCTCACGGGCTGGATGATCCTTCGAAGTCTTAACTGCACATGACCTGGGAATGATTCTCAGCTTTTAGAGTTGCTGTGAGAGCTAAATGGGATAATGTACATTCAGCACTTGCCCAGCAAATGACGCAATGGACTGAATGTCCGTGTCTCCCCAAATTCATATGCTAAACCCCTAACCCCAACGTGATGGTACTGGGAGGTGTGGCCATGTAGGTGATTAGGTCACATGGACGTGCCATCGACCTGCTCTCATTCTGCCCTTCCCCGCATGTGGGGGCACAAGAAGTCTGCAACCCAGAAGCAGTTGCTTACTGCATCATTGACGCCCCGATCTGACTTGCAGCCTTCAGACCGGTGAGAAAAACGTATCTGCTCTTTATCTGACATCATTAGCTATAGCACCCTCACCCCCATAAACTGAGAAACACGGTACCAGTTTAATCTAAGGGTGCCCCCTTGCTAGCTAAGAAACAAGGATATTAGAGCGAGTGGTCTAGACATTTCTTTCTGGTGCTTACACATTCTGACTTTAATACTGCAGTATCAGACTTCAGATGTCTATGTTTACCAGTGTGACTTGTACAAATGCAGCTGGATTTTATCTCAAAATGTTCCCTCAGTATCTCAAAGAAAGCTCAGAAGATGGAGATGGTAGCCAAGCTGTCTGTCTGAAGGGTTTTTTTCCTTTTGCCCATTTGAATGATTGATTACCCAGAAACCTGAGTCACAGAGGGTCACAAACACAAAATGATGAGCTGAGGTGAGGGGGCTCTTTGTGAAACTCCTACTGTGCACTAGACATCTTCATACAGTTTCATTGAGTCACGTGAGAAGCCCTCCAAGATCAGCAAAATCAGCATCTCTTGTTTTGCAGATGAACCTTGCCGAGAGGTCTCATGGGTAGAAAGCAAGAGAGTGCAAGTCTGAGCCCTTTCCATCTGACCCTGAAGCCTGCGTTTCCTCTTCTCAACTGCACTGTGAGTAATGAGTCAGGGGCCCAGAGGGGAAGACAGATGGAGCGATGGGGTCCCTGGGGAAGAGGGTGATGGAGTCAGCGGTCCAGAGTCACTGATTGGACCCTGGTGGGAACACAGGAATGAGGCGGCCAGGGCGTATGTCTTGGGACAGAAACAAGCAGAAACTGGACATCCTGCGGAAAGTCAAGGCCAAGCTCCCACCACATTCAGAAGGCTGGAGATCAAGCAAAGCGTCTCCTTTCCACCTACCACTGTTAATGACTCCTATGTCCTACTTTATGCGAAGATACAACTGTTTTTCTGCTATGGTTTAATTTCCTTAAACAACTGGGACCCAGAGAGACTCTGTCACCATCCTGCAAATTCAGAAAAGGTTTATAAACTGTGAAAAACAACGGGAAATTGTGGCAGTCACATAAATGCTGCACTTTAGGATGTCTGATACAGGAAAAAATAGACTTTCTAGGGTTCTCTAAAGTCTCACTTGCATAGAACACTGAAATTGTTCTATTTCTTGTTCAGTTTTTTTATTAAGTAGAGAGCCTGAGAGACAGACAGAAGTGTAAGCAAAAGGTAATTCAATTTATAAACATTCAGCTTAAATATTTCTAGAAAATGCCTGTTTACAGATCACAGGTATGACTGCCACATGCCTGGACTATTGTTTCAGAAGCCAGCATCCCTTTATTCTTCACCAGAGGACGTATTAGCTGGCTTCCGATCATAAGGACACTTTTTTTCTAGATTATTGACTTCATTTTACATGCTGCCATCCTAAATCCAATATTTTCTTATTTGATAGACAGCAGCTGATTGACTTTACTAAGCTTTTATATCCCATGTTTCCTTCCTTATTCTGAGGGTCAGCCATTGCAGCTGCTATTCCCCTGTTGGAATATTTAAAAAGCATTTTTACTAAGCCCTGCTATTGAATGTATTTGTAAGGGAGCACAATTGACTCCTTACTTATGATCCACATTTGGCTAATGAGGCTGGTCCTTATCAGAAATTGCAGGTTGAGAGAGTTAGATAGCATCACCAACTCATTATAACTCATTAGACACGAATTTGAGCAATTTCCAGGAGATAGTGGAGGACAGAGGAGCCTGGCGGGCTGCAGTCCATGGGGTCGCGAAGAGTCGGACACGACTTGGCCACTGAGCAGCCATTAGTTCTTGGATTTTGGTTTTAGAATAAACGCAGTTCACGTGCAGCTGTTCTTGAATATCCGCCTTAAGGCAATGAAAATCGAATGACTAGGATCTGAGTCGAGGGTGTCGCAGACCCGAGCCCCTTCTGCAAGTTGAGATCTGAATCCCAGTGGGCTGGAAAGGAGGAAGTGTCTCAGTCTTCTGGACCCTGCTTTGTGTCGCTGAGGCCGGGGCTCTTCCAACCACGACTCTGCTCTCTGCCTGTTGATTCCCGTGAGGTTCTAACAAAGAGGATGCTGGAGGGAGACCGCTAGGCTGGGGGTCAGAGTGGGATTTGATCTGCTCAGAGTGATGATTGTAGGAACCTGCCTTCACCATGACAGTGCCCATTGACCCCAGTTTCCAGTTCTACCCACGCCCCCAAACTAGCCCCAGTGCACCCGCTCAGAGATGAGAATACCAGCCAGACAAACACTCCCACAGCTAAGTTTTAGTATCAGCATCCTGAATATTGCATCAATACTGGTGATGCAACTTCCCCACGTGCTCACCCATCCTGAACCCTAATCAGCTCACCCTCTTCCCTTGGTGACCCCAGCTCAGAGAGTGGCTGTTTCCTGCACATTGTATCTTCGTGTTATGATCTGGCTCCTTTTCAATGCTTTGCTGTTGTTCAGTCATCAAATTGTGTCTGATTCCTTGTGAGCCCATGGATGGCAGCATGCCAGGCTTCCGGGTCCTTCACTATCTCCCAGAGCTCACTCAAACTCATGTTCATTGAGTTGGTGATGCCATCCCACCGTCTCATCCTCTGTCACCCTCTTCTCCTTCTGCCCTCTAATTTCCCAGCATCAGGGTCTTTCCCAGTGAGTTGGCTGTTCACATCAGGTGGCTTTCCTTCTTAGTTAAATAATTGTGTATATTAATTTCTCTTTGTTAAAATGACTAGTGGAATTTCTATGTTCCTGAGTAGACCTTGACTAGTGCCATCAAATGCCATGAAATGGCAGTAAGAATACCTGCCTATTATTATGGGTTGAATTGATTCCCTCCATATTCATATGTAGAAGTCCTACCTCCAGTATCTCAGGATGTGGACTTACTTGGAAATAAGGCCCTTGAAGATGCAACTAGTTAAGAGGAAGCGCTCCTGGAGTAGATCAGGTTCCTGATCCAATATGACTGGTGTCTTTGTAAGAAGAGGAGATTAAGACAGATGCGTGAGTAGAAAACACCCTGTAATGACAGGTAGAGACGAGTAATGTGCCTGCAAACCAGGGGACACAGGGTTGCCTGCTGTCGCCAGAAGTAGGAGAGAGGCACTGAAGACCTTCTTCACCAGGGTCCTCAGGAAGAAACGATTCTGCCCACACCTTGATGCTGGACTTCCAGCCTCCAGAATTTTGAAGAAACTGCTTTGCATTGTTTTTAGCCATCTGGTTTGTGGGCCTTTGTAACAGCAGCTCTAGGAATGCACCTAACTTAGGGACTGCTCATGATAGTAAACAAGGGTTGTAGGAGATCAGTTTGGTGCCTGATGCACGCAGATTCTCAGTCAAAGGGAGCTGTTCTTAACCTCATTCACTTGACTGTTACAGGTCATTCTGTGGGCTGTGCTTGGCTTCCTCCTGCTCATGAGCCCCGTGGCAGGAGCACGTGTTGAAGGTGATCAGGGTGTCCCTCCTTTAGGATTGGAGGCAGAGGGACCCCTGGGCAGGGTCATCCCAGCTCCTGAGCCCCCCAGGGATCAGCTGAGACCACTGTGACCGTGACGGTCTCAGTTTGGCTCCCTCTGCACTGTCCTGCCTCCTCCCCCCGTCACCCTAGGATGGTCTTCAGCAAACCTCTGCACACGTGCCTCTGACTCAGTCTGCTTCCCTGGAGAGTCTGATACCTTAAAGTAAATCCAAAGCCTGCATTTAGGTCCAGCTTCACCCATGGTTCAGCAGGTGAAGAATTCCCCTGCCATTGCAGGAGACACAGGAGACGTGGCTTGGATCCCTCAGTCAGGAAGATCCCCTGGAGAAGCAAATGGCAACCCACTCCAGTATTCTTGCCTGAAAAATTCCTCTGGACAGAGGAGTGTGGTGGACTACAGTCCAGAGTCTCAAAGAGCTGGACACAACTGAGTGACAAAGTACACACACACAGAGACACGCGTGCACATGTGTGTGCGTGTGCACACATTTAGATCTTCCAAAGCTGAATTTGCACAAGTACAGGGTCTGTGAGAGAACGACAGATTGTACAGAAATTCTTGCAATTTCATATTGCTGTTCGTTCACCTAATGGCTCAACACTGTTTGTTCAGCAACATGAGCAAATCGCTGCATTCTCTGACTGTTGAGTCTGACTTGAGCAGCGCTATGGATTCTCTATAAGAAACCCAGCAGATCATCAGGCGGTGCTTCTTATCTGTGTGCTGAGCCGGTCAGTCATGTCCCACGCTTTGCAGCCCCATGGACGTTAGCCCACCAGGCTCCCCTGTCCATGGGATTTTCCAGGCAAGAATACTGGAGTGGGTTGTCATTTTTTCCTCCAGCGGATCTTCGCAACCCAGGGACTGAAGCTGAGTCTCCTGAGTCTCCTGCAGGGCAAGTGGATTCTTTACCCAATGACCCATCAGGCTGATTTAAATGTTATATTCCTAACCTGTAAGGGGGGTGGCCTCAATTAGAATACACATCTGAGACTGCAAAATCCAAGGACATTCTGTTCTGCAACTGGGTTTACTTTTGTTTGCTGAAAATAAAGATGATATTCCATGTGAATGCATGTAATCTTTCTGTCTACCGTAGAAGACAGTTCTGTAGATTTTAAATGCCAAATACCTAAAACACCTATGAATTTGCTCCTTTGTCCTATTTTAAAAATGCTTTCAAAGTAATTTGTGATGTGAGAAAGCATTTGAGTAGTTTGCAGCTTCAAATTTTATCCGTAATGGAATGCCTACTTTTCCCTGCACATCATTACAGGTCTGATACCAGTGGCAACAAGTCAATTTAGAAATTGCTACCTTTCAAGAAGAATGTAAAGTGTTCACTGTTTACCATGCGTGTGGGTTAGTGCATAGAATTCACAAAGATATTCTTATCATCTAAGCCATAAAAGAAAGAGATTCTCAAATTCTTACTTTTCACCTCTTTGTCTTGTTTCTTTCAGAATGGAAAGTTAGAAAGAGTAAGAGGAGGGTTCAGCAGGGCAGTGGCTTTTCAATGCTTCCAATAAAGGACGTCTTTTGGAATTTCATCAATTTAGTGAGAATTTCATGAGATGCTTGCACTTTTAACAAACACTACTTGAGGAAACACATTATTGTAAAAGGTATGAATTCAGTAACAGCTTGGAGTAATTTTTTATATTATTAATCATGGTAGCATCAATATAGTTGCAAAATACAGTATATGTGTGTTAGAGAAAGTGTGTGTGTGTTTCTGAAAGTGTGAAAGTGGCCCAGCTGTGTCCGACTCTTTGTGAGCCCATGGGCTGTAGCCACCAGACTCCTCTGGCCGTGGAATTCTCCAGGCAATAATCCTGGAGTGGGTAGCCATTCCCTTCTCCAAGGGATCTTTCTAACTCGGGGATCGAACCTGGGTCTCCCGAATTCCAGGCAGATTCTTTACCTTCTGAGTCACCAGGGTAGCCTAATTCAGTTCAAAGGAAATACACAACTGCTTCAGGAAATTCTGCACTGCCCTGAGATTCTGAGGCCTGGGGCCGGCACAGAGAGAGGAGGGAAGGGCAGAAGTCCTGGGATCTGGAACCTGGCTTCCTGCCCTGGTTCCCCCTGCCCCCCGGTGGCCGGACAATCTTGGAAAATTCAGCCTTCCACTCACTGTGCCTTCTTATTCCTGAAAACAGTGCAGCTTTAGAAGATCTGCTCATTTCACTGTGACCTCCTGGGAGTCTCTTCTGAGTCTGGGTATATGGCACTTTGCAGTCAGCAATTTCCAATGTCAAGGCACTGTTTCTACCTGCTGTGTGAATAATCTGCTGGTGACCCCGGTCTCGGCCTTAAAGAATTAATGAACACAGAGAGGGGATCAGGGCCTTCTGTGAACATTCAATTAACTGAGGAAGCTTCGGTGTGGTGGCAGTAATGGCCAGTGCCCGGTCCCCAGGAGGGTCCTCAGCCCAGGTTCCTGGGCTTGGCTGCTGGTTATTGATGAGGCCATTGATCATCCATTGTGCCAGCTCGTTTTGGGTCTCCTCAGAGAACCCGCTGTTCTTTCGCTCTGACTTCCTCTCTACTGCATGTACGCATTTGACCATGAAAATGAGTCACACTGCCTTTCATTGAGTCAATGCGGTAGTGATTTCCCTGTTGTTAACCAAGGTCAGGTGTCTCTGCCTCCCTGATTCCCAGCTCTCTGCAGCAGTTCAAATACAGCTTACATCCATGGAGTAGAAAATTTAATATCTTAGGATTTTAATTCTCTCCAAACCATTCTATAATATTTATAAAATTCCAGTCGAAATTTCAGAGGGGTAAATAAATAACAAAAGGCATACTTACTTGATTTTAATTGGAACCACATACAATTCTGAGACAATTTTAGAGGATAGTTAACATCATAGTCTTCTTTGTCTTCTAACCCACAGAGAAGGCATAGTTCAGTTCAGTTCAGTCACTCAGTCGTGTCCGACTCTTTGCGACCCCATGAACAGACTCAGAGGGCCAGGGTGTGGTCGGAGGAGACCTCGAGGTCTGACTTAGAAAATAAACCTTACCAATGGAGAAAGTGGTCAGTCAATCAGTCCAGTCGTGTCCGACTCTTTGTGACCCCATGGACTGTAGCATACCAGGCCTCCCTGTCCATCACCAACTCCCAGAGCTTGCTCAAATTCATGTTCATTGAGTCGGTGATGCCATCCAACCATCTCATCCTCTGTCGACCCCTTCTCCTCCTGCCCTCAATCTTTCCCAGCATCAGGGTCTTTTCAAATGAGTCAGCTCTTTGCATCAGGTGGCCAAAGTATTGGAGTTTCAGCTTCAGCATCAGTCCTTCCAATGAATATTCAGGACTGATTTCCTTTAGAACTGATTGGTTGGATCTCCTTGCAATCCAAGGGACTCTCCAGAGTCTTCTCCAACACCACAGTTCAAAAGCATCAATTCTTCTGTGCTCAGCTTTCTTTACGGTCCAACTCTCAGATCCATATATGACTATTGGAAAAACCATAGCCTTGACTAGACGGACCCTTGTTATTTTCTAATCATCTTTGCTGGTGTAGTATGCACTGGACTTAGTAAACTGGTTTATTACTTTTAGTATTTTTTATCTGTAGATTATTTTAGATTTCCTCTTAAAAAGCATATTAGCTTTTAATAATTAAACAACAGCTCAATTCTGCCTCTTTAACACTTACCTTTTTGAAACATTTAAATAATGTATTTATAGATATGGTAAATGTGTTAGTCATTCAATCATGTATAATTCTTTTTGACCCCATGAACCATAGCCCAGCAGGTTCATCTCTTTGGAATTCTCCAGGCAAGAATACTGGAGTGAGTTGCCATTCCCTTTTACTAGGGATTGAACACGGGTCTCCTGCATTGCAGGCAGAGTCTTTACTGTCTAAGCCAACAGGGAAGCCCCTAGATATGGTGATGATTCCCTTTAATAAATATATAATTATTATTATTTTCCATATTATGTTGGCTTTGGCAATATTTTTGCTCACAACTTTTCCATTTTATCTAAACTTTCAAATTTTGAAATGTATTTCAAATTTATAGATTTGTTCCCTGATAGTTCAGTTGGTAAAGAATCTGACTGCAATTCAAGAGACCCTGGTTCGATTTCTGGGTTGGGAAGATCCCCTGGAGAAGGGATAGGCTACCCACTCCAGTATTTTTGGACTTCCCTTGTGGCTCAGCTGGTAAAGAATCTGTCTGCAATGTGGGAGACCTGGGTTCCATCACTGGGTTGGGAAGATCCCCTGGAGAAGGGAAAGGTTATCCACTCCAGTATTCTGGCCTGGAGAATTCCATGGACTGCATAGTCTATGGGGTCATAAAGAGTCGGACATGGCTGAGCAACTTTAACATATCTTTATTGTTTTAATTTGTGTAGAACCTACATAGTCACCACTTTTATCATTCCTAGTATTTGTATTTGCATATTCTCTCTTTATGTTTTTTAATATTCATGCTAGAAAATTAATTTTGTTCTTCTTCTTCTTTTTTTTACAATATTGTATTGGTTTTTCCATACATGGACTTGAATCTGCCATGGGTGTATATGTAATTTTGTTCTTCTAAGAAGCTTTTACTTTGATTCTATTTTATTGATTTATGTTCTTTTGAAATTTTTATTTCTTTTTAACTGGAGGATAATTGCTTTACAGTGTTGTATTGGTTTCTAAAATTGTATATTAACATCTACATATAGAATCTAGAAAATAATACTGGTTTATGTTCTTATCTTTATTATTTTCTTTTTCCATTTTTTGGAGGTTAATTTGCTGTTTATTTTCTAACATGGTGAGATAGACAAGTTTCTTAAGCAGGACACGGGAAGCACTGATCATTACATAAAGGGCCAATAAATTGCACTATATTAAGATAAAGAAATGTTGTTCCCCAAGAGACACTAGCAAGAGAATAGGAAAGAAAGCCAGAGAGAGGGAGAAGACATTGGCAAAACTTGTATCCAGAATATATAAAGATAGTTACAAATGCATAAGCAAAAGGCCACTAACCCAATTTTTAAAAGATGGGCAGAAGTCTTGAACAGGCACTTTGTGAAGTGAAGTGGGGGAGAGTGACTAAATGACCACTAACCCACTAAGAAGGCCACCCAGGAAACGGAGCAGAAACCCCAGCACGACTTCCTATACTACCCCTGAAACGGCTGAAATTACAGATGAATGAGTAAGGCCGTTTTAAGTATTAGAAGAGTTGACTCATTGGAAAAGACCCTGATGCTGGGAGGAATTGGGGGCAGGAGGAGAAGGGGATGACAGAGGATGAGATGACTGGATGGCATCACCGACTCAATGGACATGAGTTTGAGTAAGCTCCGGGAGTTGGTGATGGACAGGGAGGCCTGGCGTGCTGCAGTCCATGGGGTCGCAAAGAGTCTGACACAACTGAGTGGCTGAACTGAACTGAACCAAAGCTTTAGAAGGGCTTCCCAGGCGGTGCTAGTGGCAAAGAACCTGCGTGCAAACGCAGGAGACCTGAGACCCAGGTTCGATCCTTGGGTCCAAAGATCCCTGGGAGAAGGAGATGCAAGCGAGCTCAGTTTCCTTGCCTGTGGAGTCCCGTGGGCGGAGGAGCCTGGCGGGCTACGATGCACAGGCTGCAACGACCAGGCACAGCTGAAGCCGCGCAGCGCGCACACACAGCACACCCCGCGCTGCGCCCCTGCTCGGCCGTGTCTGGGTCTTTGCGACCCCGCGGACTGCAGCCCGCCAGGCTCCTCCGTCCACGGGACTCTCCAGGCAAGAATCCTGGAGTGGGGTGCCCTGCCCTCCTCCAGGGATCGTCCTGACCCGGGGGTCGAACCAGGGCCCCCGCATTGCAGGCGGATTCTTTACCAGCTGAGCCACCAGGGAAGCCCAGGAATACTGGAGTGGGCGGCCTATCCCTTCTCCAGCAGATTTTCCTGACCCAGGAATCGAACTGGGGTCTCCTGCATTGCAGGCAGATTCTTTACCAACTGAGCTGTCAGGGAAGCCCTCACATATTTATATATATATAAACATATATATATATACACACTCATCACATATATACATATATGTAATACATATAGTGTACTCATAATATGTAATATACATATAGTATCAGTAATTCCATCTAGGTGTAAGAGAGAAAATCAGTTCCCATGTTCATTTTTGGCTGAAGGGAAGCCCGAGGGGTCTCCTAAGAGCTTCTGACAGCATCACCACCAGAGCTAGCCTCCCCCCGGTGGGGCGGGGGATGCTCCCGGAGCCCCTGGTCCACTGTTCACGCATCCTCTCGTGTTCACCGTGTGCACTCCGGGCCTCATGTGCTAACTGCCTCTCAGCCTTCAGCTCTCACCTTCCTGATTATTTCCAGCAGCTAAAGGCAAGTTAAAGCAGATTCTTCTGATTTTATGTCATAGAATATAATACACTCTACAGTTGAGCCCCCTCCCAGCCCTGAACCCCGCCTGTGTCTGGTAATTCCCCCCACCAGCTGTGAGACGGACTCATCTTGCCAATGTCCCTTCACGTGCGGGTCACTCCATTGGCAATATGAGTTTGGTTTCTGAACTGGTGGCTCTGAGAGGGACGTCCATGATTCTAGGGGAGACCCTGAATCCCTGCCGTGTCCCCCAGTGCCTGTGAGATGTTCTTCTAGACAAGCGTGTGGGAGAAGAAGTATGTCTGTAGACCACACTCCAGAAGACAAACAGAAGATGACCATGTGAGGTCCCTGTAACTTCTTCCCACAGGTCAGCAGATGTTACTTGGGCAGGTCCCTCTTTCCTTGTACTTGAGGCTCATACCACAGATTAGTGAATATACAGCAGAGGAAGTTTGCTTATTTGGACTGAAGCATCATCTTTGAATCCATTCAAGATATGTATTGAATACCTGCTATGCACTAGGCACAAAGCCATCTGCTAGGGACTGCAAAGATGAGTCAAAACATCCTTGGGGAACTCTCAGTCCACCTAAGAGTAAGCCAAGCACCCCCCCCCATACATTTAATGCAACGTGATGGGGTGTGAAGGGTTAGGAGATCGTGCTGGAGGAGCCTCACTGTTGAGGGTCAGGGAAGGAAGACTGGAGCCTGAAAGATGTCTGAGCTTCAAACATCAAACACAAAACTAGAACATCACTGGGAAACCAGCCACCTGCGGATGCCCACTCAGAGTGGTCTGTACCACCCACAGATGTGTTCAGCGTTCCTTCTGTGCGTCACCCCACGCGACTCAGGATAGACAGTGACTGCACTTACCCCAGGCACAAGGAGCATGGAGAGGAGCCGTTACGATCATGACCACTAAGGAGGAAATTTGGGCAAAATAATTCCAACAGAGCGTTCCATTGAATTGTTTAGCTAAAAGCCAGTGAGTCTGATTTTTTTTTCCACTTAATGTCAAAAACATCTCATTTGTCAAGAACTTAATTTGGAACATTATAGACATTAGAGTCTCTTTCAGTCTGCTCAGTTGGTGCCTCCTGAAAACAAAGGTTCAGTTTCTTTCCCATGGTGTCTCCAAACCTGGCGAGCTGCCTGGAGTAAATGCAACACATGAAAAACAACCTTATCTTACAGAAGATGCTGGGTAGGGTACCAGGAGAGGTGCTCAGTAGAATTTGCCTAATAAATAATGAGTCCAGTGGAGGTTGGAAGAGTCAAGAGGCAACACCCAGACACACACACACACACATACACACACACACACACACTTGTTTTATGTTCAACTTTCAAGTCTTACCAACTGTGAACACGGTGCAACCATGTTTGGAAAACCACCTGGCACATGGCTTTGCCAACAAGATCACTAGGGTTCATTTCTTCATTCCAAACTGCTGAGTCTGGCTTGAATGTCGCTTCACAGAAACCCATCTCCACATTAAAAGCAGACTCACATTTCCTTCCACCTCTGGGAACTCTTCATCTCTCAGGAGAGGCTGTACTTCCTTCTGTGAGCTAAACCTCCCCAGTATAAGTATTGATATTAACAAAAGCACCCAGTGGCTCTCACAGGCTGTCCGTCTTTCTCTTACACAAAACTGTGCTAGAGAGTTCACCCAGTTCTCAGATGCATGTCTTTAATAAGCCTCATATTAACCTTTCAAAAATAGAGATATCTTTGCAGTTATCATGCACTTACCCCCTGATTTTGTCATTAAATGGACAGCGTGTCTGTACAGAATGTGTTTGCTCACTTCAGTTGTGTCCAGCTCTTTGTGACTCTGTGGACTGTGGCCTGCCAGGCTCCTCTGTCCATGGGATTCTCTAGGCAAGAATATTGGAGTGGGTTGCCATTTCCTTCTCCAGGGGATCTTCCCAATACAGGGATCAAACTGGCATCTCCTGTGTTGGCAGGCAGATTCTTTACCCCTAGCGCCACCTGGGAAGCCCATAATAGTGACTTTGAGTTAAGGAATTACATCCTGTCCAAAATGTACTTCCATAAAGAGAAACAGCTGATGGAGAAAAAGGGGAAGTGTCAGTCTCTCCAGTCATGTCTGGCTCTTTGTGACCCCATGGACGGTAGCCCACCAGGCTCCTCTGTCCATGGGATTTCCCAGGCAAGAACACCAGAGTGGGTCGCCATTTCCTTCTCCAGAGGATCTTTCTGACCCAGGAATCCAACCTGGGTTTACCTGCATTGCAGGCAGATTCTTTACTTTCTGAGCCACCAAAGGAGATGTTATCTTTTTCTTCCCAGTAGACTTGATGTGGGGAGAAAAGCAGTAGTTGGCTCTAAGATCCTTGTCCATTGCTGGCTGTGTGGTTCTGAGCAGTTGCTCATCATGACTCCTAAATGCAGGGGGCCAGCTGGGCAGGGGCACCTGGGCTCTCCTTGGTCTCAGGCTTCCTCTCTGCTTCTTTGCAAAATGGGTGTGATAGTCATTCATGCATTTGCTTCACTGAAGAAATTTGGGTTCAGCAAGCACTCCTGAAGAGAGCAGAACTGGAGTTCCATAGACCAGATATCAAAGTACACGCATTGCATCGACTGGCCGTGTGACCTTGGGACAACTGCTCACCTTCTCTGAGTAGGGAGGAATGATTGCGGCATCCCAGGCACCTGCAGCCTTACAGGGGGCAAGGACAGCCTCTGCTCCTCACCCTTCCTGGGTGAGGGCATGCAGAAAGCTCTGTTATTGTCCATGGTGAGCTTGTCCAGAAGACAGGCTCTCTTACTGTCCATGTCCGTATCAGAAAGGCCAGCGATGTTAGGGGACCTGGCATCAGAGGCAGTGCCAGAGAGCTACTGGCCCTCTGGCCTTCAACTGCTGGGGCTGATCCACGTGGATGGTTGGCAAGGAGACTGAGCCAATGAGTCAAAAGGAATCGCTTCAGGGAGAGAAGTTTTCCCTTCCCCCGTGGATCAGCAGTTAGAGATGCAAGATAGTCATGGCAGGCATGAGTGATGAATGCAGAGATTCAGGGTTCTCGAGTTAAGGGCTCTTAACTAGTGTTGGAAAGGCAGCATCTGCTGCAGTCTGTTGATCACTCAGGGTCTATCCCACATGGTGTTTCTGGAACGAGGACCAGAGGAATAAATGTGATTTACAGGTAATTATGGGCAGAGAGATTCGGTAATCTTCTCATCTTTAATTTGAGGCTGTCAGGATTGACAGTTTCTGCCTTGACGTCTTGATACAGGGCTCGGTCCATGGAGTGACACCAGGCGCTCAGGGCTAGGGTTGCTGGGGAAGGGGCAGCCAGTCAGCATCGGCGCCGGATCCATCTGCTGCAGGGACTCGTTCACCCAGGACTTGCTCAGAGGAGCGTGGAGCAGTGGGACTTCTACTGCTGGCAGCTGGGAGCAGGCCGGAACTGGCTGCAGAAGCCGGGGGTTGGGGCTGAGTCCTGTGAGCGGGCCTCCTGGGTCCTCCTTGGGAAGATGCTGCCGCAGGTGGTCTCAGGCATCGCCTGGCCTCTTGGCTCAGTGACCTTGCCCTTTGAATGTACTTGCCGGGCACAGAGGTCTCTGTTTATGAGGCGGAACTAAACCCAGAACCGGCCTCTGCTGACCCCAAACACATGAGAATTCGCAGGGAAGCATTTTCTTTATTTGGCAGCAAGTCACATTATGGTCCCTGCCCTTCTGACTTTGCATTAGATGAGCATACACACAGTGCAGTTATCATTAATCTTACATGAGGTTTGAGGGCAGGAGGAGTTGGGTAGAGGGGACCCGGTCTGGGTCTGCTGTTGGTTGCTGATTTCAGAGCTTCCATGACCTCTGCATAGCCTTGCCTGGGTGACTTGCTCACTGTCTCACTGCTTGTCCTATAAAAAGGGTACAGAATAAGCCTCGGATCACAGCTTCACAAGGGGTGTCTAGGTGTTTTGTGTAGTGTTCAGTTCAGTCGCTCAGTCGTGTCCGACTCTTTGCAACCCCAGGGACTGCAGCACGCCAGGCCTCCCTGTCCATCACCAACTCCCAGAGTTTACTCAAACTCATGTCTATTGAGTCGGTGAGGCCATCCAACCATCTCATCCTCTGTCGTCGCCGTCTCCTCCTGCCTTCAGTCATTCCCAGCAGTGTGTAGTGTTAGGACCATACAAATAAATTTAATTGGGCTGTGTGTGTGTGTTTATAAGAGTATGTGTGTCTCTGCACATGTGAATGTGAGTATAAATGTGAGTGTGCATGATTGTGTGAATGTGTCATTGGTTGTATGTTTTAGCCTACGATCATGTGTGTTTGTGCATGAATGTGTGAGTGTAGATGTATATGGTTGCGGGTCAGTTGTGATGTATGAGTGTGAGTGTGAACAGGCGAGCGTGTGGTGTGTGTGTGAGTCGAGTGTTCACTATGTTGAATGCAGTGGTGTTCCCGTGCGTGGCGGTGTGCCATGACTGTTCACGTAGCTGGAAAACCATCCCTAATAGGTGCATCTCCCAAATCTTACAAGATTTTTTTGTTCAGAAATAAAACAAGAGGTAGATTTAACGAGGGACGGCCACACGCCAGAGCGCAGCAAACAGGCTCAAGTTGACGACGACGCTTCACTTACTGCAGAGCCTCTTTGGCTCCCCTGCCGCCTGGGATGTCCCACCAGCCCCGGCCACCTTTCAGTCTTGGCTCCTGCAGAGTCTTGGACAGTTTCTTTAAGGAGATGCACTCCTCAGCTAGCCCCGTCCTCCAGTCCATCAGCAAACACTTCTCTGCCTCGATGTGAAGTGTAGCTCTATCCACCCTCCGCTCCATGTCCCCGGCATGCTCTCAATAACCCCAGATTCTTCTCAGGTCTCCAGTTCCGCTTTTTACAACCCCAAATCTTCGTGGGTTCCCTGCTTTAGGCAATGCAGGACTCCAGATGGAGAGAAGCCGCAGGTCATCCTTCATCAGGTTGGACTAAACCTCTAGGCGGATGTGACCAGTGACCCCGGGATGGGGAGCGTCTCGGAACTTTCCCCACGGGTGGCAGTGCCAGCAGCTGCTCAGTCCGCTGCCTTCTTCCCCAGCACCCTCGAGAGGAGGGTCAGAGGGCCCGTCACCGATAGAGCCTAGGAGGCGTTTCCTTGTCTCTTGGAAGCCAGGAAGCAGGATCACAGAGCGCAGCAGGAAGACGGGCTCCAGAGAAAGCAGAGAAAGGTGAAGGGCAGGGCATATTTCTTTCCCATCTGGCTTGGGAGAGGCCAGAGGCAACGGCACCTGGGGTTTGGGACGAGAGCCCAGCACGTTTGGGAGGAAATGTTCTTCAAGGAACAGGTTAAAGATGCAGATAGTCTCTGAGGGGAGACCTATCCCAGTGTGATTTGTACACTCACAAAGCATCTTATGCAATATTTGTTTCAAAATAACAGTACCTCCAATTAATAGGAATATATTGATGTGCTAATTACATTTAAAATGTTATGGCAAGAATTGCATAGAAATCCAGACTTATGAACAGACTTTGGCTTTAGTTTACAACAAAGTCTACTTTTTGTTCGGTTTTGCTTAGCATCATAGACTTTCAGTGTTAAATGTTCCTTAATGATCTCAAAGGATTTATTTAATGAGAAACTCCTTCTGCACTCGAGTGGATGTTTACTGCATAAATCCAGAGTTCTTTTGTCTTGGCGTTTTGGCTTGCTTTTATGAAGATGATGTGAATTTCTCCCTAGTGATATATTTAATTAAGGAAGATGGTTGTGAACCAAATAATGGAGGGCTAGCTTTTCTGGAAAGACTACAAGGTCAACCATATTGATGCAGACAGGAGAGGCACTGTGCTTCTTTGAGATTTCAAAGATCTCCTTCCAAATTAAAACAACAGCCACAATAACAAACACATGCACAACTGAGAACAAAACTGAGAACAGAGGTTACATTCTAAGTTAATAAAACATCCATTTTACTTAAAAATGGTTCCATCATGTTTGAGTATCATTATGGTGCTGGTAAGATAATGCTGATCGCTGAATTTATTTTTCTAAACACTTTATAAATTGGATAATCAGTAATGAAAGATTTGCTGCTGTTGTTCACTTAAGGGGCTTCTCTTGTGGCTCAGCTGGTAAAGAATCCGTCTGCAGTGCAAGAGATCTGGGTTTGATCCCTGGGTTGGGAAGATCCCCTGGAGAAGGGAAAGGCTGCCCACTCCAGTATTCTGGCCTGGAGAGTTCAGTCCATGGGGTCCCAAAGAGTCGGACACTCATGTCTGATTTTTTGCAACCCCAGGCTTCCACATCCTTCACCATCTCCCAGAGTTTGCTCAAACTCATGTCCATTGAGTCAGCGATGCCATCCAACCATCTCATCCTCTGTCACCCACTTTTCCTTCTGTCCTTAATCTTTCTCAGCATCAGGGTCTTTTCCAATGAGTTGGCTCTTCTCATCAGGTGGCCAAAGGATTGGAGATGGATATAATATATAAATGCTGTGTGAATTAGTTTCCCTAAATGTGAGTGTCTGCTTTGTGGCTGGCTATTGAAACCAGATATTTTGCTAAAACACATGAACTAAAATGTGCTTTAGCAGAATATGAGGCAAACTGCCACACAGGAGGAAAGTAGCAGCTTAGATGCAAGTCCCATCTGATTACAGGAAGCGAGTTTTATTTTGCTTTTTTTCTGTAAAGTTAAGCACCAAAGAGTTTAATACTCTACAAAAGCACAAGCATTGTGCCAGGCTCAGCACGTTGGAAAATTTCATTTCCATTTGAAATGAATAGCTGGTTTTAGGAGCCTTGGAGGAAGCAACATATGTTATGCATGAACTCAAGCCGAGCTTTATCTACGATGTCTTCAGAGTTCATCTTGCAGGATTCTAGCCCCAGTCCCTCTCTTCCCTTCTTGGTCAGACACTAGCCACCTCAAAGGTGTTTGCAAATCTAAATAAGCAAAAACCTTCTGGAAGGCTGCCAGAGACATACGGCCTGCTCTGAATTTCGAGTGGGAACAGATCTCCATAAATTATTTTATCTTTTTATTGCAGGGTATGTTGAGGGTGCTAATGTGCAAAGAAACTCATTTTCCATCTAAATGAGCCTGTGAAGAGGAACATTCCCCATGTCTCAAAGTGTGAGGGTTAATGGACTCTATTCTCTTGCAAATCATGCAGTTACTCAGGTTTCTTTCTTAAATGGTTTATTCTTGCTGGTTACATTTAGGAAATTGAAAAGAGACAACCTCAAGTGAATGTGTTTAACACATTTTTATTCCAAAGTGCATAACATCCTCACTGTAGTTGCCTTTCCTCCTGGTGGAGCTGAACTGGTTGACCAGTTCTCTTATTTCCCAATGGCGGCAGCAATCTGTTTCACTGCCCTGTGGCTCCACAACCTGGGGGCGTGGCCGCGAGTCCTGAGGAAGGTGGTGAGTGCACCGTCCATAGTGGACTGCTTTGCACTCAAGATGGGGAGGCAAGGGTCCTAGAGACACGTGCAGACCTCGCTCCCCGATCCCCCGCAGCTCTCCTTTGCCTCCCTGCCTTTCTCCAGCCTCCCAGAGTCTCACAAAGGCGAGAGCAGGGTGGAGGGAAGAGTCTGCAGGCTCCCACATGTCTGCCCCTAATGGAAAAGGGAGACTGACATGGAAACTGTCCACGGGCGGGCAGCACAACCCTTCTCGAGCCTCCACTTTCAGAGTGGAGCTTGCCCTGAGCAACAAATCCAACAGAATTTGCTGCCAAAAGTGAACGGACCCCTGCCCTCTGAAAAGCCATCTAACAGGCTTCCAGTATGAACCACTGGCACATGACCACTGGAAAAACCACAGCTTTGACCAGACGGATCTTTGTAGGCAAAGTAATGTCTCTGCCTTTTAATATGCTGTCTAGGTCGGTCGTTGCTTTTCTTTCAAGGAGCAAGCGTCTTTTAATTTCATGGCTGCAGTCACCAACCTCAGTGATTTTGGAGCCCCCCAAAATAAAGTCAGTCATGGTTTCCATTGTTTCCCCATCTATTTGTCATGAAGTGATGGGACCAGATGCCATGATTTTAGTTTTTTGAATGTTGAGTTTTAAGCCAGTTTTTTCACTCTCTGCTTTCACCTTAATCAAGAGGTTCTTTAATGCCTCTTCACTTCAACCATAAGGGTGGTGTCATTTGTATATCTGAGGTTATTGATATTTCTCCAAACAATCTTGATTCCAGCTTGGGCTTCATCCAGCTCAGCATTTCACAGGATGTACTCTGCAAGTAAGTTAAATAAGCTGGGTGACAATATGTAGCCTTGACATATTCCTTTCCCAATTTGGAACCTGTCCATTGTTTCATGTATGGTTCTAACTGTTGCTCCTTGTCCTGCATATAGCTTCCACAGAAGGCAGGTAAGGTTGTCTGATAGTCTCATCTCTTGAAGAATTTTCCACAGTTTGTTGTGATCCACCTAGTCAAAGCCTTTAGCATAGTCAATGACGCAATACATGTTTTTCTGGAATTCTCTAGCTTTTTGATCCAAAGGATATTGGCAATTTCACCTCTGGTTCCTCTGCCTTTTCTAAATCCCACCTGAACATCTGGAAAGTTTTGGTTCACATACTGTTTAAGCCTAGCTTGAAGGATTTTGAACATTACTTTGCTAGCATGTGAAAGTAGAATAATTATGCAGTTGTTTGAATATTCTTTGTCATTGCCCTTCTTTGGGATTGGAATGAAAATTGATTTTTTCCAGTCCTGTGGCCACTTCTGAGTTTTCCAAATTGCTGGCATATTGAGTGCAACACTTTCACAGCATCATCTTTTAGGATTTGGAATGGTTCAACTGGAATTCCATCACCTCCACTAGCTTTGTTTGTAGTGATGCTTCCTAAGGCCCACATGACTTTGCATTCCAGGATGTCTGACTCTAGGTGAGTGATCTCACCATCATGGTTATCTGGGTCATGAAGATCTTTTTTGTATAGTTCTTCTGTATATTCTTGACACATCTTAATATCTTCTGCTTCTCTCAGGTCCATACCATTTCTGTCCTTTAATGTGCCCATCTTTGCATGAAACGTTTCCTTGGTATCTCTAATTTTCTTTCTTTCTTTCTTTCTTTTTTCTAATTTTCTTAAAGAAAGCTCTAGTCTTTCTAGACTTTCTAAATAGTCTTTCTATTGTTTTCTTCTATTTCTTTGCATGTTCACTTGGGAAGGTTTTCTTATTTCTCCTTGCTATTCTTTGGAACTCTGCATTCAAATGTGTATATCTTTCCTTTTCTCCTTTGCCTTTAGCTTCTCTTTTTTTCTTAGCAATTTGTAAGGCCTCCTCAGACAACCATTTCCCCATTTTGCATTTCTTTTTCTTGGGAATGGTTTTGATTACAGACTCCTGTATAATGTTACAAACCTCTGTCCATAGTGCTTCAGGCACTCTCTCTATCAGATCTAATCCCTTGAATCTATTTGCCACTTCCACTGTATAATTGTAAAGGATTTGATTTAGGTCATACCCGAACGACCTACTGGTTTCACCTAAGGTTTTCAATTTAAACCTAAATTCTGCAATAACGAGTTCATGATCTGAGGCGCAGTCAGCTTCTGGTCTTGCTTTTGATGACTGTATAGAGCTTCTCCATCTTCAGCTACAAAGAGTATAATCAATCTGATTTCGGTATTGGCCGTACAGTGACATTCATATGTAGAATCATCTCTTGTGCTGTTGGAAGGGGATGTTTGCTATGACCAGTGCGTTCTCTTGGCAAAACTGTGTTAATCTTTGTCCTGCTTCATTTTGTACTCCAAGGCCAAACTTGCCTGTTACTCCATGTATCTCTTGACTTCCTACTTTTGCATTAAATTTCCTTATGATGAAAAGGACATTTTTTTTTTTTTTTTTTGGTGTTAGTTCTAGTAGGTCTTGCTGGTCTTCATAGAACCGTTCAACTTCAGCTTCTTCAGCATTACTGGTTGGGTCATAGACTTGGATTACTGTGATATTGAATGGTTTGCCTTGGAAATGAAACAACATCATTCTGTTGTTTTTGATATTGTACACAAGTACTGCATTTTGGAATCTTTTGTTTACTGTGAGGGCCACTCCATTTCTTCTAAGGGACTCTTGCCCACAGTAGTAGATATAATGGTCATCTGATTTAAATTCTCCCATTCCTGTCCATTTTAGTTCACTGATTCCTTAAATGTCAATGTTCACTCTTGCCATCTCCTGTTTGACCATTTCCAATTTGCCCTTATTCATGGACTTAATAGTCCAGGTTCCTGTGCAATACTGCTCTTGACAGCATCAGACTTTGCTTTCATCACCAGACACATCCAGAACTGGGCACTGCTTCTGCTTTGGCTCAGCCTCTTCACTCTTTCTGGAGCTATTTTTCTGCTCTTCAACAGCATATTGGACACCTACTGAGTTGGGGAGTTCATCTTTCAGTGTCATATCTTTTTGCCTTTTTATACTGTTCATGGGGTTCTCAAGGCAAGAATGCTGAAGTGGTTTGCCCTTACCCCTTCAGGAGTATTCGCTGCATATGCTGAGATGAGGCAGAGAGTTGGGACTCCTGAACTGTTATGATTTGATCAGTCAGACCTTGGTGACCCCACCTGGACACATGAGTCTTCCAGACCCACAGCAGTGACAAATCTCTGTGCCCTTGATGGAGCCAGAAATCCCAGGACCACAGGATGACTGTGTCTGAGCACAGTCAACAACAAGGACATTTTCCAACCACACATGTGTCACTGGAGTCCCCAGTCCTGCCCGATGGGAGTGCCAGGGTTAACAATTACAACTCTAGCCTTGTTGCATTGCTCTGACCTGCTAGATGAGGTAATGAGGCACCCAGCCATAGAATGACTCCCATCCCAGCAGTGGTCAATTTTAAACACAGCCCAGCTTTCTTGAAGCTTCCCTAGGATTACCTACCAGTGCCCAAATCCTACACATTCTTCCTGATCCCCCTTTCTCCGGAGCCCTGGGAGCCCCAAGCTACATGTTTGCCCCTGTTGCAATAACTCCATTAAACCAACTCTGCTCACTATTCTAGAATTTCGGCTGGAGGGCATTCACAGTTCACTTAATAAATATGCATACGGCCTCTGTTGCCTAGCAAGAACATTGGAGTGGGCAGCCATTCCCTTATCCAGGGGATCTTCCCAACCCAGAGATTCAACTCTAACCTCCTGCGTTGGCAGGCAGATTCTTTCCACTGAGCCACCTGGGACCTGGACAAATCGTGGGGGGCAGCAGTTCCCAACATGAGGACCAGCAAGGTAAAGGGAAGGAGCCTGAGATTAGAGTGTATGTGATTCTTGATGGTTGTACCCACAGAACGTTGGAAGATGAGTGTGAAGCCCATCAAGTAGGAGTTGGCATGAAAGCCGCAATCTCCACCAGGATCGTCCCCTAGTGGTTCAGAATCCATGGATCCAATCATTTCCCCAAAGCAGATGTCTTCCCAAGCTTGAATTCCTGTAACAAACAGTCACCTGGGATTGGTCATCAGTTGTTGAAGTGCCAACTCACTGACATTATGCCAAGTTTTGTGAAGGAATTGAGAAAGAGATCTGCACCCCCACCCTAAGCAGGTTTACTATCTGACCCAGTGGGCATTGTACCCTCATGAATTAACTGACTCCTCTCAGGATCCATCTTTTTCAAAAGATAATACATTAAAAAACATTATAGCCCATTAATCAGTGAAGTTGCTCAGTCGTGTCCGACTCTGTGACCCCACGAACTGTAGTCTACCAGTCTCCTCTGTCCATGGGATTCTCCAAGCAAGAATACTGGAGTGGGTTGCCATTTCCTTTTTCAGGGGATCTTCCCAATCCAGGGATCAGACCCAGGTCTCCCACACTGCAGGCAGACTCTTTACCATCTGAATCACCAGGGAAGCCCCAAAGCCCATTCAAGCATCTTCTAATTTTTCCTTCATTTTAAGATTAGCCTGTGTGCCTGGCGTTGTCACATAAACTCAGTCTGCAAAGCAACACTAAGAAGTAGGGACTTCCCGGTCCCCCATCGCACAGATGAGAAAACTGAAACAAATGGGACTTAAGGAACGGGCCCCAGGTGGCACAGCCCTGACTCCGCAGGGGCTTGCACTGGGCGGCCTAGCCCCGGCCTAAGCTGTAACAAGAGTAACACCTCCTGTTCCATTTCATGTCCTTTGAGAACACAGTGAGCACACAGAAAAGTTCAAGGATGTTCAGGTAACACTTTGAATTATGGCTCCATTGTACTGTCATTATGACTCACACCTGGGACCTCCGGAAATGCCCACCCATCCCATCCATCCTGCTGGCCTTCAGACAGCCCTTGACAACCAGTCAAGGTTGATTTGCTACAAACAATATCACGCCGTTGTACTTGATGGATGAAGCCTTCCTTTCAATCTTCAACTCTAGGTCTGGTACAGAAACAAGGAGCCTAATGGTGCCGTGAGACGGTTGATTCTCCCTCACCTCACCTCTGTCCACACATAGTATAAGGAGGCTGGGGCTAATCCATCTCACTTATTTCCACAGTGTTCGTAAACCTATTCAGGGAGATGCTCTTTGAATCAAAACGCTCTAGGTTTCAGCCTTTTTATTTTTTGCACCAAAGTATAGACAAGTTGCTTTTGTTTCCCTCCTGACATTGAACCTGCTTCTTCTGAATGTTAAACCTTAAGCCTGTTACGAATAAGTTAGCTTTCACCCAAGTCAGTTCTTTAAAACCTGGCTTGACTATGACTGATTCATGTTGATGTTTGGTAGAAACCAACACAAAACTGTAAAGCAATTATCCTTCAATTAAAAATAAGTAAATAAAAAAAAACCTGGTTTGAAAAGTTCATGATAAACAGCAAAAAAAAAAAAAAAAGATTTTATTTCACAGTGTATAGGACCACAGGCTATATCCAACCTACAACGTTTCCACGAGGGTTAAGAGAATTACCCTGAAAATTTGTGTGCCAGATACTATATGCAAGCAGGCTTGTGCTCGGCTTTACATTTTTAAAAATGTGCTATTTTAAATAGGAGCAGGCATGTCCCTGTGTGTGATCCATGCTATGATTTGTCTATTTTTTCATCCTAACTAGCTCAAGGGTGGGTTTTGGAATAACAGTCTGATAGCAAAACCTTTTGGTAGAATTCTAAGTTTCATGAAGGAAAAATTAAACTAACTAAATTCAAAGGGATGATAGTAATAGATCAGTCTGTAAAATACAAGGTTTCATTAATTTCAGTGATTTCCTTAGAAAATACTGGTTTGCTTTCTGAACAGCTGAAAGTTTGCTTAATGCATAATCTGCATGTGGGTGGCAATGAAGTAGGGAGACCCATTTCAATAGACCACTGAGGGTCAAAATCATCTCGCTGTTGGACGAGGAAATACCCAGCCCATCCTGAATGGGTAACTGCCTGATATCCCTAAGGCAAATTTCTTTTTTTATATTTCTTTAAAAAAAAAGTGCTTTATAAATTGTGCTCAGTGCTGTGAAAACATATAGATGTTCTCTTTTTCTCTGCAATATCCCGGTGAGCGTCACGGCCAGCACTGTCTCCCCCTGACAGCAGTCGGGTGGTCTTCCCCCAGGAGCCCGGTTCAGGGGCAGGAGCATGACTTGGCACCAGGCCTCCTTCTGCGGAGGCATGCGCGCTCTAGGGCCCCGCGTCATCCCAAAGCAGAGTGTGATCGCGTGCCGCTCGGAGTGGGCCTCCTTCCAGGATAACAGCCCAGCCCCTCGTGAGCATTCAGCACCCCCGTCTGGTTTCCGCCCGCCCTGGAGACCGCCGTTCCCGCCCCGGAGCCTCCTCCCCACGCTGAGCTCCGCGGGAGTCCGGCTCTTGGGTCGCCCTTTCCTCCGCCAGGAACTGCCGCTCCACACCGCGCTGGTTCTCCGCCCCGCAGTCTCCAAGGCCCGGCTCCGCTCCCGCTTCCTGGGGGCGCCCCGTCGGGCCAGGCCCCCAGCCCTGGTCCCTGTGGCCCCGACGGCGCCCTGCCCGCCGGGCGTCCCCTCTGGGCTGGGGGCGCTGGTCCTCCGCGCCCTCCCCGGAGCGCGGCCTTGGGGCCTTTGCTGTTCTGCAGCCCCTTCTCTGGCGGGGGCTGAGTGGGCACCCCTGAGCCTGGAGACCTGCCGCTGGGATGACCAGGGAGGGGCTGTCGAGCGAGGGGACAGAAGGCTCTGTGCAGAGAGAGCCTTCAAGGCCGAGCGGGCACCTCGCAGAGAAGTGGTGGGCGCCAGCCAGACCAGGCCTGTCCTTTGTTAGCCCGCATCGCTCACCTCCCCAAGGAGGGGCCCGACCCCCACCTGTGCCCCCGCCTCCCTTCCCGCCACCATTCCCACGCCCTTTTCCTTCTCTTCTTGGGGAGCCCAAAGCATTGAAGGAAGCTTGACCTGGAGTCGGAGGGGAGGTCTGGAAAGATCAGACTGGTGGACCGGTTGTGGGTGCCTGTCCCAGATTGGCAGGGAGGACGCGGGGGTGCACACGTGGGCCCCAGAAGACCCGTGAGACCCACGGCCGTGGGGGCACATGTCACCAGGAGAGGCTGGCCCTGGGACAGTCCTGAGTAGAACTACGGAGTTCAGGATCATAGCCTCAGGATCAGAGAGACCAGCCCTGAGCGAAGCTTTGGGAGAAAAGCCATCTCAGACTCTAAGAGCGCTGAACGCTATCTGTGGTTTGCAGCCTTGGAGAGGTGACCCTCACTGATTTTTTGAATTAGCTTTTATTGGAGTATAGTTGCTTTACAAGGCTGTGTTAGTTTCTGGGGTAAGGCGAAATGAATCCGCCATACTCGCACATACATCCCGTGCCGGTCATCGCAGAGCTGAGGAGAGTGCCCTGTGCTGGACGCAGGTTCTCACCAGTTAACTGTTTTATCCAGTGTCAGTAGTATGCATGTGGAGGGGACCTTCATTTACCGAGAGATATTTACTTGCACCTACCATGTGCTATAGGGCTTCCCGGGTGGCTCAGCTGGTAAAGAATCCACCTGCAATGTAGCAGACCCCTGTTCAAGTTAGGTCGGGAAGATCCGCTGGAGAAGGGGTAGGCTACCCACTCCAGTATTCTCGGGGTTCCCTTGTGACTCAGCCGGTAAAGAATCCACCTGCAATGTGGGAGACTTGGGTTCGATCCCTGGGTTGGGAAGATCCCCTGGAGAAGGGAAAGGCTTCCCACTCCAATATTCTGGCCTGGAGAATCCCACGGATTCTATGGTGGGCTGCAGTCCTCGGGGTCACAAGGAGTCGGATACGACTGAGCGTCTTTCACTTCACTTCACTTCACCATGTGCTATGGGCTTTCCCGGTGGGTCAGCAGTAAAGAATCCACTTGCAGTGCGGGAGCTGCAGTAGCTGCAGGTTCAGTCCCTAGGTTGGAAAGACCCTGTGGAGGAGGGCATGGCAACCCACTCCAGTATTCTTGCCTGGACAGAGGAGCAGGGTCACAAAAAGTTGGACACAACTGAAGTGACTTAGCACACACAGACACACCACATACCATATTCTGGGTGCTTGGGAAACCTCAGTGAAGGAATCAGACAAATGTCTCTGCCTTCTGGAGTCTTAAAGTCCAGCAGAGGAACACAGACAATTGAAGGAGACACAGTAAATGGTTTTTGTAATTAATTGAGAAAATCAATCTGTGTTTTGGAAGATGGTCAGTCTTTTGGGAAGAGAACGTACAGCAGAGTGAATGAGCAGCTGATGCTGGTACACAGGCACTCACCGAGTTCCCACTGGTGAGTGAGTGAAGGAGTGAATCACTGACTACAGATCTTCCAAGTTATCTGACATGACATGCCCTGTCCTCACCTCCTTCTCCCTTTATCTGCCTCTGCCTCTTCAATACCCAACACAGAAGGGACCCAGTAATGTCAGATGAACAGATGCATTTTTGCTGTGACCTCGAAAGGGGGCTGTTTCCTAGTCTCAAGTGGATATCCTCCAGTTTAGACTTGGTCTGGAAATCTGAGTGTCTCCCCGGGATCTGTCCTGATCTGCCCACAGCAGCTCAGTGATAAAGGATGATCTGGCCAGGACTGAGACCTCTGATTCACTCTTTTATTAATCGGTTCCTTCTGCCAACATCCATCACCTCCTTCGGGGATTCAGGCTGGCTCAGGCCCTAGTCGACATTTACTTTGTCCTTGAAAAAGGACTCGGAAGGGGCTTTTCCAATTGGTGCCAGTGATTGTCGGGTACCAGATGGAGGATGCAGAGATAAATCCTCGTGATCCCACCCGAGGGACAGCCTTGTAACAGGATTAAGAAGAGATTGTAGATGTCCTTTCAGAAGGGAGGTCTAGATAAACGCCATGATGATTATCTCTGACTCCTTGCCGGCCTCCCTGGAGCTCCGGAGCCGCCTTTGCTTGGTTAACTCTTGGCGGGCAGCTGCCCCCACAGGAGGCAGGGGCTTGGCCTGGGGAGTGGTGCACGATGCTTATTTCGAAGTTCGGGATGTGGACCTGGGGTGCACAGAGGTCCCTTGGCTTGTCTGAGGCCCACGTCAGCCAAAGAGCAAGTCGGGCTTGGAACCCATGGGCTGAAGATGGACAAGTCCCTAGAGCAGGTCGCTCTGGAGGCTGGAAGGCAGGTGGAGGCGACTGGCCCGTGGTTGAGGGAGGGGAGGAGAGGCCGAGGACCTGGGTAGGACAACTTGTATACAGCGTTCTGCACACAGGCTGCAGGTGAGAACCGGACATGGGAGGTCAGGGCGGATCCATGTGGGGCTGGGGAGAGCCCCTGACTCCTCCTGCCTGAGCCTTCCCAGCAGGGGACACAGCACTGGCTGCAGACCAGCCACTGATTCTCCCAGGAGGGTCCCAGGGGAGCCAGAGAGACCATCTCTTGGCCTGTGTTCCACTCACGTAAGTGGGAAAGCGCCACCTCTGACTTCTCCTTGTCACTCATCTTAAGGCCCGTTTAAACCTACGTGGAGCTTCCTGGGACGAGGCGCTCTCTATGGAGCAGTCACGGTGTGCAGAGATGCTTTGGTCTTCCTTTTAAAAGCTATGCCATGTATTAAATTCTATTTAAAGCACACACGCATTCGATCCTAAAGGACATCAGCCCTGAATATTCACTGGAAGGACAGATGCTAAAGCTGAAGCTCCAATACTTGGCCACCTGATGAGAAGAGCTGACTCATTGGAAAAGACTCTGATGCTGGGAAAGATTGAAGGCAGGAGGAGAAGGGGACGACAGGATGAGATGGTTGGATGGCATCACCGACTCGATGGACAAGAGTTTGAGTAAACTCCAGGAGATGGTGAAGGACAGGGAAGCCTGGCGTGCTGCAGTCCATGGGGCTGGAGAGAGTCAGACACAACTTAATGACTACACAACAACAACAGTGTATATCTGTGTGTCTGTATCATACACTTATGTGCATAGTCTGTGAGTTCTATCTTATAAACAGTCCAATTGTGCAGTAATGTACAGAGTGAGAACTGCCTCCTGTCCCCACTCGCCAGGCCCAGAGGAAAACTGTCCTGGCACTGGTGGTATCCTAAGAGACCTGTCTTCATTATGAAATTTTCATCTTGAGTTTCTTTCAATAAAAGTTAAACATCCACAGGAAGTGCTCACTAAATTGTTTTAATAGGTCACCGTGTGCTGTAAGAAAGCTGCTAAGTTGGTGATGTGCAGGCGATGGGATTCTGTGTGGGCACGTGGTCATGTGTTACCAAGGTGGTCGTGCTGGAATCTGCAATAGGCAGTCATAGACTCTGCTCCAGGGGCCCTGGGGCAGGCAGGTGTGGGGCTCGATGCCAACTTTGGGTGAGGGGTTGGTGCCTATAATGAAAGCACGTTGTGTATCGACAGAGCTCCGTGACCTGCTATGGGTCCTCCCCATCACTCGGGGTGGCAGGTGACATGGGGAAACGGGGCCCAGGAGCCTGGGGCTTGTCTAAGGAGCTGCACCGGGGCAGGGGCAGAAACAGGACCTGCCCACTTTCCTGCCCCCGCCACTGAGGCATGAGATTATTGGGCCCTGGGCTGAGCAGCCGTTGCCTGTGGACACATACTCCATGATGAAGATAATATACGCAGGGGCAGAGAAGAACTGAGCCCTGCCCAGATGGAAGACAATGAGATCACATATCCTTTATTCTCAATGTCAAGGAGACCTTTCCAACTAACCATACTCAGAAAGGCTCCTTGGGGGCCGAGAAGGGAGGGGATGCCACCCCATAATAGGTGATGTCAACCTTCTCATAGATGAACGCACACAGGGGTAGGACCCTGAGATAAACCCAACAAGGACTCAGAACCAGGCAAAGCAAGTTGATCGGCCACAGGAAACCTCGAAGAAATGCCCATAAAAGTGATTTAAACTACCAGGAAGGCAAAACTCTTTCTCTGAGTCTGTGTGTGCTTATTCACATGTACTCTCTTTTTTTTCCCCTCCTAATAAAGACTTGATTTGTTTCACTATTTTGTGTCTCTGTTGAAGTTTATCTCTACAAAGCAGACAAGCCAGAGCCTTGTCACTAACCACGGACCCTCATGGTCTGGTTTCAATCTCTAACAGGGGAACTGAGATCCTGCTTCAAGCTGCTGCCAGCTGAGGCCACAGGAGATCAACACCTCTTATTTTCCAGGCTGGAGCCTTGGAAATGGGTCAGTACAGAAGTGCAGACAGCAGGCTCGGGATAGGAGACTGCGAGGGAATGGCCTCCATCTCCCGCATCCTGGGAAGACAGACAAGGCCTGGGACAGTCTGGAGGCTGCAGCTCTGAACCTAATGCAGACGCTCTGCTCCAGGTTCCTGATAAACAGGAGCGCGGTGCATCGGAATAACTTGTTTGTTCGCCAGCTGGAAACAGGGCCCCGGCCTTGGCAAGGTTTGATTTGACCTCATGAGGCGGGAGACGAACATGAACACTCTCTCTCTGCCAAGGCCATCATGCGCTCCCGGGGCAGGCGGGGGGGGCAGAAATCAACAGCAACCAGGAGAATGTCTGATGGTTGCTACCCCATCAACCCTGAAATTGTTCACAACCAGAGGGCGTGAACTGCAGAGATAAAGCTGTCTGGGAAGAGGCACCAGCCCCATGCATGCCTGCTCGTTTAAGCTCTTTTCAACATTTAATTCTTTTCTTTCTGCCGAGTGTTCTTTTCTAGCTAAATGATCTGGATAGACTTCCGGTGCAGCCAGGCTCTTAGGGAGGAGGGATGCCGTGGGCCGAATGCCGGCCACGTGCTGGTCAGCTGTGACCCACTGTGCGGCTGCTGGGTGACTGAGTCCTGACAACGGGGTGAACCGCGCCTGGCCTTGACAGATGGGTCTCAGATGACCCAGCCCGGAGCGGAGTCCTGCAGAACGTTACAGGTGGGGCCGTCTTTGCATGACACAGACCTGAGCACAACCATGGCGGGAAGTGGTGGGTTAACTCCGTAGGGACATGCATCATGTTGATGACTTGGGTGGTTCGCCATTCTTCTGGTTGATGTTGAGGATCAGTGATTCACTCCTCAGCAGATCCAGGCCCGCCGTATCTGAGAGGCCTGCCCCCGAGGTCTTACCATCACCGCGTCCCTCCCTCTGGGCCCTCCCCAGCTTGCCTTCCCCCTGTGGCTGCATCACGCGTGAACTGTTGGTGGGCTCTCCCCTGCCAGCCAATAAGCTCCCAGAGAGGGTTCCACACTGGCTTCATCCGTGGGACCCAGGACACACACAGCGGGTGCTCCATGAATAAAGGTTGAGTGAATAATGTCCCGAGTCAGATGCCAAATTCCGCATCCTTCCTTGGCTGCTTTCTTGTCTGGGTCTCAGAGGCTCCTAAATTCAATCTCCCACATCCGTGTGACTACTCAGGGGGAGTGAGTACCGCTGGGTGGAAGGAGTCCCAGGATGCGGGACACCTGGTGTCTGGAAAGAGCATTCATTCCATTTTATTCCCCTCCTGATTCTGCATTTCCCAAGTAACTTCTCTGTAGTTTATAGCTGAGGCAACATGAATGTTGTTGTTCAGTTGCCAAGTTGTGTCTCATTCTTTGCGACCCCTTGGACTGCAGCTCGCCAGGCCTCCCTGTCCTTCACCAACTTTGGGAGTTTGCCCAAGTTCATGAATATAGGTCTCTTAACCTGAACACTAGGAGAGGTGTAATCTCTCCGGTAGCAGGTAGGTCTGGCGCTGGTCCAGCTGAGAAGTACCGCCTCCAGCACTGTCAGGTGAGACCTTTCAGGGCAGGAGCTGAGAGGTCCGAGGTCACTGGAGTGAGGGTTTCTCAGCCGTGGTACCATTACCGTCTGGGGCGGGATAAACCCTTGCTGTGGGGACGCTCCTGTGTGTTGTAGGATAATCAGCGACATTTCTGTTCTCCAACAGTACCTGCCACTAGCAGCCCTCACCCAAGCAGATGACTATCAAAAATGTCTCCAGATACCGTCTGGCATTCCCTGGGGGTGAATAATGACTGGCTGTGAGTCAACCCTTTAATTATATACGTGTGCTGTGGTTGATGGTGGAGCCGGCGTGGGGAACCCCTCTCCTTACAGCTGCTCACTGTTTTCATAGGACCAGCTAACGCTTGGGTCCAGAGCCCTCCTGTCTGTGGGATTGTAAAATCTACACTTGGATTTATCCTTGATGATTTAAAAATATTTAATGAATAAGTGTGATTTGTGCAAAAGAACATTTTGTGTTTTCCAAACTTTTTGCAGTTATTGCCCAAGCAATATCCCCAGCCCAACTTGAGTCTGAGATGGTTACCACACATGTGTCCGTTATATGGATGGAAAGACCAAGCCCTGAGCGGATCAGGAAGCAGGACCAAGGCTGAGATGGCCGTGGTGCTTCCTACAGCACAGACCTTATACCCGTGTACTCCCAAGCTCCACCCAACCATTAGACTTGCTTATTTCCTTAACATTTCCTTAACATCTACATTGTTTCCTTGGACTCTCCTGCCTGTGATTTAATTATTATTCCCTTGTTGCTTCTACAGATTTGACTGCCTAATAGCATGTGTTTAGGGAATTCTTAAAAAAAAAAAAAGATCCTGATGTTGAGAAAGATTGAAGGCGGGAGGAGAAGGGGACAACAGAAGATGAGATGGTTGGATGGCATCACCGCCTCGATGGACGTGAGTCTGAGTAAACTCCGGGAGTTGGTGATGGATAGGGAGGCCTGGCGTGGCGCAGTCCATGGGGTCGCAAAGAGTCAGACATGACTGAGCGACTGAACTGAACTGAACTGAGGGAATTCTGCCTCCAAGTCTGTGTGCACTGAATCTGGGCTTTGCTGCAGATTTGGAAGGCTTGTTTCTATCCCTGAAAATAAACAACTGGATTCCACATACTTGAATCTCAGGATCAGCTTTTACAAAGAAAAGCCATCCTTTAGGCTGAAGACGCAAATGAGGACTTCTTCCCAGGCAGAGATGGACCGGCTGGGGAGATGAGATGGTTCACTGTTGTTATGGAGACACTGGGAGACATGCCAGGCGCTGTCGGTCTGTGCAGACTCACAGCCGGCAGTGGGCAGTGGGCAGTGGGCAGTGGGTGGGTGGTGGGGGCCTGTCCAAGGGCTCCTCTGGAAAGGTAAGGAGCCCCTGCTCAGCTTTGGCTGTACCTGCCTCTGCCCAATGGGGCGTGTGGGTGATGCGGTTGCCAGGGCCTGAAAACCTAGTCAAGTGCACCCACAAGCAAGAGGGGGGGCTGCCTGTGGAGCCACGGGGCGTCTCCAGCAGCAGGGAAAACGAGAGGACGGGAGTTGGTGGCCGGAGGATGGACTGATGGAGAACCACTTAACACACACACTCAACCCGGGTTCCAGTCATTTCCGGGGGTCTGCAGGGGCTTTGCTCTGACTGCCTGATGGAGCTCCCAGTAAAAAGGCCCTCTCCCCTTCCAGCTGCACCTCTGGTCTTTCTGCCTCCAAATGTGAGAACGCCCATTGACACGGAAGGCGCCCCACGCCTTGGTTCTTGCTGCCTTGAATTAGGAAGGAGGAGGGTCAGCCGCAGGGCTGGGCGGGTCCTCAGAGATTGCTACTGTTCTGTTGTGTTTCATAAACACGTCGGCTCTCACCTGTCCCACAAATGTGTCCCCAGATGGGCCCTCCTGGGGAGCTGAGTTCAGATCGTGTCCTTTTGAGCGACGTATTAGTATCCTGAGGCTGCCTTGATAAACTACCATGAAGTCGTTTGTTTTGTTTTTGTTCAGTCACTCAGTCGTGTCCGACTCTTTGCGACCCCATGGACTGCAGCACACCAGGCCTCCCTGTCCATCTCCAACTCCCGGAGCTTACTCAAACTCATGTCTGTTGAGTGGGTGATGCTGTCCAACCATCTCATCCTCTGTCATCCCCTTCTCCTTCTGCCTTCAATCTTTCCCAGCATCAGGGTCTTGTCCAGTGATTCTGCTCTTTGCATCAGATGGCCAAAGTATTGTTCGCTTAGATTAACAAAAATATATTCTCTCCCAACTCCCAAAGCTGGTGCCAGCTCCAAAGTAAGGTGTCAGCAGGGCTGCGCTCCCTCCAGAGGCTCCAGGAGACAATCCTTCCTAGCATCTTCCAGCTCCTGGAGGCCCCTGTGGTCCTCGTGACCACATCCCTCCAGTCTCTGCCTCCATCTGCACACGGCCTCTCTGCTCTGCGTGTCTCTTGTAAGGACATTTACCTTTGGTTTTAGGGCTACCAGGATAATCCAGAATGAGCTTCTCATCTGGAGATCCATAATTTGATTATATTAACACCCTTTCTCCAAACACAATCACAGTCACATGTCCCCTGTTAAGACCTGGACCTGTCTTTTGGGGACCACTCATCAGCCCACTCCCAGCAATGATACAGGCAAAGGGCTTCAGCACGGATGGAGGGGGTTCTGCAGAATTTCCCCATGTGCTCTGCTCTCCGCCTGGACAGTCTTCATCCCGGAAAGGACCCGGCGCCTCCACTGACTTCCTGTCTTATCGGGAAGTTCTCGAGGATCTGAGTTAGCTTGTATCTGGAGGGGTTCAGCCAGACTGCTGCCTGGGCAGGGTGATGGGAAGAGAGCAGAGGGAAGGGGAAGTGTGAGGGACTCTGGGGGAGCACCCCGCGGGGCCTTCTGTGGCCCCAGCTCAGGGAGGTGAATGTCTGCCAGCTGCTGGGGTCAGCAGAGGAAGCTGAGGTCCAGTGGACGCTGATGCTGAACGAGGCTGCTGCCAGCATGCTTCCCCTTCCAGGGCTCCTCCAGCCCAGTGCTGCTGAGGCCTGGAGACAGGCGGAGAGGATGCAAGAGGGTGTGAAAATATTCCCATGAAGACCTCACCGCTCTCTCTGTCTGTGGCTTTCTGGTTTCAGGGGGAGAGGCTTGGGAAGATGCTCACAGCTGTGCAGGGGCCTCAGTAAGGGGACGGCCTGGCGGTCCAGCCCCTGGTCAGCCCTTGTAGGGCCCACGTGTCCCTCCTGGCCTTGAGGTTGACCTTTCATGGTGATTACTGAGTCTGTGTTCCCTGCTGAAGGATTTCCAAAGCCCACAAGTCAACACTGGCGCTTGCAGGATGGGTTCCACTAATCCCTGCCCCCTGCACCCCCTGGGCCACTTGATGGATGGGAGGACTCAGGTAGGACCAGCTGAGTCAGGATGCAACCCTGGGCATTCAGCCCCCCGAGTTCACACCCCTATCCTGCACACAGCTTGGAGCCGTGTGCTTCCAACAAGACTGCGTGTAGACTTATCACAGGTTCCCAGGTTTCCCCTGTGAGTGAGCATGTGTTCCCGGACCCTCCCAATCCCTGTGAATTCTCCATGCCTTCTTCAGGAGTGGACTGTACTTCCCAAGAAGAGTACACAGTGGTTGCTGAATCAAAATTAGTTCATTATAGTGTAAGTGAGGCTAATTCTATAATTTATCACAGCCATAGATTTTCTACATTTCGAATGAAAATTATAGTACTTGCTACCGCCTCCCAGGATCCGTTTTACAGAAAGTGTCTGCCTGCTGCCTCACGAGAGACATTTCTGTCTCTGCTCACATCTCCCATCCTATTTCACTAATTCCATCTCCTTTTTAAAAAATGTTCATGTTTTTCTTTTGGGGCTTCCCTACTGGCTCGGTGGTGAAGAATCTGCCTGCCAATGCAGCAGATGGGGGCTGGATCCCTGGGTCGAGAAGATCCCCTGGAGGAGGAAATAGCAACCCACTCCAGTGTTGCTTCCTGGAGAATCCCATGGACAGAGGAGCCTGGTGGGCCACAGGCAAAGAGTTGGACATGACTTACTGACTAAACAACCACAACGACAACAATAGATTTATTTATTTGGCTGCGCCGGATCTCAGTGGCAGCGCGTGGTCTTTGTTGGGTCTTTGCTGCAGGTGGGTGAGGCCTTCCCTGCTGCACGGGGGATCTTGTTTTTTCAGCTGTGGCATGCAGGCTCTTTCAGCTGCCAGATGCGGGATCTAGTGTCCTGCACAGTGACTGCGCCTGAGTCCCAGGCTTTGAGTCTTAGCCGCTGGACCACCAGGGAAGTCCCCCTGAGTACGTTTCTGTCACAGAAATTGCTAAGTGGCTCTGTTCACAATATAGAAATAAATTGAAGCCAGATGACTGCTTTCAGTTAAGAGGTTCATTTTTAAATATCGGCATGTGGAACATTAAGGGGGAGGCAAAACTCATAAAGAGTCCAAGAGCAAAACTCATAAAGGCCGTTTGCAGTAAGGTGGTCCACGTGGTGGGGAGGTACATATGATGGGAGGTCCGTGGGTAGGAGTGGTCCACGTGGTGGGGAGGGCCGTACTGTAGGGAGGCCCCCGGGTGGGGCGGCTCCTGTGCTGGGAAGGCTCACGGGCTTCGCTGATGCTTCACTGACTCCCTCCCTGATTCTTGCTGTTTCCTAAAGCCCCAAGCAAGGAGCCAAGGAGAACAAAGGGCATTTCGGTAGGTGTTCATTACGTCGTTAGCCTGGTCTCTAAGAGACAGTTGTTGACAGAGGAAGATGGTCAGGAAAATGAGAGCATCCTTCTTGCTCACTCTCTATCTGAATATGGTTCATTAGAATTTATGATAGGTTGAAAACCATAATAATATTTGAGATTAAATTTTAATTATTCCCATAGTATACAATTACTCTAGAAATTGAAAAAAGACTAACACATGTAGCCAGAAAAAACAAAGAGACGAACACCGCCAAAATAAAACTCAAGAACAAATGAACAGACAAACCAAAAACCATTGGAGATAATTACTGTTGACAGTCTGGAGTTTATCTTCCAGGCTCTTCTAAATGTAATAAAAAAAGAAAGACCAGATTACACCTGCTATGCTTTTGTGTGTGTGTATCAGCTTAGGCGTATATGTTAAAATCACTAGTTTTGAGTGTAAACTTTGATGAGTTCTGATGGAAGTATTCGGTTGTTTAGCTATAATCATGATAAAGAACAGCTTTTCACCCCAAAGTGTTTCTTGGCTCCCTTTAGTGATTGATCTCTCTCCCCATCCGGCAAACACCAATCTATTTTCTGTCTCTATAACTTTTGCCTTTTCTAGAGTGTCGTATGAATGGAATCCTATGTATGAGCTCTTCTGTGTCTTTTTTCACTTAGCAGAAGACCTTGGAGATTCAAACAGGTTGTAGTACGTATCAGTGATTTATTAGTTTCTCTTTCTAAGTAGTGTCTCATTATATGGATGGTCCACACCGTGTTTATCCATCACTGGTTGATGGGCATTTGGATTCTTTTCAGGTTTTCTCTATAATAAGCAAAGCTATTAGGAAGATGTACAAGAAAAAAAATTAAGAGGACATACGCTTTTATTTCTCTTGTGGAGCTACCTAGGAGTGGAATTTCTTTATCTTGTGATAAGTGTATGTTTAACTTGGTAGGATACTGTCCACGTCTTCACCAAAATGGTTCTGCCATTTTCTACCTCATCTGCAAAGCAGGAGAGTTCCAAGTGGTCCAAACCTACGACATCACCCTGGAGGAGGGCATGGCAACCCACTCCAGTATTCTTGCGTGGAGAATCCCATAGATGGAGGAACCTGGCAGGCTGTGGTTCATGGGGTCTCAAAGAGTCGGGCACAGCTCAAGTGACTTAGCACGCACGATACCCCTGGGTGTTGTCAGTGCCTTAAATTTTGATCATTCTGTGGTTTAATGTGCAATTTCCTTATGACTCAAAATAATAGTCATCTTTTCATGTATGTATTTGCCATTTGTATATATTTTTTAGAAAAATATTTGCAAAGAAACATTAGATTCAAAAATTAGATAATTTCTTAATTATTGAATTGTGCTGTGTGTATGTGTATGTGTGTGTTTGTGACATATTTAGATAGAAATATTTTGCAGAATGTATGTTTTACAAAAATGTTCTTTTCTGTGGCCTACCTTTTCTTTTTCTTAATGATATCTTTTTGAAGTGCAAAAGATTTCAATTTTGATGAAGTCTAAGATAAATCATTGTTTTTCATTTACAATTTGGTTTTTCTTGTCCTATTTAAAATCTTTGGTTTATTCAAAAGTACAGAGATACTTCCCTATGTTTTCTTCAACAGATTTTATAGTTGTGGCTATTGTAATTAATTTATTACTGTGAGTTAATTTTTAATGGTATAGGTTAAGGGCCAGGTTTCTTTAATATGAATATCCAAATGTTCTAGAATCATTTATTGAAAAGATTTTCTTCTCCTCAATGAATTGTCCAGTAGCTCTTTGAAAATTAATTGATTATATATGTATGATCTACTTTACCTTCTGTTCTGTTGTCATATGTGTCTATCTTTATGCCAATATTGTCTAAACCACTCATAAAGCCTTTAAATCAAATAGTGTAGGAAATTTGGTTTCTTCTTTCTCAATATCTTTCTGGATTTCCTAGGTTATTTGAATTCCCATAAGGATTTTAGAATCAGTTTGTCAAATTTACAAAACATCTTGCTGTAGTTTGATTGGTGTTACGTGAATGTACGGATTAACTTCTGGCTAATCGACTTCTTAATATTTTGATCTATAAACATGGCATGTATATCTTCATTTATTGAGTTCTTTTTTATCTCAGTGATATCTTGTACTTTTCAGCGTACAGATCTTGTATAGGTTTTATTAAATTTGTCTCTAGGCATTTCACATTTTGATGACCTTGTAACTGGTATTGTATTAATTTCCATCTCTAAGTTTTCATTGCTAGTATATGTAATTCATCTGATTTTGCAAAGCATTGTCATTATATCCTGGAGCCTTAGTGTGCAGATTTGTTAAGATTTTCTAGAGACAAATCATTTTATGTTGTGGATGATGAATTTGTACTGATTTGTTAGTTTTTTGGTTTTTTTTTTTTGTCTTTACTTTTATAAAAATGTTTCAGGATGCCAAATTCCATTGTTCCTGAGAAGAGGAAGCTAGTTCTGTCCCTTCCGCGTACATAGAAGAAATGGGGATAATTAGCATCCTGCTGGCACGTCTCCGTAACTGCCTGTTGAGATCAGAGCACAGTTTCCTGAAAGAGAAGTCTCCCCTTGCTTTACTGTTATTGCAGCCAGTTGTCAAGGTCCAAGGAGAACAGGGAGGGAGAGGGGAGGAGAGAGAAACAGAGCGGACAGACCATCAAGAGTGGACAGAAAGGAATCCAGCCCAGATCCTGTGTTCATCCTGATTCTCAAGGGGAGGGCCCTACGAGTGTTTCCCAAGCTACTTTCTGAGGCAACATGTGAGGCTCAGGCATCAAGGTCCCACCCTATGCATGTTGCTGTCACTTCTAGAAGCTTTTGGTGTTTAGGTCACAAATAGCAAGAAAACAGATTGTTCTCGTTAGCATTGTCTGTGACTGGGTTAATCCTTTATGCCCACTGGTTTCTGAAGGCTTTGGAATGCGCCTGGAGTGATTTGCTGTTGTCTGTTGCTGTCGTTAGGGATTCCTCTCATTTTTGGCTTGTGTGTGATCGCCTCCTACTGAAAAAGTGCAAGTGAGAGGCAAGCAAGTGCTCGGGCCTGGTGCACTGGGAAGACCCAGAGGGATTGGGTGGGAAGGGAGGCGGGAGGGGGGATCGGGATGGGGACACATGTAGATCCATGGCTGATTCATGTCAATGTATGTCAAAAACCACTACAGTATTGTAAAGTAATTAGCCTCCAAGTAATAAAAATAAATGAAGGAAAAAAAGTGAAAGTGAAAGTCGCTCAGTCGCCTCAGACTCTTTGCAACCCGATTCTCCAGGCCAGAACACTGGAGGCGACCCAGGTCTCCCGCATTGCAGGCAGATTCTTTACCAGCTGAGTCACTAGGGAAGCCCAAGAATACTGGGGTGGGTAGCCTATCTCTTCTGCAGGGGATCTTCCCAACCCAGGAATCAAACTGGGGGTCTCCTGCATTGCAGGCGGATTCTTTACCAGCTGAGCTACCAGGGAAGCCCTTCACTTATCTGCAGATTGCAGATAAGGTTGAGATAGACAAACACTAAATTCAGTTTTGTGTGTGAGTAAGCTCTAGTCCTCTTTGGGTGAATATGGGAATCCACACAGAATTCTACCCGGGGAGCAGATCTACTGAGACAGTGACTGAGTCTAAGGCACTCAGGGAGGTTCTAGAAGGCCCCGCTGTGCCATTCTCCTGTCTAGCTGAAGGGCACACCTTCATGCACACGTGTACCAGTGTGGTCCACGCATGCGCTGCTGGCAGCTCACGCACCAAGAGTGACCAGTTGTCTTGTTTAGGGAAGAGGTGGCATATTGCAGCTCTTTTAAATTTCTATTGATATGCTGGGCAGACTTAGATCATTAACAACAGCGCTATTAACATCCTTTCATCTGTTTGGTGCAGCTAGTGGATGTTCGCTGGGACCTAGGAGAGGTCAGGCAGACCCTGTGCTGGGTATACAGCAGGCCAGGCTTCAGAGAGCATGTGGCCGTCCGCCGGGTCTCGCGGGGGCAGCACCCCTGCACAGGTGGGGGCGGGGGGCGCAGAGTGTCCCGGGGAGGACTGGGGTCTGCAAAGTGTCGTGTTGCCAGTGCAGGATTTGGTCGCTTGGTCCCCGGTCCCTCTCTCTCTCTGCACACTATAGACTTTCCTCACTGGATCTCTTGCCCAGCATGGCTACAGGGTCCTTTGACTGGCAGCGGAGCCTGCCAATTAGGTGTAAGGAGGGTCAGCAACCATGTTCCTTCCTCTCTAGATCCCGAACTTACTGAGAAATCATCACAGGAGCCAGAAAAGCATCAGACATAGCGTTATGTCAGATAAGAATGATTGCGAGCCCTGATGCAATGCCTGGGAGGGCCAGGCATTCTTTTAAAGGCTGCTTTTTTTTTTTTTTTTTTAAGGGCTTCCCTGATAGCTCAGCTGGTAAAGAATCTGCCTGCAATGCAGGAGACCCCAGTTTGATTCCTGGCTCAGGAAAATACCCCGGAGAATGGAAAGGCTACCCACTCCAGTATTCTGGCCTGGAGAATTCCATGGACTCTATAGTCCTTGGGGTTGCAAAGAGTCAGACATGACTGTGTGACTTTCAGTTTCACTTTCTTTAATTGGAGGAAGGTTGCTTTACAGTGTTAAATGTTGGTTTCTGCCATACAGCCTTGTGAATCAGTCATAATTATACGCATACGTCCCCTCCCTCTTGAGCCCTCCTCCCTCCCCTCCCCTCAGCCCTGCAGGTTATCACAGAGGACCTGGCTGGGCTCCCCCTGTTATTCAGCAGGCTCCCGCTAGCTATCAGTTTTTGCTACAGGGCAGGGGAGCATGCCTCTCTTTGCAGGTATCCCTTAAAGAGTCTGTTCTGGGGTGGTGGGGATGAGCATTGCAATGACGATTCCCAGTTCGCCACCTGCTTCTCACGGAGAAGTGAAGAAGTGATAGAGAGTGGGAAGAGGGAGTGAGTCCTCTCCCTCTGAACCTGGAAGGATCGGAGTGTTTAGGATTTTGTTAGTGATTCTCAGTCACTGGCATTTCCCACCAGAGTCCAGTTTCTCGAGAGAGGCCTCTTCTTGCTTCACTCCACACCCAGATGGGGAGCTGAGAGTAGAACAGAGTCAACAGAAACAGCAGGCGGGATAAAGCCTCACATCCTAGCAAGGGTCCACCTCTGAGCTGTCACTTCTCTTGATTAGAAAACTGCCCTGTCATCAGCAGAAGGTGCTCAGAGTTTCAGGCACAGAGAGCAGAAGGGTTAATTGTTAGAAATTTTAGCTCCCATTTGTGACGTCTGAACTTTGAGCTGGGCTGCAAAAATGGTTCCCAACTATTTCCTCCACATTTTATTTTCTTTTAGATGGTACAGCCCATATACAGGAAATGTATGCTCTTGTCTTAGTTGCAATAGAATATTTCCAAAGGTATCAGGTTTTGTTAAACGTATTTTATTATCACATGCTCTGTAAAGCTGGCACTGGGGAACAGGATGAAGACAAATAGTGTTATGTGTGCATGCGTTCTTTGTTGCTTCAGTCATATCTGACTCTTTGCAACCCCCTGGACTGTAGCCCACCAGCTCCTCTGTCCATGGGATTCTCCAGGCAAGAATACTGGAGTGGGTTGCCATGCCCTCCTCCAGGGGATCTTCCTGCCCAAGGAGTTGAATCCAGGTCCCCCTGACCCATTGCAGGCATATTCTTTACTGCTGGGCAACCAGAGAAGCCCAAAATAGTGTTAGAAAAGGTTCTAATTATTATGCTATGAGGTCAGAGGTTGACCCACAGAATAGCTGAGTCCATGTGGAAATGGGTTATTTTGGAATTCTGCTGTATATGCCAAGAGTTATGCTTTTGATTTAAAATTTGCTCTTGTACTTGAAGAAAATCATGAAACAAAAGGCATTTTGTATTTTAAAATGCAGAGTCTGGCTTGTGAGACAAATTCATTAGGGGTCTTTGTATACAGCCTTGGCTTCTAAGGATTTCAGAAACAAAGGTGGTAACTCTTCCTACATGATGGACAGCATGTGAAATCGCCCCACCAGCTTCCCTCTCTGTTATCGTTTGTTCTGGTGGAGTGAGTTCATCCAGATGCTCACGCTGTTCTGGTCCACCTGCATCTCACCTTGAAAATGGTAAGTGGTACCCACCCCTCTGAGGTTATTAATGTTTCTCCCAGCAATCTTGATTCCAGCTTGTGCTTCATCCAACCCAGCATTATGCATGATGTACTCTGCCTATAAGCTAAATAAACAGGGGGACAATATACAGCCTTAACACACTTCTTTCCCAGTTTGGAATCAGTCCATTGTTTCAAGTCCAGTTGTAGCTGTTGCTTCTTGACCTGCATACAGGTTTCTCAGGATACAGGCAAGGTGATCTGGTATTCCCATCTCTTGAAGAATTTTCCTCAGTTAGTTGTGATCCACACAGTCAAAGCCTTTAGCATAGTCAATGAAATAGAAGTAGATATTTTTCTAGAATTCTTTTGCTTTTTATATGATCCAGTGGATGCTGGCAATTTGATCTCTGGTTCCTCTGCCTTTTCTAAATCCAGCTTGAACATCTAGACGTTCTCGTTTCACGTACTATTGAAGCCTAGATTGGAACATTTTGAGCACTACTTTGCTAGTATGTGAGAGGAATGCAATTGTCTGGTAGTTCGAACATTCTTTGGCATTGTCTATCTTCGGGATTGCAATGAAAACTGACCTTTTCTAGTCCTGTGTCCACTGCTGAGTTTTCCAAATCTGCAGGCATATTGAGTGCAGCACTTTCACAGCACCGTCTTTTAGGATTTGAAGTAGCTCAGCTGGAATTTCATTGCCTCTACTAGCTTTGTTCATAGCACTGCTTATGATACCACCCTTATGGCCGAAAATGATGAGGAACTAAAGAACCTCTTGCTGAAAGTAAAAGAGGAGAATGAAAAAGCTGGCTTAAATCGCAACATTCATAAAACTAAGATCATGGCATCCAGTCCAATCACTTCATGGCAAATAGATGGGGAAACAATGGAAACAGTGAGAGACTTTATTTTCTTAGGCTCCAAAATCACGGCAGATGGTGACTGCAGCCACGAAATTAAAAGAGACTTGCTTTTTGGAAGAAAAGCTATGACAAACCTAGACAGCATATTAAGAAGCAGAGACATTACCTACTGACTAAGCTCCATCTAGTTAAAGCTATGGCTTTTCTAGTAGTCATGTGTAGATGTGAGAGTTAGACCATAAAGAAAGCTGAGTGCCGAAGAATTGATGCTTTTGAACTGTGATGTTGGAGAAGACCCTTGAGAGTACCTTGGACAGAAAGATCAAACCAGTCCATCCTAAAGGAAATCAGTCCTGAATGTTCATTGGAAGGACTGATGTTGAAGCTGAAGCTCTAACACTTTGGCTACCTGATGAGAAGAACTGATTCACTGGAAAAGACCCTGATTCTGGGAAAGATTGAAGGCAGGAAGGGAAGGGGAAGACAGAGGATGAGATGGTTGGATGGCATCACTGACTTGATGGACATGAGTTTGAGAAAGCTCCAGGACTTGGTGATGGACAGGAAAGCCTGGCGTGCTGCAGTCCACAGGGCCGCAAAGAGTAGGACGTGACTGAGCAACTTAACTGAACCGAACTGAACCCACCCCTCTAGCAAGGGCGCCCCCCAGCCCCTGGGAGTCTCAGCACAAAGCCGCCTTTCCTGGGGGTCTTCCAGGGACCTTCTCAGTCCCCTCTCTCCTCCTAGTGATTATCCTCTCTTCTTAGAAACTTCAGACTGAGCCGCTCTTCTGTTAATTCCTGGATTGTGTCTGAGTTGGAGTTTTATTCTCCACTGCGTCTTGCACTGAGTCACCATCGTTCTGCCCTGGTTCTTTTAGAGATCACATGCTTTGTGGTCACAGTTTTTCTTCAAAGTCACCTCTACTATCTTATAGAGATTCCGGGTAAGCACCTCACTTCAGCTGACTCATTTCTTGAGAATAAAAATTCATAGGACCAGGGAAGGGTGTGTCCACATGGAGAGAAAACAAGGCAAGAAGAATAGAACGTACAAAGGACTTTGGACAAGGAGAGAGATATTTCATAATTTCTCAATAAATGAGATCTAGAGCTAAAAATAACATATCATATGAAAAGGTCATTAATATAAATGGTTATAAATGAAATAACATAATACATTAAAAATAATGAACTCTTTTTTTTTTAACCTAATGTGATTCTAACAGAAAGAGCTTTTGGTTGCCTCAGTGTAAGAAAGAGTTCAATGTGACTTTTGCCAACGGGTTCTAACCAGACCCGTGAAAGCAGGTCACTTCACCCACTAAAAAATCATAAGGGCAAATATTTTGGTTGTTTTGATGTATTTATTTTTGTTTGCTTTCTTTTGCATGTGTGTGTGTGTGTGTGTGTGTGTGTGTGTGTGTGTGTGTGTGTGTGACATACAATTTCTAAGTGTTTTGTGTATGACGCCTTACCTGGGACTTAGCTAGAGCTAGCTCAAATCAAGTTTTATCCAGGAGAATGAGAAAGAAGCTAGGAGACCACACACGGTCAGTGGAACCCTGGAGGGCAGAGCGGTGGGGATTTAGGCCACAGAGCAGGTCAGCGAAGAGCATCTTGAGCCAGGCTGGCGCATGTGACTCCAGGAGACATCAAGGGTAAAGTGAGGAGGGGTCTGAGTTGCTGAGTCCTGCCCTTTCTGTAAGGCTGGTGTCTCTGTTGCTTATCAAAAACAAACACATGACCAAGGCTACCCAGTGGAGCTGGCAGCATGCACGTAGTTCAGGGTTTTTCCTGAAAGTCCTTTGACCTGATTTCTTTCAGTTCAGTTCAGTCGCTCAGTCATGTCTGACTCTTTGAGACCTCATGGACTGTAGCACGCCAGACCTCCCTGTCCATCACCAATGCCTGGAATTTACCCAAACTCATGTCCATTGAGTCAGTGATGCCATCCAACCATCTTATCCTCTGTCATCCCCTTCTCCTCCTTCCTTCAATCTTTCCCAGCATCAGGGTCTTTTCCAATGAGTCAGTTCTTCACATCAGGAGTTTCCATTTCAGCATCAGTCCTTCCAATGAATATTCAGGACTGATTTCCTTTTGGATGGACTGGTTGGATTTCCTTGCTGTCCAAGGGACTCTCAAGAGTCTTCTCCAACACCACAGTTCAAAAGCATCAATTCTTCGGCACTCAGCTTTTTTCCTAGTCCAACTCTCACATCCATACATGACCACTGGAGAAACCATAGCCTTGACTAGACAGACCTTTGTTGGCAAAGTGATGTCTCTGTTTTTTAATATGCTGTCTGGGTTGATTATAACTTTTCTTTCAAGGAGCAAGCGTCTTTTAATTTCGTGGCTGCAGTCACCACCTGCAGCGATTTTGAAGCCCCCCGAAACAAAGCCTGATTTCTTTAAAGGAAGCCAAAAAGAAAAAAAGCCCTTCCCTCTTTGGTTGATTGGAAAGCGTGTGGACTGCCAGGTCTCCCACAAATGTCAGGCGTGGAGTCTGTGTGGGATGTGATACCAGAGGCTGGGGTGCCCGTCCCCAGCCGCCTCCTTGGGCACCAGGGCTCAGGGCTCACGGGAAGCTAGGTTCCTTCCTTCCTCAAGGAAGGACAGGGAACGCTGATGTTCTCACTGATAGGACCACATCTTTTTGCAGCTTGCAAAGCTCACTCTGTCTTGGAAAAGTAAAAGTTCCGGTTTCCTTGAAGAAAAACTGCACAGCTTTTTAAACTTCAATGTGATTTTCAGAAAGTTCCTTTCCCCTCAGTTCTTTTGATGGCACATATTACATGATCGATTATACCACAATGCCAGCAATCCTAAAGAGACTCAAGGAGAAAACTTAAAAAAAGTCTCTCATGACATGAGCAAAATGATCTGTCAGTGGAACTTGACAGTTATTTGTGACATCTTTTCCTTCATCCACAGTGCTTTAGAAGTCAGTCGTGCCCTGGCTGAGATTTTAGGCATATATTACAGTAAATCAAGGAAACGTCATCGGAGAAAGCATCTTATTTGAAACGGGAATCAAAGAAAATAAACAGTTTGTAAGGTATAGTAGACAGGGCCCATCTTTTAGGGCACCAGGTGATGCTTTCAACTATTTCCTTGCCTGCAGCCAAAAAGCACATATGCAAATGTGGGTAATTAATCTAGGAGAGCAGTCACGCTGGATCAAGGCTAGCATGTGTGGCTGGCAGAAGACGTTCTGAAATAAGTGCCCCCACCCCCCACACTTGCTTTCCCCAGATGAGCCTTCTGCGTCTGCCCTGGACACCGCGTGATGGGCTGTATACAACGATGTGATCACAGCTGCCCGCCTTAACAAAGCAGCGCCCTCTCAGCTCGGGCGATGGCTTTTGACAGGCTTGGTGCGGAGTATTGTTTGCACTCTTTTCACCAGGGTTCTTTGCTTTGCACGCTGCCCATTTAGGCACGTCTGTCATGGTCTTTCATTTGCTGCTAACACGCTCGCTGGTCGGTCCTCAGCCGCCTGTGCTTTTTAGTTCCAGACGTTTCAGATCCATCTCTTCTAAGTAGAATCTCTCTCACCAAATTTGAAAGGCCCTCCAAATTATTTCCTAACATTTCACTTTAATTTCCAGTCTTTAGAAACCTGGCTATCCATTTTATCTTGGCTGTGTGTAGAAACGATCTTTTATTCCGACATTGCAGAAACAGCCAATTTTAGTACTAAGCATGCGTGCACATGTGCACATACATATTGCATTCTGTTTCACGGGGATGTCTAAGTAACTCTGGGCTGGAAACAGGAATCAACCCCTCTTTCTCTCCTCTGTCCTCCTTCCTTCCCATCCTTTTTCCTTTTCTTATTTCACTCTTTCCTTCTTTGTTCACACATTGATTGAGGGTCTGATATGTCTCAGAACCTATTATAAGCACTAGGAATACAGCAGTGAGCAAAACAATAGAAGTTTCTTCCTGGAGATTGCATTTTAAGGAGAGAGCAAAAAAAAAAAATGCATATATAGCATGTAGCATACATGTATAAGTATATGCTGCTGCTGCAGCTGCTAAGTCGCTTCAGTCGTGTCCGACTGTGCGACCCCATAGACGGCAGTCCGCCAGGCTCCCCCGTCCCTGGGATTCTCCAGGCAAGAGCACTGGAGTGGGTTGCCATTTCCTTCTCCAATGCATGAGAGTGAAAAGTGAAAGTGAAGTCGCTCAGTCACGTTCGACTCTAAGCAACCCCATGGACTGCAGCCCACCAGGCTCCTCCATCCATGGGATTTTCCAGGCAAGAGTACTGGAGTGGGGGGCCATTGCTTTCTCTGGTATAAGTATATATTATACAGTAAATGTACATATATATATAGAGAGAGATGACAAATGTGTATCGTATATATAAACATGAGGGCTTCCCTGGTGTCTCAGATGGCAAAGAATTTCCCTGCAATGCAGGAGACTCAGGTTTGACTACTGGATTGGGAGGATCCCCTGGAGAAGGGACTGGCAACCCACTCCAGTATTCTTGCCTGGAGAGTTCCATGGACAGAGGAGCCTGGCGAGCTACGGCCATATGGGTTGCAAAGAGCCCGACACGACTGAAGAGACTGTGTGTGCACGCATAGTGTATATAACGTAATGCGTGTATAGAGGTGTGTATACACATATGTATACATAGTACAGTGTGTGTTTCAAGGCCTGCCCAGGGCTTCCCTCTGGTCACTGCCCAGGTCATGAGGCCCAGGCAATGGTTTTTGACCTGAAGTGGTTGATTTCCAAGAAACTTGATAAATTAACAACATATATTAAAATGGTTTTTGCCCAGATATGCTATTTCTATAAGCATTAATTATGTCATTATTAAATCACATAAGTTTAATCAAGCTGTAAAAAGTACTATAACCCGACCTGGAACAAGACTTAGCTTCAATCCCTTACATGTAATTTGGTGGACTTGAATTTCCCCACTACTTCTGCGGCCAGGCTGAACTCGGGCCCACTAGCCCGAAGTGGAGCAAGCCCGTCCACGGACCCGGCACTGTGGTGAAGCAGAGCAGAGCCCTTACCGCAGGGCTTCGGGCTCTGAGGACGGGACGGCTGTGCTCCAAACACCCAAACCCCCTGATGGCTTTCAGGGAAGGGTTTTTAAGGGCAGAGTGAGGGAGGGGGCTGGGGTTCTCTGATCGGTTGATGGTGAGCTGACAGAGTGACGTTTCCGGAATCTCATCTGCCAGATTTCTGGCTGCCACTTTTCCAGGGTCTGTGAGCTGGTGGCCACATGCATCTGTGCTAAGTCGCTTCAGTTGTGTCTGAATCTTTGCGACCCCATGGACTGTAGCCCGCCAGGCTCCTCTGTCCATGGGATTTCCCAGGCAAGAATACTGGAGTGGGTTGCCATTTCCTCCTCCGGGGATCTTCTCATCCCAGTGATGGAACCTGAAATGTGTGTGTGTTGTGTGTGTGTGTGGGTGTTTAGTATCTGCAAAATAAATCAAGGATATGACTCAGGTTATTGTCTTTAGCCACTGAGGAGGAACTAAAGGCCCTGACTTTGTTTTATGACCAAATTATGATTATTTTGTCTTGCTTGACTGCATTTCTTTGTTTCTGCATTTTCCCCTTTCTTTGACTATATTTGTCCTTTGGAACTTGGGGATGGCCTAAGAGGTTATAGCTTTTTTTTTCAGCAAGAGGCAGAGAACATGGTGGAGGCAGGGTTTGGCCCCCAGGGAAGAACCCACAGGATCCTAATCAATGTAAATCCTTCCTTTTCTTTGATATTCCTCAGTCCTGAGGGCAACAGCATCAATGACTGCAATAAATATAGAACTCAATTAACAAAATTAGAATTTAGCATCCACTGAAACATGATGTCTTTTTCTCTAAAATTGCCCTCATTTTCCCAAACACAGTCAAATTGAAGTCGAATTGTTTGTAAAATGAGTCTGGTGAATTGATCACTTAGGTTCTTATAAACTGGCTGTGCCAGAACTTTTCATTGGGAATCTTTGCTTGAACTTTTAAAAGGACTCTCGGAAATTCCCAGGTGGTGCAGCTGTTAAGACTCCATGCTTCCACTGACAAGGTGTCGGGTTTAGCCACAGTAGGGCTGGTCACAGATTCCACTTGTAATATTTATTTATTCCAGTGAAATTTTCTCTTTTCAAGGTCTCCAAAATATCCTGAGATTCCTGCACCTGTCAGGAGATGGTCTTTCTCATTCACAGGGTAAAGTTTTAGGAATGCAAGAGTTTCCAGTTTCTGGAGGGAGCAAGTAGAGAAAAAAAGATAAATGCTTCAGTTTTGCTTACAAAGGTGTAATTTGCCAAGTTGCTATGAGTCATAATTAGCTTGAGGGAAAAGATTTCCTTGTATCTGGAAAACAGAGATTAAAAGCCAGTAACATTTCAGGCAAAAGTCATAAAAATGTTAAGCATGTTTATCAGTTCACTTAGTCTTATGTAACTAATCCTTGATCTTAATCTTTTGTTAACAGTTTTATGAAACTAGTTTTCATTAGAATTTAAAATTTTTTTACCCAGTTTAGTTGTATGATCTGAAAGTTATCAGAAATTTATACTTGTCAAAAAGTCTTTTTGTGATTCTTTTGAAAGATAAAGCATTTCTGCAAAAGCATCAGAGTGAAACAATAACTGTCTATGAATGACAGAAGACTTAAACAGGCAAAGTTAAGGATCTGATTATAATGCAATTGACAAAGAAATGTGTGACATTCAACAATTCAAGATAATTAGAATCATGATTGATAATATAATATCAGGACACTCCCAAATTTTAGGATCTATATATAATTTCTAGAACATTCGTATTAACTATATTTATCTATATGGTATAATATAAGCAGGTTTTTCTTTATCACTAATTTGACTTTGTTTATGTATAGTCAAAACTATGGTCTTTCTGATAGTTAAGTACGGATGTGAGAGTTGGACCATAAAGAAGGCTGAGCACTGAAGAACTGATGCCTTCAAATTGTGGTGATAGAGAAGACTTTTGAGAGTCTCTTGGACTGTAAGGAGATCCAACCAGTCAATCCTAAAGGAAATCAGCCTTGAATATTCATTGGAAGGACTGATGCTGATGCTGAAGCTGAAGCTCCGATACTTTGGCCACCTGATGTAAAGAATCGACTCATTGGAAAAGACCCTGATGCTGGGAAACCCTGAAGGAGGAGGGGGCAGCAGAGGATGAGATGGTTATGTAGCATGACCAACTCGATGGAGATGAATTTGAGCAAACTCCAGGAGGTAGTGAAGGACAGGGGAACCTGGCACACCACAGTCCAAAGAGCTGGACATGACTTTGCAGCTGAACAAGAGCAACAAATGTAATGTAGCATACCAAGTAATCCTGATGAAGTTCTCTGAGATTCAGGGGCCCTTTGGCATATCCTAAAGTTGCACTCAATTGCTCAGTCTTGTCCAACTCTTTGCGACCCTGCAGCCTGCCAGGCTCCTCTGTCCACGGAATTTCCCAGAGGAGAATACTGGGGTGGGCTGCCGTTTCCTACTCCAGGGAATCTTCCCAGCCCAGGGAGCAAACCTGTGTCGCTTGTGTCTCCTACATTGACAGGTGCATTCCCTACCACGGTGCCACCCGGGAAGCCTGTCCTGAAGTTAGCCAGCGGTAAAAATGCCGTCATTTAGAACTTGTACCAGTGTAGCTTGATATTCTAAAAACAAAACAAAACAAAGAAACAAACCAAAAACCCTTTTCTCCTGACAGAGAGAGAGAGAACCAAAATATAGTCTTATACCAGCTTACTTTAAATAACACAATATATTTATTTAACTAAATGTAATCTAATCTTATCCAGTCTTGACCATGTACACAGCTTTTTCTCAGAGTTCCTGTTTTACAAATTTTCCACAACTTTCTGCATCCATATTAGTTTGTCCCTTATTTTTTCCTGCCCAGAAGCAACCAACTCTAGGACAAAACTACTTTCTTTTTCCTTAACAAAAAATATACATTTTTAAATACCATTTCTAACAACATACATTTTACATACAATGTACATCTTACTTTTTATACACTGAAATATTTCTCTTATTATTTCTAGTAGCTTTAATTATATATATATTACAATTTTCACCCTAAAAAGCCCTCAATTTCTAGCAAAGCAAATCACAGAAACAATCAATTGTGAACTGTTTGTCATACCATCATTTTGGTTGGCAAACTTATGGATATATTTTACACTCTTTAAAATCATGTTCTTTCTCACAGTATAAATTATTCTTTTAATGTAGTACAAGACATGTGCTTATAAATCCCAAATCTGTATTTTTCTTTTACAAAAAGGCAAAAGTAGGTAAACTTAAATTTGTCTAGCAATCAGTGCTTCAGTACTTTAAAATGGTCTAGATAATTAATGAATTCTCATCACTTAATGTCTATGAGGTTGCAGAGAGTCGGACACGACTGAGGCGACTTAGCAGCAGCAGCATCACTTAAATAAGCTAAACCTTAAAGTTTCAAGTTACCAAAAATCTGGAAAACCTAAAGCATAACTATTCCTAAAGAGTTCACCTAAAACTTCTATCCCCTTTATCTCGCTTTTATTACAAAGTTAATTTTTTATTGTTGACAAATTTTGCACCATACAAAATATGACCTTATTTGTGTTTTAAACCTAGGTATAATAAAGGTATTATATTCAATGTTGATAATGCTAAAACCATGTCTGTATTAATTAAACCAACAAAAGTAATCTAGGTTTAACATGAGATATTAATTCAATACTGAATATTTCTCAGATCACATGAACTTGAAATTCATTTGGATTAGTTTCTGTAGTATTAGAAATACTTGATTTGTAAGTCCTTACTTTTCTTTAGGGCTTCCCACATAGCTCAGTTGGTAAAGAATCTGCCCACAATGCAGGAGACCTGGGTTCAATTCCTGGGTCAGAAAGTTCTCCTGGAGAAGGAAATGGCAAGCCACTCTAGTATTCTTGCCTGGAGAATCCCATGGACAGAGGAGCCTGGCAGGCTACAGTTAATGGGATCCCAAGAGTTGGACGTGACGTAACGCTATCTTTTTCTCTACTTTTCTTTAAGTCAATTAAACAGAACTTATTTTCAAAATTAATTTTTCATGTACAGAACTAGAGATCTCATGGTATCCGATGCTGTAAAGAGCAATATTGCATAGGGACCTGGAATATTAGGTCCATGAATCAACACAAATTGGAAGTGATCAAACAAGAGATGGCAAGAGTGAACATCGACATTTTAGGAACCAGTGAACAAAAATGGACTGGAATGGGTGAATTTAACTCAGATGACCTTTATATCTACTACTGTGGACAAGAATCTCTTAGAGGAAATGGAGTAGCCATCATAGTCAACAAAAGAGTCTGAAATGCAGTACTTGGATGCAATCTTAAAAACAACAGAATGATTTCTTCCGTTCATTTTCAAGGCAAGCCATTCACTATCACAGTAATCCAAGTCTATGCCCTGACCAGTAACGCTGAAGAAGCTGTAGTTGAATGGGTCTGTGAAGACCTTCAAAATCTTCCAGAACTAACACCAAAAAAAAAAAAAAAAAAGTCCTTTTCATGATAGGGGACTGGAATGCAAAAGTAGGAAGTCAAGAGATACATGGATTAACAGGCAAATTTGGCCTTTTAGTACAGAACAGAGCAGGTCAAAGGCTAACAGAGTTTTGCCAAGAGAATTTGCAAGGTGGTAGCAAACACCCTCTTCCAACCACATTAGAGGAGACGCTACACGTGGGCATCACCAGACGGTCATCACCGAAATCAGATTAATTATATTCTTAGCAGCCGAAGATGAAGAAGCTCTATACAGCCAGCAAAAACAAGACTTGGGAGCTGACTGTGGCTCAGATCATGATCTCCTGATTGCCGAATTCAGACTCAAATTGAAGAAAGCAGAGGAGAGCACTAGACCATTCAGGTTTGACCTAAATCAAATCCCTTACAATCATACAATGAAAGTGGCAAACAGATTCAAGGGGTTAGATCTGATAGGCAGAGTGCCTGAAGCACTATGGATGGAGTCTCGTGACTGTACAGGAGGCAAGATCAAGACCATCCCCAGGAAGAAGAAAGGCAAAAAAGGATAATGGTTGTCTGAGGAGGCCTTGCAAGTAGCTGAGAAAAGAGGAGAAGCTAAAGGCAAAGGAGAAAAGGATAGATATACTCATTTGAATGCAGAGTTCCAAAGAATAGCAAGGAGAGAAAAGAAAATCTTCCTAGGGGGACAATGGAAAGAAATAGAGGGAAACAATAGAATAGGAAAGACTAGAGCTCTCTTCAAGAAAGTTAGAGATGCCAAGGGAACATTTCATGCAAAGATGGGCTCGATAAAGGACAGAAATGGTATGGACCTAAGAGAAGCAGACGACATTAAGAAGAGGTGGCAAGAATATACAGGAGAACTGAACAAAAAAGATCTTCACAACCCAGATAATCATGATGGTGTGATCACTCACCTAGAGCCAGACATCATGGAATTTGAACAAAGCCAAGTGGGCCTTAGGAAGCATCACTACAAACAAAGCTATTAGAGGTGATAGAATTTCAGTGAGCTATTTCAAATCCTAAAAGATGATGCTGTTAAAATGCTGCACTCAATATGCAAGCAATTTTGGAAAACTCAGCAGTGGCCACAGGACTAGAAAAGGTCAGTTTTCATTCCAATCCCAAAGAAAGGCAATGCCAAAGAATGTTCAAACTACCACACAACTGCACTCATCTCACATGTTAGCAAAGTAATGCTTAAAATTCTCCAATCCAGTCTTCATCAGTATGTGAACAGTGAACATCCAGATGTTCAAGCTGGATTTGGAAAAGGCAGAGGAACTAGAGATTAAATTGCCAACAACGATTGGATCATCAAAAGAGAGAGAGAGTTCCAGAAAAAACATCTGCTTTATTGACTATGCCAAAGCCTTTGACTGTGTGGATCACAGCAAACTATGGAAAATTCTTAAAGAAATGGGAATACCAGACCACCTGACCTGCCTCCCGAGAAACCTATATGCAGATCAAGAAGCAACAGTTAGAACTGGACATGGAACAATAGACTGATTCCAAATTGGAAAAGGAGTACGTCAAGGCTGTACATTGTCACTCTGCTTATTTTACTTATATACAGAGTACATCATGCGAAATGCCAGGATGAATGAAGCACAAACTGGAACCCAGATTGCCGGGAGAAATATCAATAACCTCAGATATGCAGATGAAACCACATTTATGGCAGAAAGCAAAGAAGAACTAAAGAGCCTCTTGATGAAAGTGAAAGAGGAGCGTGAAAAAGTTGGCTTAAAGCTCAACATTCAGAAAACTAAGATCATGACATCTGGTCCCATCACTTAATGGCAAATAGGTGGGGAAACAATGGAAACTCTGAGAGACTTTATTTTCTGGGCTCCAAAATCACTGCAGATGGTGACTGCAGCCATGAAATGAAGACGCTTACTCCTTAGAAGAATAACTGTGACCAACCTAGATAGCATATTAAAAAGCAGAGACATTACTTTGCCAATAAATGTCAGTCTAGTCAAAGCTATGGTTTTTCCAGTGGTCATGTATGGATGTGAGAGTTGGACTATAAAGAAAACTGAGTGCCCAAGAATTGATACTTTTGAACTGTGGTGTTGGAGAAGACTCTGGAGAGTCCCTTGGACTCCAAGGAGATCCAACCAGTCCATCCTAAAGGAAATCAGTCCTGAATATCCGTTGGAAGGACTGATGCTGAAGTTGAAACTCCAATACTTTGGCCACCTGATGCAAAGAGCTGACTCACTGGAAAAGTCCCTGATGCTGGGAAAGAATGAAGGCAGGTGGAGAAGGGGCTGACCGAGGATGAGATGGTTGGATATAATAATCAACTTGATGGACATAAGTTTGAGTAAGTTCTGGGAGTTGGTGATGGACAGGGAAGTGTGGTGTGCTGTAGTCCATGGGGTTGCAGAGTCAGACTCGACTGAGCAACTGAACTGAACTGAGACCTCATAGCTTAACTTTAAAACTTAGTTAAGTAGTGCTGGAGAAGACTCTGGAGAGTCCCTTGGATTGCAAGGAGATCAAATCAGCCAATCCTAAAGGAAATCAATCCTGAATATTCATTGGAAGAATTGATGATGAAGCTGAAGCTCCAATACTTTGACCACCTGATATGCAAAGCAGATTCTTTGGAAAAGACCCTGATGCTGGGAAAGATTGAAGGCACAAGGAGAAGGGGAAACAGTATAAGGTGGTTGGATGGCTTCACCAACTCAGTGGACATGAGTCTGAGCAAACTCCGGGAGGTAGTGAAGGACAGGGGAGCCTGGTATGCTGCGGTCCATGGGGTCTCAAAGAGTCGGACATAACTGAACAACAGCAGTGAGTCGAGTATTTCATCACAAAAATTATTTTAACAGATGGGATAAGTCAAGTTTACTCATTTGAGTTTAAAAACTTTTTCCCCCCTTAAATTTCAATTTTTAGTTAAGGCTGTAGTCTCAGGCAATGTGAGCTGTGTTTATGTTTCAAGTACATGGAAAAATTATTTAAGTTTTCTCCTAGGAATATTTTCGTTTTCTCAAGGTCAGAATTTATAAAAGATATTTCATCAAGCCACCTTCCTCTACTTGTACATGTTAGGAAAAAAAATAGTTTTGGAATGTCAAATGAGTTTCATCTTGGCCATTTTTCTCTGGAGTCTATTGTGGTCACATATGATCATAGGAAAATATCATTTTTTCCCCTTGCAAGGAGTCAAAACTGAAAATGTCTCAGATCTGCAGACTGTGCCTTATGGGACTACAAGATGGAATAGAGCCCTGATTAGCTATTGTATTTATTCCTAGTTGGTTTTACCAGAAACAGTCAGTCAGAACCAAGCAACTCACTGCTTGGTGGCCTCTCTAGGTCACAGCTGCCTGGCTGGAGAACGGAAGGTTTCCTGTCTGCTGGACCAGGTGGGTGTGGGCATTCCTTGGCCTCACGGGGATTTTCCCAGTTATCACTCAGGCAGTACTGGATGACTGGGGAACTCCTCACCCCAGAGAGTGAAATCCAAGGAAAAAAGCAGCATTTTGCTTGAAACCAGATGACCACATCCTATATCTTCCTATGCCCACCCCCTCTTCAATAAAGGAAAAACTTGCAATCAAACCAAGCCAGTAGGGAAGAATGCCTTGATATTGTCACATGTGAGGTTCTGGCACTTACCAGAGGCATCTCACAGACTAGGACCAGGACTTATTTCCTTTTCATGGAATCGAAAGCACCAGGGGTCAGTGACGCCTGGTCAGTGACAAGTACTTGGAACTGCCCCTGAGACACTGGGGCTCAGGGAGGCTATTGGACAGGATCTGAGAGGTGACACCTACCCCAGGCCAATGTGTCTTGGGTACAAGAGGACTAAGAACAGGAGTCCTTTTGGAATTACCAAAAGCGATCCTGAATCTAACAGTTCTGCCCACATTCACTCAGTAAAGGCAATCTACCAACAGTGGGTTGTGGTGAAGGAAAGTACAGCATTTATTTCAAGCTAAGGATGGCACCGCCAATGCAATGGACATAAGCTTGGGCAACCTTCGAGAGATGGTGATGGACAGGGAGGCCTGGCGTGCTGCCGTCCATGGGGTCACAAAGAGTCGGACATGACTGGGCGACTGAACAAAAACAAAGCTGAGAAGTGGGCAGGTCACTCTCAAAAGACCCCCAGTGGCTTTCAAGGGAAGCTTTGCAAAGACGGGGAGCATTGTTGGGTGCGTGATCAGCTCATGCATAATTCTCTGATTGGCTGATGGGGAGGTAACAGCCTGGTATTTAGGAACCTTACTTGTCAATTTTTGGAGTCCAGCTGGTTTGGAGCCTATGTGCTCATGGTCAGCCTACAGTTAACTTTCTCTACCTGGTGTGTCTGCATCTGATACCCAACGCAAGGATATGGCCCAGGACACTATCTGTAGACTTTGACGAGGAACTAAAAAGATCCTTGTCTTTGTTTTATGGTAGAACTGTTATAATTTTGTCCTCATTTTTCTTTTTTTGCTTCTGCATTTTCTCACTTCTCATTAAATCGCACTGTAGAACCTGAAGAAGGCCCACGAGACTAACGCTTTTTTACGAATAAGAGGTGGGAGATACAGAGTGGGGTTGTTCTGTCTCTGGGCAGGCTCTCCAGTGTCCTGCTTGGTCTCATTGCCTCCATGCAGTTTATTCTGGGCTTCCTTTGATTCCCAGCGTAAACGGTCTCCTCTATCCCTATGAGCCCCTACGAATCAAAATTCTAGGCATGTTTACCCTGCCAGCTTGGCCACTCTGCCAGTGGTCACTCAGTAACACTCCCCGGAGGCCTTCTGCCTGGAGTGATCTTTTCAGGCATGTCCATATGGTTCATTCCCTCCTTCGAGTTTCCCCAAATTTGGTTTTTAGAGATGGCTTTCCCTGACAACTCTAATAAAAATATCACCCTCGCCAACATTCTCCATCTGCCTTTCCAGCTCCATAGTCTCACTATCATCAAATACGGCAAACAGTTTCCATATTAGAAAATAATATATTGTAATTCATGTAAAGAAGGTAAACATTTAGAAATGAATAATTTGGGACTTCCATGGTGGTCCAGGGGGAAAGACTTCACTTTCCAATGCAGAGGGTGCAGGTGGGATCAGGGAGCTAGGATCCCACATGACTCATGGTTGAAAAAACAAACATAAACCAGAAGCCATATAGTAACAAAGTCAATAAAGCCTTTAAGAATGTCCCATGTCAAAGAAACAACACCCCCAAAGCCAAAGAACACTTTACTGGCGTTTAGTGCATTCACCATGTTGTACAACCACCACCTCTGTCTAATTCCAAAGCACTTCCTTCACTCAGAACTAAGACTCTTTATCCATAAACTTTTCCCTATTTTCTCCTCTTCACTCCGTCCTTGGCAGCCTCCAGTCTGGATTTTGTCTCTATGGATTTACCTATTCTTGATATTTCCTATAAATGCATATACGGTAAAAACATGGGTTTTGGTTCCGCCTTCTTTCACTTAATGTTTCTGAGGTCCACCCCCATCATAGCATGATCAGTAGGTGATCCCTTTTCAAGGCTGAATAGTATGCCATTATGAGATCACAGTTTGTTTATTCAGCCATCTGTTGCTGGACATGTGGATTGTTCCTACATTTGACTACTGTGAATAGTGCTGTTTTAAACATGTGCACATGCATTTGTTTCAGTCTTCAGTTCTCTAGGGTACGTAGCTAGGAGTGGAACTGTGGGTCTCTGCCTATTAGTTTCTGCCCGGCTACTTTTATTTTTGCCTCAAACAAGCGAAACATTACTCTTGTTGTTCCAAAGTGCTGGCAGCTCAATGCGGCTCATCTTTTTGCTCTAATTGCTCTCTCATCTATGTCACATTTCCATTAAGGGCATCCTCTCTTGACTTATGAAGATAGCAGGGATCAATGCACTTAGTCATTTATCAAACTTTCTCCTGGGACTATTTAAAGAAACTCTCTGACATATAGACTCAAGCCCTGTGAGATCCTTTTAAAATAAGTGACTATCTTCGGGGAGAGGAAAGAATATTCAACTAGTGTTAAGAAATAGAAAACTGCAAGATTAAAATACATTTCCTTTTTCAGGGGATCTTCTCAACTCAGGGATTGAATCGGGTCTTCTGCATTTCAGGCAGATTCTTTACTGTCTGAGACACCAGGGAAGCCCTAAATAAAGACACAAGATTGCAAATGACAAGTTATTTTATCCAGCTCTATAGTGGCACAACTATACATTAAAAATGTTTCCCTTGCTCAAATATCAGTGGAAACAAAATTTCAAAAAAGAGCACCCAAAGGGAACTAATAAAGAAAATGCTTGCCAATTACTGGGTGTTTGGAATAACTAATACTGGGAAGTTGTGAGTAGTGAGTGCTCATCCGTGTCTGACTCTTTGCAACCCATGGACTATAGCCCAGCGGACTCCTCTGTCCATGAGATTTTCTAGGCAAGAATGCTGGAGTGGGTTGCCATGCCCTTCTCCAAGGGATCTTCCAGATCCAGAGATTGAATCCATGTCTCTTGAGTCTGCTATATTGCAGGCAGATTCTTTATCATTAATGCCACCTGGGAAGCCAATATTGGGAATTTACTTTGATTTTAACAGCTCATATGCACTGTTTTGGTAAAGAACCTGCCTGCCAATGCAGGAGGCATTAACAGACGCAGGTTTGATCCCCGAGTTGGGAAGATCCCCCGAGTGGGAAGACCCACTCCAGTAGTCTTGCCTGGAGAATCTCATGGACAGAGGAGCCTGGTGGGCTACAGTTGATAGGGTTGCAAAGTGTCCAATCAGACTGAAGCGAATTTGCATGCACACGTGTGTACTGTCTAGTAGTAACGTCTGCCACGTAGGACCAAAAGTTAAAGGCTGTGGAGCACCACCTTGACTGTGCCTTGAAGATACATGAGGGTAAGCCTGAGGGGTAAAGCCTTCACCCACCCCTAGATATTCTGCTTTAATTTCTAGGGATATAGCTGAGACATTTATATTTTTTTAACATCTCCTCTTTCTCTCCACGCCCCCTGCCCCCAGTGACTGTATTGCACAGTAAGTATTGAACACAACTGTCCTGGGTAACTCAGGTGTTCTTTCTGAAAAAGAAAAAAAGAGCATATTGATGGCTTATTTGATGCTAATTCTGCAGCATGAAGGTCGAATTTTATAGGAACATATTTGATATCACTCAGAAACATGTTTCGAAGGCCTTTGTTGTAAATGCATATTTCACTGTGTTCAGACAGACCGGAGCATCTGGAACCTTGCTACTCAATCTATGGGCCACCAGCCAGCAGCTTCTCCATCACTGGGAGGCTTGTTAGAAATGTGGAATCCGAGCAAACAGGTGAATCTGATGGTAGTGTGTATGCGCTCAACAGCATGGAGAGTCTTGTCTGTGAGAATTCCTGGGGCACAAGTCAACAGGGTGTGATAGGAGAACGTCAAGGGGATTCTGTCCTTGCACTTGGCTTTCAAGGTCATTCCAAAAACGTTGTCAGGTATAGCAAACAAATGCCAAGTGTGGCTACAAGACTTGGCTCAACCAGAAACAAGCGCTCGCTGCATAGGACCGGGCAGAGCCCCAGGACTCGGAGGGGTCTAACTTGACTCTCACTCACAGACTGGGCCACATTCTGTCCTGCCTGTGTTCTCAGTTCTCTACAAATGGGGCTTGATAAAACTGACAAAGGTAAACACTTCTCTAAATCTTCACCTCCAGAAATAAGAACTGATGCCATCCCAAGCTGGGCTACATTTTGCAGAATAACTTCTTTCCTTGCTTTATTCATTGCCTAACAAATGCGGCAAAGGACTTCAGGGTGACCCTGATGACTACTAAAGGACTTAGCAAGTGGTAGAAGTTGAGAAAATCTGAAAAAAATGGCCTTTTTCCTTTTCTTCATGTAGTGTGATGCCAATGAGCCAGCTCCTCTCTGCAAACCAGGGAGCCTTCTTCTGCAGTGTGGAGACTTTGAGGTGTGCATCAGAATTTCATGCATTCTTACTTGAAGATTAGATGTCTTATGTGATAGATTCTGAGTCAATTATTTTGCAGAAAGAAGAGAAAAAAGGCATAGAAAAGGATGAATTTACTTGATATGTGTGCCCTGGTCATACATTTGAGAAATAATAATTGGGAAAAGTGACATTAATAGAAATTAATGCCCTAGCTAATTAACCACAGCTCCTCAAAAGGATCTATAGGACATGAATGTCGAGGATCTATAGGAAAGATTTCTTGACATAGTTATTAAATACCAGAATGAATTATTAATCAACCTTTTCTGAAAGTCTTTTTAAAAGGAAAATGGGTTTTAACTTGCCTGGGGCATTTTATTGGAATTCTTCCCAAAGGCAACAAAGTAGATACAAGTCATGGTTAAGTATACTCATACCCTTTAGATTCTGGGATTTCATTTAGGAAGCTGAAGGAGCAGGAAGACTGTGTGTAAATAAATGGGAAATACATGGGGAAGGCGAGTGGGACCTCTCATTAGCCGTGCAGCTCTGGCGGGGGTGGGTATGTCATGGAGCTGACTTATAAAGGAGAACACCAATTCACTGTGGTCTTCCTAACAGTGACTGTCCCAGACCTTTTGCTTTCTGTGGAAGGAAATAAGGAAGAGAAGAGGGAAAGGGGAAAGAGGGGAGGAAAAGAAAATGAAGGAAGAGAGAAAGAAACAAAGATGGGTAGAAAGTTAAACTAGTATTTTCTTTCACTGTATAGCAGACCTGTGGGTTTTGTCATCTCTCATCTCTAGTGGTATATGTATCTAGGTTATTTGAGTTATTGTCCCCATTAACCAGACAAGCAAATAGAGATTCATGCTCAAAATTACTCGGCGAATGGAAGTAGAATCAGAAATTCAAGGTCCGTGTGTCTGACCTCAGAGCCTAATTCCTCTGCATGGCTCCACATGGCCAAGCTCACACCTATACTTGATTTCATTTCCAAGGATGCCTCTTCTCTGTATTTTGTGAGGAAGGAGGGACAATTCCACGTGACCTTCTGCAGCAACCCTGTTGCCTTGTCAACCTGACTCTCTCCTCTCTCTCCTCTCTCCTCACTGTCAAGGTGATCATTCTGCTGTGCTTCCAACCCCTTCCTTCCATCCTTCCTGAAATTTCTTGTCCTTCCTCTCATTCTGTCTATTCAATACTTTATCTTCGTGTACCACTCACATCTCCCTTTTCTTAAACAGGCTCTCCCTTTAAACACCTTCTTCCAAAAAGGTCAAGGCATTATGTTCCTTGCATTCATTGTTAAATTTGTAAAAGTCATAATCATTTGCGGGTGCAACCCTTACCCCAAATGTTGCCTTTAGAAGCCTTTCCTTGAAAGCCATCAAGGAGCTGGAGGTCTTTGGAGCCTGAGCTGGCCGTTTTTCTTGCTTCATGCCCTGAAATAAGCACTGTACTTTCTTTCACCTCAACTTGGTGCCAGTAGACTGGCCTTGCTGCACAGCGGGCAAGTGGATCCAGGTTAAGCCTGACAGCAATAAAGGCTGAGTCTGTGGCATTTCTTCCAAAGGTCAGTCGGGACTGTCCCAACACCTGATAAAAGCCTCTGAGTCAGCATAGCTGAATCTAAATGATCTCCCCAGATATGCTCCCCTTCCCATCCCCAGTCCTCCAGACTGAGGGTCCCATTGTCCTGATCACTCTTTCCCCTTGTCCTCCAAATCTGACTTTGGTCTTTTCCTTTTTGGTTCAGATGCAGGTGTTCCTAATTCAGGTTTTCATTAGCTCCTATCTGGAGTTTTGTAGGAGAAGGAAATGGCAACCCATGCCAGTACTCTTGCCTGGAAAACCCCATGGATGGAGGAGTTTTGTAATTATCCCTCATTGGCCCAGGGCGCCCAGGGTTTTTGTTCTGCTGACATCTAGACTGATGGCTTCTCCCATTTAAGTGAGAAATATCAATGGGCCTGTATGACCTGTCCAAACATATCACGTAGCAGCGTGTGACTCAGACCAGCTTCCCAGAGTGTTACTTTAAGTAATCCTAAGAGCCAGGCCAAGAAAAAGTTATTTATGAACAAAATCAGTTGAGAAATGCCAGATTAAACAAATGTTAATAAACTATTTCTTTAGTCCAGGACTTCTCAGAGTACTGATATTTAAAATGTTAATTCACACTGAATTCCCAGGATTTAAAGATTTCCTGAATTATACGGTTGTATGCTTTTGCTGTGTGTTAGTGTGTATATGCATTTATATGACCAGAAAACATACTCTTCTGACCGAAATATTTTCTTCTATTTTTTAAAATTATTTCTTTTAACCATCACGTTTCGCATCCAATTCTTACCAACTCATAAGACCTCTATTTATATGTTCTCTTTTCCATGCAATCTTTATTATCTATGAACAAATTATAGGTTATGAATAATGAAAAACACAACACCCTGAAATAAAAAAAATACATAAATGTATTAGTTTAAGTCAAGGGTCAGCAAGCTGTGGTCCTCAGAACAAATCTGGCCCTTGGTTTGTTTTTGTAAGCCCAGGAACTAAGGCTTGATTTTATATTTTTAGGTGGCTGAAAAAATCAAAAGCAGAAATTTTATGACTCATGAAAAGTATTTGAAACTCCCAGTTTCAGTGTTCATAAATAAAGTTTTATTGAAGTCATGGAGAGGTGTATATTTTTATCCATTTCCTATGGCTGCTTTCCCAATACAATACCAGAACTCAGTAATTGCAATAGATACCATGGGACATCATGGTATCGTAAATCAGTCTGATCATGCTCAGTCACTCAACTCTTTTTGACCTCATGGACTGTAGCCCGCCAGGCTCCTCTGTCCATGGAATTCTCCAGGCAAGAATATGGGAGTGGGCTGCCATTTCATCCTCCAGGGCATGTTCCCCACCCAGAGATCGAACCCCTGTCTCCTTCATTGCAGGCAAATTCTTTACTGCTGAGCCACCACGTCACATACAAAGCCCCAAGTATTATTATCTGGAGCATTTCAGAAAAGATTTTCTTAGCCTTGGCTTAAACTGCTGAGCAGATGAGTCCAGGAGACATACAGAGTCATGCACAACCTCACCCAGGGCTCAAGTGAGCACAGTTCAGTTCAGTCGGTCAGTTGTGTCCGGTTTTTTGTGACCCCGTGGACTGCAGCATGCCAGGCCTCCCTGTCCTTCACCAACTCCCAGAGTTTGGTCAAACTCATGTCCATTGATTCGGTGATGCTGTCCCACCATCCCATCCTATGTCGTCCCCGTCTCCTCCCGCCTTCGATAAGTGATCACAGGACTCAGTTGCTTTCTCTTTGATTCTGTGACGGCTTCCTCGGGAAGACTCTCCCACATCCTGGAGATTACTGCTGGTAGATTTCCAGCTGCTCGTTTTTCATTTCCAATATACAAGAAATGAATGGTTTTGTCTCAGAAAAATTTTGATGTTTCCTCAAGTTGGTCAGCCTTGGGGAAATAACTTCCACCTTCTCCCAGCACACCCACAAGTCAGCCAACCCCTGTGCCCGCAGGGATGGGCAGCATGCTTGACCCGGGCATGCGTTCACCCCGGGAGCCCCGAGGGTGGGATCAGGTTCTCTAGCTGGTGCCAGAGGTCCCATCTCAGAGGCAGGAGAGATGGACACGTGGGAGGCGCCACCACTGTCCATTCCTTATTACATATCACTGGTATGATAACATATCTAGAGAAAAGGGTGAAATATTCCTGCTTATGAAATGTCAATTTTTCTTTATTTTTCCCTTGGGAAAAAAAATCTTTCATTTTGATTTCTCCAAAGCAGTTTCTGTTTTATTCAAAGACAATTGATAATTGCATCTATATACTAACTTTCACAAAATATGAACAGGTAGAAGTATCCATGTAAAATACATTTTATTAAAAACTAGTGGTTATACATAAAATGACACAAATTATCTTTCTTTCTCAGTTGTTGTTGTTCAGTCTCTAAGTCATGTCTGACTCTTTGTGGCCCCATGGACTGCAGGACACCAGGCTTCTCTGTTCTTCATTGTCTCCCATAGTTTGCTCACATTCATTTCCATTGTGTCGGTGATGCTATCTAAGCATCTCATACTTCTCTCTTAGGTAAGTAGTCTAATATGCTATTTTACATTGATCCTTAAATGAAATTGACTTGATAGTATTTGATCATACAAAATCTTGGGTTTAGGATTATTACTTATAAACAACAGAAATTCTTGCAAACAGCATCTGGGGCAATATTTTGCAATGCAAATTTTTGTGCATTTTACACTTATCACTGCAAATTTATTAAAAACAGACCTCTCCCTACTATTTGCACATGCAAATCGAAGGAAGGAGTGTTACTCTGATTTTGTGTTTTGAGCCATCAACCTCACCATGTGCTGCCTGTCTGCAAAGCAATCTCATTTGATTCTGTGAGACAGCATCGTCAGATAAATGGATATGGCAACCCGCTCCAATATTCTTGCCTGAAAAATTCCATGGACTGGGGAGCCTGGTGGGCTACTGTCCTTGGGGTTGTAAAGAATCAGGCATGACAGAGTGGCTGAGCAGGAGCACACACACACACTCACACACACACACAATTAAGAACCAAGCTCCCTCTTATTCCTGAATCTCTAGCGTCTTTTCTCAGTGCCTCCACTGGGTCTCATCAATACCAGATGCTCAGTAAAAAAGTGTGTCTTATGCACATTCAAGACGTAAACTCTGAGGCCTTGAGCCATGTTTATTATTAGTGTTTAGGGATGCCACAGCAAAGTCCTGCAACTGGGTTGCCTAATCAACATAAATCCATTATCTCAGTTCTGGAGGCTGGAAGTACAAGATCAAGGAGTTGGAAGGTTGGTTTCCTCTGAGGCTATAAGGAAGGATCTGCTCCAGGCCACTCTCCTGGCTTCTAATGGTTTGCTAGCAGCCTTGTCTTTTCTTGACTTGTAGAAGCTTCATCTTGACCTCTGTCTTCATCTCCAGCTTGTATTCTCTCTGTGTATGTCTCTGTGTCCAAACTTTTTGTTCTTATAAAATCACTAGTATTTTAGAATACTCCAATATGATCTCATCTAACTAGTTCAGCTCAGTTCCTCAGTCCTGTCTGACCCTGTGGCCCCATGGACTGCAGCACGCCAGGCTTCCCTGTCCATCACCAACTCCCGGAGCTTGCTCAGACTCATGTCCATCGAGTAGGTGATACCATCCAACCATCTCATCCTCTGTCATCCCCTTCTCATCTAACTAATCACATCTCTAATGACTCCAAATAAGGTCACATGCTGAAGCCCGGGGAGTTGGGATTTATACATATGAATTTTGGGAAGAAGGATACAATTCAATTTATAATACCTAGGAAGAGCAATAACTACCCCAGAACAAATTGACTGTTATCAATTTAAAAAAATTTTTAATGTTTTAGTTCCAAGGTTCTTCAAGTTTGCTGCATCTTACCTTTGCCTTGTAGACTTTCAGAAGTCCTAATGCTCAGCATCGTGCAATAATGATCATGCAACTTGGGAGAAGGCACCAGTATTTCTTAAAACTTCTCAGATGTATCGTCAAGGTTGATGGCCAGTGGTTCATAGAGTAACCCTGTCAGCTGGAGGTACTTCTAAACCTCATTCCTCAACAAATAATCAGAGAGACCTCTGATCTCCCTAAAACAGTTCACAAAAGCTTGAGCTCAGATTCCAATAAAGTCTTATTCTGTATGCCATGCTTAACATGTCATATGGTCTGAAATTTTGGCTCAGAGCAGACTGGAAGCCCCCAAATTGGAATGCTCTTAAAGGAGGCATGATGACAGGTAGGGAAGTGATGACCTGACATGGGTTGGAGATGCCGAGAGGCTCAACAGCAGACACGACTCGGCGTTAACTTTTTCCTTATCTTGGCTTTGAACATCAGGGGAAGATTAAAGCCAGTGCAAAGGTGTCTGCTTAAAGTGTAGAAAAATGCATACTACCTTTTTGGAGAGAAATACCAAAAAGACATGAAAGGTGATATTAGTTTAGGAAAGCGTAAACTTCAGTTAACTGAAGAATTGATTCACATGAAGCTTTTCATTCCTGATAATCCTGGAGGGATGTGGTATTTTAATGGAACAAATCCACTTTATTTGCAAACTTAGATAAGATTTATTTATAGAGTTGGCAGAAGACACTAATTGTCTTATCCCTGGTCTCACGATGGTGCAATTCGACACACGTTCTGACCTTGGTGAGTGTCTCTTTGTTCTGATTCCAACTTGATGATGTAAGGTTGCAGAGGGGCGTCCTTAGGTGCACAACCTTTAGGATGACTGAGCCGTGGCATTTGATTAAACATGGACAGTTGCCTTTTTTTTTACGGCAGCTGAGCAGTGTGTTTAGCTCTTGGTAGGCTTAGCTTCTCTGAAATTCTCAGGACTTTCCTGGGAGGGTCTGACAGGGCTTGGGATCAGCTGATCTTGGCATTGGTTTGTGGAGGTCATTCATTGGGCAACCTCTGCACACAGCTACTTGTGCAGCCAAGGACTCCCACGGGTAATCAACATGCAAGAGATCTGTTGAGAGCAGGCATGCTCCCCGGGGGCAACTGCATTCTGTATTTGTATATACGTACGCATCAGATTAGGTCAGAATGATGTTGACTAAAAAATATCATCTGCTTTGAATACTAAGTTTGTTCCAATAATGTTTTCAAATTAGTCAAAGAAATGCACCACAGTGATAGAAGAGTAGTGAACACTGGTGACTGAGTGAACTTGAAGAATTCATAGGAGAGACAGAACCACAGCTTGGGAATTTCAGTTCTGAGAATCCTCACATTTTTGACAGTGATTGTTAGCCTGATGCACAATTCTAAAATAGTGTAGTGGAAACTTTTCTCTCCTTTCTTATGCATCTAGGAGCACCAAGCCTATAAACACTATAGGGCAAAGGAATGCAAAGGAAGAAGAACTTTTTAGTTTTTTTTCTTTTTTTCAGGCACTTGGCCATGTAAGAAGGGCTTGTTTGTGTAACAACAGACAGCCCAGGATAACTAGTTAATGAGATTCAACAGGAATAAACAAACAAACAAGCTCTACCAGTGCAGTTGGGCAAGAGCTGTCTTGATTACATGGAAAAGAGGAAAAAGATCAAGGGAATTTGCTGACCATAAGCTCAACAAGAATCCAGAGAGAGAGGTATATATCTTTAAAACTAACATGCAGTCCTGAGCCACTTTCTCGTAAATCTGTGACCGAAATCAAGGCAGGAAATAGCTGTCCTCTGCTCTGGACTGCTTGTTTCCTTTCTGGAAGCTTCAGGGCCTGAGATGTCAGACATTCTAGCAAGCGATTTATGTAAAAGAAAAAAAAAAAAAGACTGTCTTTGACAGTCTCATGCTCTCAGCTCTTGTAAAGGTGGTAGAAAGTTAAGTGTAAGACTTTTTAGTGCCTAAGAAGAATTTCGTGGTAAAATGATACTGTTATGGATCGCTTAAGGGGAGGACACAGTCAAATATGCAGGTTATAACTGCTTCTGCACGTTTGCTTGCCCACAGCCTCACGGCCTGCAGCCACGACTGCCGACTTCACTGCCGCCAGCTTACGTCTGGGTTTGTTGCTGTTCAGTCGCTCAGTCGTGTCGGGCTCTTTGCGACCCCATGGACGGCAGCAACGCCAGGCTTCCCTGTCCTTCACCATCTCCTGGGGCTTGCTCAAACTCATGTCCCTTGAATCGGTGATGCCATCCAACCATCTCATCCTCTCTTACGCCCTTCTCCTTCCCTCAGTCTTTCCCAGAATCAGGGTCTTTTCCAATGAGTTGACTTTCCACATCAGATGGCTAAAGTATTGGAACTTCAGTTTCAGCACCAGCTCTTCCAATAAATATTCAAGGTTGATTTCTTTTAGGACTGATTGGTTTGATCTCCTTTCAGTCCAAGGGACTGTCATGAGCCTTCTCCAGCACCACAGTTTGAAGGCATCAATTCTTCAGCACTCAGCCTTTTTTATTGTCCAGCTCTCACATTTGTACATGACTACTGGAAAACAAACAAACAAACATAGCTTTGATAATGCAGACCTGAGTCAGCAAAGTGATCCTTCAGCCTGATAAGAAGACCTGACTCATGAAGGAAGAAAACCCCTTTGACCAATTTTGGGATCTGTTTCATGTGAGTTTCAAAAGTGTTTATTTTGACTCTCTCCTAAGTATTTTATAGCCAGCAGCCTGGCCAGTTTGCAGTATGGTGTTCTCAATTCTACAGAAAACAAAAATGCTATGATTTCTCATTTTTTCCCTCTGCAGTTCAAATGGATACCTGACCCATGCAGAAAGATTAAGATGTAAAGACCTACAAAATTCATACAGAAATATAGAGCTCCGAATAACAAAAGGAACCAGGCAGCCACATCTCGCCTCACCCCGAAGGATCATTTCCTGCCGTTGTCTTTGGGGTGCTGTCTGAGGATGGAGGGCTGGGGACCTGAAGGTCCAGCCACTGAACTGGTGGCCCCAGGACCCTGTGCCTCTTGCTCTGCGAGTGAAGAGGGGGAGCTGGCACTCGCTCACCAGCTCCCTCCCTCCCTCACCTCCTTCTTTCTCCTCCTCCTTGTTTTCCTGCTCATCTGAGATCCCAGAGCCAGTGTGGGGCTCAGCGCCTGCTGCTGTAGTGACTGGCAGCCCTCTGCAGGCAGACCCTCTCTACAGCTCCAACACGAGCGGCTTGTCACCCACTCCAGGGCATCATTAAACTTCCACCATGCTTCCCTTGGCTTTTCAATCCTTGACGGCCGGGGTTTAATTTCTGCGTGTGCTGTAAGCTGGACGAAATGCAGTATCTTTGCTTTGGATAACGAACTCAGATTTTTCTTAAAATTTCACCCATCACAGTCTCTGTCCAGCCCTTTGAATTCACACTGCTTGGGGATAGTCAACATTACGTCCTCCTACATACCCTCAGATCACCGTTTCCAGGCTGTCCTTGCCCAGCACCCCTGGGCCTTCCTGGATGCGCATCCATCCGTGCGGCATACCACATCCGCTGTTACATCACCCAGATATTGTTTTCGGGGTCACATCATAACAGACTCTGTGGATAAACCATTTCAACTCAGACATAATGGCCCCTAGAGGAACACAATAACACACGATCCTTTCCCTGACAACACCAACACTTGTTATAAAGAAGAGCCACAGAATTTCTAATGAAGCCCAGGAGAGAGGGAGGGTCCCTAAAAGCAGATGTTACAAAAATAGCCTCTGCCATTAAGGCAGAAAAACAATATGAAAATGGGAGCCACTTGAGACCAGTGAGTATTTCCATAATTTATGGAAATAGCTTTTTCCCCCTATGTTTAACGGCCATCAGGAGCTCCATTAAGAACCTGCCCTTCTCTTTCTTCCTTTATAGTTTCAAATTAGAAATCACTACATCATTCTGTGGGTTGTATTTTCTCTCTTTTTTTTTTTTTGGTTTCAAGTTCATTTAATTTATTGAAATGCGATCTGTTGTTCTCTGTGATTTGGGTTTGATAGACACCCCAGGATGCTCAGCGAGCTCCGCAGAGCCTGGCCTGGGGTGAACACCCACTGTTGTTGGCGTGTCGTCTGCCTGTTAATCGTAGCGCAGGCTGGCTTCAGCGAGGGTCTTTGCCACAGTTCTCCTTCTCCCCCTGGTGGGGGCAAGCAGCAGGATCAGCAAGTGCGGGATCTTTCCCCACTGACTCTGCAGCATCCCAGTCCGACGTAGCAGCCCTGACCTTCACCACGAGCCCAGTGTGAGTTCTTTCCTCGTGACTGCTTTGAAAGGAACAGAAATGCTGTGGCTGCAAAGAGGGCATCCTTCCGAGTTCCACTTTTAAGGTGGATGAAATGAGTGGTGGGCGAGAGGAGGCACGGCCTGAGGTCTGCCCAGAAGACGCCTTGCTGTCATCCAGTCGCTCAGTCGTGTCCGACGCTATGTGACCCCACGGACTGCAGCACTCCAGGCTTCCCTGTCCTTCACCATCTCCCGGAGTTTGTTCAGACTCATGTCCATTGAGTCAGTGATGCCATCCAAGTGTCTCATCCTCTGTCACCCCCTTCTCCTCCCACCTTCAATCTTTCCCAGCATCAGGGTCTTTTCCAATGAGTCAGCTCTTCACATCAGGTGGCCAAAGGATGGCAGTTTCATCCTTAGCATCAGTCCTTCCAATGAGTATTCAGGGTTGATTTCCTTTAGAATTGACTGGTTTGATCTCCTTCCAGTCCAAGGAACTCCCAAGAGTCTTCTCTAGCACCGTAATATGAAAGCGACTGTTCTTTAGAACTCAGCCTTCTTAATGGTTCAACTCTCACATCCATTCATGACTACTGGAAAAACCATAGCTTTGAGTAAACAGACCTTTGTCAGCAAAATGATGTCTCTGCTTTTAAATATGCTGTCTAAGTTGGTCATAGCTTTTCTTCCAAGAAGCAAGCGTCTTTTAATTTCATGGCTGCTCTCACCATACCCAGTGATTTTGAAGCCCAAAAAATAAAGTCTGTCACTGTCTCCATTTTTCTCATCTATTGGCCATGAAGTGATGGAACCAGATCATCATTAGTTTTTTTGCCTGCAGGACGGCTTTGGTATTCTCATAGAAACCACAGAACCCCCAGCTAACCTGCCTCCTACGAGAACATGCCACGTGCAGTGTTTCCCGAGTCTGCTGTTCACCGTTCCCTGTAAAGTCACTCATGCATTTATTCACTAAATATATCCTGTCTACTGAGACTTCGGGGAAGCCAAGGTTAATGGGACAGGCTCTCTGCTCTGAGGAGCCCACATCATTACGATTCTGATGATGAATGCTATAAGGGGGCACAGAAGTAACCACTCTGCCGGAGTGTTTCCCTCACCCGGAGAGAATTCCTCAGAGGACAAGGGTGTTGACTTAGACGTTAGGGCGTAAAGACGGTTTGGGCAGATAGAGAAGAGGAGAAGAGCTTTCTAAAGAGAGAACCAGCTGCTCATGAAGAACGGAGGCTCCAGACGCACTGGGGTCACCAGGGCCCAGAGTATCAGGACCCCGAGTCAAGAAGAAGGAGGTCCCACAGGACACATGCAGGATGCTTCATGACCTCCATCTTCACCCCAATTTCATCCTCAGACAATGGGGGGCCCTACTGACCTTTCACGTCAGGCAATGGCATGAGCAGATATTTGCTAACAGGGAGCAGATGGAGACAGAGAAGAAACAGGCCAGAATATTGGCCCAGCCGTGAGGGCCTGGATGAGGGTTCGGCCCTGGGAGTGGAGACGTTCTGCCTTTGGTGGATGATGCTGCGACGGGATTCATGGAACTTGGAGAGGAAAAGATGAGATCCCCTGGGAGCAGAGTGGTGACACTGATTAGGACAATAAATGTGTGTAGGAACAAGAAGCAGATGTGTTCTCCATGTCTCATTGTGGGTGTGTGGGGGGGTGTGAGAAAGGCCTCACATGGAAGAAATAGGCTGTCCTTTGCTGTTACTAATTATCTAGAAGTCCCTGTAGAATTATCACCATGGAGAAATGGACAATATCCACTAGTGGGGATGGGAAATGCAACAACTACAAAGTTGTCAACATACAAAGAGAAGCTGTAGTAAGGTGACCAAAACAGCAAAAGTATGGGAAAGAAAAACACACACCAAGCAAACGAACTTAGGTGAGACAGAGGGAAAAAAGCCAAGTAGATCAGTTAAAATATGAACATGTACAATTTTCTCTTTTTTGGTGCACATTTTTTTTGATAAAATTTCAACTTTACAGGGAAGATGTAAGCATATTATAAAGAACTTTCTCCATCAGAACCATCCATTGCTATTTTGTCACATTTATTTTATCATGCTCTAGTATCTATAATACTTTTTCTGAACTATATGAGGGTCAGTTATACACAGGATGGGGCCTCTCTGGTGGCTCAGCTGGTAAAGAATCTCCCTGCAATGCAGGAGGCCTGGGTTCGACCCCTGGGTTGGGAAGGTCCCCTTGAGAAGGGCGTGGCAACTTACTGCACTGTTCTTGCCTGGAGAGTCTCCACGGACAGAGGAGCCTGGTGGGCTGCAGTCTCTGGGGTCACAAAGAGTGGGACTCGACAGAGGGACTATGCGCAGCACAGCACAGTGCTATACACGGGATCACCAATCACCCTTAGACAGTTCAGTGTGAGCTCCCTAAGAAGAAGGAATGGTCAAATCAGGAAATTCAGGCCCCATTATCTAATCTGTATTCCACTTTCATATTTCATCTGTTGTCTCTATAACATAATTTATAGCAAATTGTTTCTGTGAAGGATCCAATTTGGGATCACACATTTCATTCAGTTGTCACACATAATCCATCTCCCCCAATCTGGAAGAACGCCTCAACCTTTCTTTGACTTTCAAGACACTGCCATTTTTAAGGAATTCAGGCCAGCTGTTTTGCAGAGTCACCTTCAGCGTGGATTTGCTTCACATTCTCCCATCGGTAGATTTAGCTTGTCGTGTATTTTGCAGCAATGCTGCAGAAGTCATGCTGAATCCTTCTCTGTGTCTCATGTCAATAGCCACAGGATGTCCTTTGTCTCTTCATTTGTAAAACTACCGTTGATAATTTCATTCAAGTGGTGCCAACCAGGTTGTTGCAACAGAAAGTTATTCTTTTTCCACATATAGTCAGTCATTTTTGGAGAGATGCTTTGAAGCCAGGAACATATCCTGTTCTTGGTCACACTCTTACCCACGGATTGACATTAGCAACTAATGATGTTAGAAGTGGGAACAAGAGATGAGAGTGCTTTTGTTGTTGTTCAGTCGCTAAGTTGCGTTTGACTTTTTGCAGCTCATGGACTAAAGCATGTCAGATTCCTCTGTCTTCCACTATCTCCCAGAATTTGCTCAAATTCATGTTCATCGAGCCGGTGATGCCATCCAACCATCTCATCCTCTGCTGCCCCCTTCTCCTTTTGCCTTCAATCTTTCCCAGCATCAGTCTTTTCCAACGAGCCAGTTGTTCACATCAGGTTGCCAAAGTATTGGAGCTTCAGCTTCAACATTAGTCCTTCCAATGAATATTCACTGTTGATTTCTTTTAGGATGGACTGGTTGGATCTCCTTGCAGTCCAAGGGACTTGCAAAAGTCTTCTCCAACACCACAGTTCAAAAGCATCAATTCTTCAGTGCTCAGCCTACTTTATGATCTACCTTTCACATCTGTACATGATTACTGGATAAATCATAGCCTAGACTATATGGACCTTTGTTGGAAAAGTGATTTCTTTGCTTTTTAATACACTGTCTAGGTTTGTCATAGCTTTTTTCCAAGGGGTCTTTTAATTTCACGACTGCAGTCAGCATTTGCAGTACAGAGCAACATCAGATAGGGCGGGATTTAATACTGAAAACTCTAAACAGTGTAGACAGATATTGTAACAAAAGCAAAAGCCCCAATTTGTGAATAAGATGCATCAATAATAAATCTTAATACTCCAAACAACTTAGCATAGAGAAAAACTAGAAGTATAAACATAATAACATGATGAAAGACTTTTATAAACACCACTTGATCAGCTATTTCTCCTAAGAAAATAATAGCATAAATTTTAACAGTTAATTAAAGTGTATAAACATGTAAGTAAATAATATGTACAGAGAAATGTACTTTCTTTAGAGAGTGCTTTGTATGTGTATATATGGATTATTTACAAAAGTTGGTATATACTTAGCAACAAAAGGCATAGCTCATTTTTAAAAGTAGAGGCATTTTTGATCATATTCTCTGAATATGAGCTAAAAAAGTTAGAAATAAGTGATAAAAAATAAGAAAGAAAACCTTGATCTTTCAGATATTGAGAACATTTTGTTAGATGACTGATGAATTAAAGAGAAAATTAAAATTGAAATTAAAATTATTTTGAAAGCACTAAACAAGAGCATTTTATACCAAAAACTTATGGTGTAAAATAAATGCTATATATAATGATTGCTACCATTACTCAAGAAGAGAAATTATATAAAAAACACTTGTGTCCACATCAATAAATTGAGGAAAATGTCCCCCAAATACAAAGAATCAAAGAGAAATAGATAAAAGAAAACAATGTGAAACAATGAAAACAAATAACTGAAATGAAATAATAAATCCTAATCTGGATTTTAAAAAGTCAATATGATAGATAAAGCTTTCACAAGCTTCATTAAGCACATTACTGGAATTGTAAACATGAGCCCATCAGGGAAACATATTCATCACACAAAGTGCATGAGCAAGGAGGCTGGGCAGCTACAGACACGTCATTTCAAAGCATCTCTCCACTTTCAGATTACCTAAGAAATTATCCCGTACATTTTAGATAACTTGACTGCAAAAAAGAATCACAGTGCAGGCTAGACAAACCTCTGTTTCAAAGGCAGTGTGGGGAATCTTTGTGTTGTGGAACAAACTTCCTCTCCCTGCTTCCAGTTTTAAAAGATTCAACTCCAACCTCTCTTCTATGCATACCTCCTCCGTGTCGTTCATGCATCCATCCATGCCCTCCTTTCCCTTCTCGGCCAACATTTTACAGACAAGTCAGGTGGGTGGTCAGCGACGGACACATTTCCCTTTCAGTGAATCCATTCCAGTGTTCTGAGCCTTGGTTTTAGGACTGCTTGCAAAAATTCAGATGTGATATTTCCATGATACTATCATATAAGGAACTTCTAAAATATACCTCATGAATGGCTATCTTGCTTTCACTTAACACAGACATTTATTTTTGTTACTTTCTCAGACTTGAAATACGGTGCATGAGAATTGTAAAAAATGAACCCATCACAACCTTCTCATTTCTGCATACAAAATACAGGAATCTCACCAGACTGGATCTTGTAGGCACCATCAGGAACCAGACCGGCACAGAGGTGTGGATGGCACACCTGCCCAGGTGAGGAAGTAGAGCTATTTTTGTGCCCTGGGCATCTGGCTCCGAGTCTTGTCTGAGTCACAGTTTCAGGAACTTAAGAGGTAAAAGGTGCTGTGGTTAAACCACAAGCTCAGGAACAAGATTGTTTGGGTTTGAATTCTAGCTTCATTACTCATGAGTTGATTAGCTTCAGTCAAATTAATTTTTGTTTCTGTGCTTCTGCTTTCCATCTGCGAAAAGGTAAGAATACCATTTTTCTAATGGTTTCCTCGTATGGGGATTAAGTGGGATGTTACATAAAGTGCTGGACGACACTGGCGGACACCCAAGAAATGCTAGGTTTAGCTATAGTTATTTCAAGCTAGATCAATAGAACTTCTGGGAAGAATTATTTTAATTTTTTGCACATTTTAATTTCATTTTTGTGATGGAAAATAAGGAAAACACTGTGTATCAATAAATCAAGACTTTTCTTATGAAGATTGTCATGAAGTGTGGGTCTGGGAAACTCAACTTCCAGTAATAACAGTGTGAAAAGGTTGAGAAATTCCCCCTGCAGAAAAAGAGAACAAAGCTGATTAAAGTGTTAAAAACGACTGTTTCAGGATACGAGAAATGACCAAAAGTAGACAGCAGCATGAGGAATATCTTCTCATGAAAAAGTGCTAGTATATTAAATGAGAAAGTTGTTGTACAGTGTTCTTGTCTGTGGACACCCCGTTCACATCTGGCAGCAAAACACAGGAAGCTCTGCCTTCTGGTGACAAATTCGGTTTGAGGTAGAGGCAGAGCAGCTACAAATTTAGATGGAGATACTGAAGTAAGAAATCAATGGATGATCGAACGAACTTACCACATGCCCATGGATGGCTGCTAAATTATGCAGGCAGGTGGGAAACAAAAAGCAAAAGGCTGGGGAGACTCTTGCTTCGAATGCCGTCTTCATCCGCAGAGAGCTGGATGTGAAAGTGAACGTCGCTCAGTCGTGTCCAACTCTATGACCCTGTGGACTATACAGTCCATGGAATTCTCCAGGCCAGAATACTGGAGCGGGTAGCCTTTCCCTTCTCCAGGGGATCTTCCCAACCCAGGGATCGAACCCAGGTCTCCCTCATTGCAGGCGGATTCTTTACCAACTGAGCCACCAAGGAAGCCCAAGAATACTGGAATGGGTAGCCTCTCCCTTCTCCAGGGGATCTTCCTGATCCAGGAATCGAGGGTCTCTTGCATTGCAGGCGGATCCTTTACCAACTAAGCTCCAAGCTAATCACAAAAATTCTGCTAGTTGAGAGAAGAGTGTAGCAAGTTATTATCTGACCACTAGACTACTCAAGTACAGGAGAGACCCATATGGTCCCAGCTTAAAATATACATGAGCAGAAGCAACATAGGATCCATGATCTATGAGGATAAATAGAAATCTACAAGGAAAGACTGCACAAAAAGAAGGGCAAATATCATTTATTAATGCATATATGTAGAATCTAGAAAGTGGCACAGATGAGCCTATTTTCAAAGCAGAACTAGACACAGATATAGAGAACGGACATACGACATCAAGTGGGGGGAATTGGGAGTGCAATAAGCTGGGAGATTGGGACTTTCATACATACATTACCATGCATAAACAGATAGCTAACGAGAACCTCCTATATAGCACAGGGAACTCTACTCAATGCTCTGATAACCTAAATGGGAAGGAAATCCAAAAGAGAGGAGATATGTGTCTGCATCTGGGTGACTCACTCTACCGTACAGCAGAAAATAACACGACACGGTAAAGCAACTGTACTCCGATAATCTTTTTAAAAGAAGACATCTCTAAGAATTGATTTCACGGCTTACGTTTAGGTAAATTAGTTGCCTGTTAAAACGTCAAAAACCTTCAAAAAGAAAAAATAGAATCTAGAACTTTACGAAAGTGTCCCAACAAGGTACAGTTTTCAAGCTAAAATTACTGGACATTCAGAGAAAGAGAAAGGTTCACCTTATCATTATGGAAAATTATCAGTAAAAACAGACTCCAAACATATTCAGACATTGGATTCAGCAAGCAGAAGTTTGTAAGCAGTTATTGAACATATTTTCTAGTATCTAAAAAACATGCAAGGACTGTCCTGGTTGCCCAGTGGTTAAGGATTCACCCCCCATTCAGGGAACGTGGGTTCAATCCCTGGTCAGGGAACTAAGGTCCTGCATGCCTTGGGGCAACCAACCCCAAGAGCCTCAGCTAGACAGAAACCCGAGCGTTGCCATGAAGATCCCCCATGCCACAACTAAGAACCAACACAACCAAAAATAAATGGGTGATTTTTACATTATTAAAAAATGCACAGAGAATGAAGGAACATGTCGATTAATACATGAATAAATAATGGACTTTCAACACACAAGTGGAAACAATAAAGAATAATCAAATGGAGGTTTCAGAACCGAAAAGTAAAATAACTCAGGGGAAACTTAGGTCAAATAACAGATTCAAGATGACAGAAGAAAGAAATCATGAACTAGAAGGCAGAACAATGGAAATCACCCAACACAAAACAAAGAATACATGTAAGCGATGATATGTTTTCAGAGGCCTCTGAGACAATAGCAGAACTTCAACATGTATGTAATTGGAGTCTCAGGAGAACAGAGGGGAGAGAAAGAAGCTGAAAAGTTACTTTTAAAACTAGCATATAAGAATCCTCAAATTTGGTGAAAATACAATTTACAGATCTTAGGATGTTAGTGAACCTAAAATAAAATAAATGCAAAGAAAATAAAATCTAGAAACACAACAGGCAAAATGCTGAGTAATAAAGAGAGAATCATAAAATTATCAAGGGAACATTGGTGCTTTACACACAGAGGGACAACACAGTTAACACGTGACTTCTCGTTAGAGACAGTGGAGCCAAGAAGACACTGGGATGGAATCACTCAAAATGCTGAAAGAAAGAAAGAATAACTCATCGATAACAATAGCGATAACAATAACAAATTGCATTGCATAACAATGCGCTGCCCAGCAAAATCATTCTTGATAAAAAGAAGACTCTATCAGGAAATTGGTAACAGAGAACATTTGTTCTAACTGGATTGTCCTAGAAGAAATGCTTTTATTAGTCTTTTAAACCGAGGGAACACGTCACAGAGGCTACCCTAGATGTGAAAGATAGAACAAAATACACCAGGAAGAGTAAATATTTCTTTTTTAAAAAAGTGAAAGTTTCTCAGTCGTGTCCGACTCTGTGACCCCATGGACTGTAGCCCTCCAGGCTCCTCTCTCCATGGAATTCTCCAGGCAAGAATACTGGAGTGGGTTGCCATGCCCTTCTCCAGGGGATCTTCCCAACCCAGGGATCGAACCTGTGTTTCTTGCATTTCCTACATTGGCAGGCAGATTCTTTACCACTAAGCGCCACCAAATATTAAGCAAATTTTTAAAGAGTTTTTACTTTTTCGCTTAATTTCTGTAAAAGACAGACGTCTATTTGTAGCAGAATTGTGGCGCTGTAGACTACCCTCTCTGTGAGTTCCCTATCTATGAGTTCTGACATAAATCAAAAAACATTACAGAAATTTCCAAAAAGTAAAACTTGAACTTTCCCTGTACCTGGTAGATATTTACATAGCATTTACATTGTATTTGCAACTATTTACATAGTGTTTACATAGTACTGGGTGTTAAGTGTAATCTAGAGATAATTTAAAGTATATGGGAAGATGTGTATAGGTTATATGCAAATACTATGCCATGTTATATAAAGGACTTGAGTATTCTCAAATTTTGTTATCCATGGAGGGGTACTAGAACCAGTCCTTCAAGGATTCCAGGGGACGACTGTATTTTTGGAATTATAATGTAAAGGCATGAAATATGTACAACAAGAAAGAAAGGTTGTGATGGAGATACAATGTTGCTAAATGTCTACATTTTACCAGAAGTAAGTTAATATTAACCTGAAGTAGACTTTGCAAAGTTAAAGATTTATATCATAATACCTACAACAACCACTGGAAAACATATGCAGAAATATAGCTAAAAAGTAAAAAGAGAAAATATGCACTAAAATATTTGTTTAGAATAAAAGAAATCCGTAATAGGGACAGAGGATCAAAAATAGGATAAGAAACAAATTGATAAGAAACATTAGCATCACAGCAGACATCAATTCATTCATGTCAAAAATACACTAGATGTGAATGGCATAAACAATTGCCCGAAGTTTTCAACTTTTCAAATTTCATGAGTAGGCAAGATGCAGTTAGATATTGCCTGAGAGGGAAGCACTTTAAACTCAAGGACATAGATAGGATGAATAAAATATACCTTGCAAACTCTAAGGGGAAATAGAATGGTTATTTAAATGTCAGACAAAACATGCCTTAAAACAAACTAGAGGGAAAAAAAAAGCATGATGATGAAAGGGAAACTAGAGAAGTGACAAGTAAAATTACAAATGTTTATGCACATAATATATTAAGCAAGAATGGCAAAATCGAAAGAAAACTAGAAATATCAGCCATTATGTGTGGAGATTGCATATGCCTCTCTCAGTAACTAATGAAACAAATCCCTAAGTATACAGGAGAGTAGAACCCACTTCCAGTCAACTTGGTTTCATAAACAGCTCCAAAACACTGTACCTCCAAACAGCTGTGTCTACATACTTTCCAAGTTCAAATGGAACGTTCCCTAGAATAGTCCTTTTGCTGGGCCACACACCAAGACTCAGTGAATTGATCTATATATCTATGTCAATATTTTATGCCAATACTTCATTCTTTGATTACTACGATTTCATAGCCAACCATGGAATAAGGCAAGTCCATCACCTTTGTTCTTTTATTTTCAAATTGTTTTGTTATTCTAGGAATTTTGCATGTCCATGTGCATTTTAAATCAGCTTACCACTTTCTGTAAAATTCCTGCTTGGATTTTGACAGGGATTATCTTGTAGTTACACATTAATTTGGAGACAATTCCCATACTGACAATACTGAGTCTTCTAATCAAACAATTTATGCATCTTTATTTATTCATTTCTGTTACCAGTTTTGTAGATTTTAGTGAAGAGGTATTGCACACCTTAGTTATTTTTTGCTATGGTAAATAGAATTTCTTTAATTTCAATTTTGCTTTGGCTATTAATACAGAGAAGTAGAATGGTTTTATATATTAACCTTGTGTCAGCAATCTTGTTAAACTCTCTTGCTTTAGTAGCTTTCTTTTATTCTTCAGAACTTTTTAGAGAAATTTTTTATACATTCTCAACTTTGTGTGTTTCTTTTTACTTCCTTGCCTTATTATGCAAGCTAATATTTTCACATTGAGCTGAACAGAGTAAGTAAAGGCACATTAGGGCTAAATTTGGGATTTCTAAGCACCTCAGAAATATAAGTAAAATAATAGCTTTGGAGAGTCTCTTGGACTGCAAGGAGATCAAACCAGTCAACCCTAAAGGAAATCAACCCTGACAATTCACTGGAAGGACTGATGCTGAAGCTGAAATTCCAATGACTTGGTCATTCTGTGCAAAGAGCCAACTCATGGGAAAACACTTTAGTGTTGGGAAAGAATGAAGACAAAAGGAGAAGGGGGTGACATGAGATGGTTAGAAGGCATCACTGAGTTAATGGACGTGAGTTTGAGCAAACTCCGGGAGATGATGAAAGACAGTGGAGCCTGGCGAGCTGCAGTCCATGGATTGCAAAGAGTCAGACACAACTAAGTGAATGAACAACAGTAGCAACAAGAGCAGCTTTTCAGAAAATTAGTAAACACGGGGGGCACTTAGCTGTTTTATAAATAAGCAGCCGAAAATTAAGCTTATGTTGATTTTACTTGCAAAATGAATTTGAGTTTCAATATAATATGCAAATTGAAAATACAGGTAGCCAAGAGGGATTTTATCTGTATGTTTTCATCACATAATGAAACACTTTTAAATCCTTCCTAATGAATTTACTCCTTCTACTTGTGTTAAATTTAAGTATATTGGCATTGAATTTCAATTTTATAATTTAGTTTGTGCTGTCAATAGTGTATGGAACCAGAAAGGGGACGCTGGGAAGATGAGGATGAAGTTTGCTGTCTGATCCAAAAGTTACTGTCTCCATTTGCCTTCAGGTTCACCTTTGAAAAGCAGCGGTACATAACTTGGGTTGGTGATAGAAATCAGGGACGCTTATGGATGCAGGGTCTGAGCAATTTTTTGACTCACCTTAATCATGCCTGTCTGTCTCCAGCTAATGTCTTTTATACCTTGTAGCTTTCATGCTGACAAAGCCCAGACTGAGGCAGGTGGGAGGAGGCAGGTGGGCAATCCCACGAGTTTGGAGTGATAGGGGTAGGGCTGTGGGTGGATGGTAGGGGACAATGTCCTCGTCATCTCCGAATTGGCCAGGAGCAGGTCCCAGCAGCCAGGATGTTGTGTCCTCCGAGCCCTGGATAGAGCCAGAGCGGGCAAGCGGGTCATCATCCTTCTTCCCATTTTCTGCTGGAGAGCTTTCTAGGCTGCTCTCAAGTTTTCTGGGACAATGTGTCTTAGAGCAGCTCATCCAGCATCTGGTGGGTTGTCAAACCTGGGAGACAAAACCAGTTCCAAAGGCAGGCTTCTCAGCTCATCTCATTCTGTTCCTTTCTGCGTCAGGCTCCACACATTCCTTTAGTCCCTTAGCCTGAATTTCAGCTGCTGTGATGGTGTGAAGCATAAAAAATGGAGTGAATCAAGAGGAGTGATTATGGCAGAGTAAAAGCCACATCTGTGATTATAAATATAAAAAAGAGCAATTGTCAACACTGATTTGTGCTTGATGAGACTCCAAAGGGGCTTCTGTTTGTAGAAAACCCCTCTCTGTCGTGTTATAAGCTAACTTTGGGCTGTAGAGTGGCAGTGATTCTTACAAACCTCCAGCTTCCACAGTCTACTCCTAGGAGCCAGAACCTCCGAGTAGGATGGGAAGAGAGGGGCGAGGGAGAGCGGTGACTGAGATTGTGCTTATTAAGTTCTGTTTTCCAGGGAGTGGACTTTGGGGGGATGGGGTGCTTGAAAGGACCAGGAATGCTGAAGGGTTTCAACATTAGTATTTATGTGTTTTTTTCCTTTTTAATTTTCAGGAATGTGTTGCTGTTGTTCAGTCACTCAGTCGTGTCTGACTCTTTGTGACCCCGTGGACTGCACCACAGCAGGCTTCCCTGTCCTTCACTGTCTCCTGGAGCTTGCTCAAGCTCATGTCCATCAAACTGGTGATGCCATCCAACCACCTCATCCTCTGTCATCCCCTTCTCCTCCCGCCTTCAGTCTTTCCCAGCATCAGGGTCTTTTTCAATGAGTCGACTCTTTGCATCAGGTGGCCAAAGGACTGGAGCTTCAGCTGCAGCATCAGTCCTTCTAATGAATATTCAGGATTGATTTCCTTTGCAGTCCAGGGGAGACTCAAGAGCCTTCTCCAGCACCACAGTTCAACAGCATCAATTCTCTGCATTCAGCCTTCTTTATGGGCTAGGTCTCACATCCATGCATGACTACTGGAAAAACCGTAGCTTTGACTAGATAGATCTTTGTGTGCAAAGTAATGTAGTTAGCTTCATCAATAAGCTAGATTTTTTTCTTTCTTTTTTTCTTTATGAACAACCATCTGGGAATTATTAGTTCCAAATTTAATTTGCACAGGTGGAATTGTAATGGAAGCAATCTGTCTTGTTTGCTCATTTCCTCAATCTTATTTTTTTAAATTATTTTTTGGCTGCATTGTACGGCAAGTGGGATCTTAGTTCTCTGACCAGAGATCGAAAATGTGCCCCTTGGCTTGGAAGCGTGGAGTCTTAACCACTGGAGCATAGGAAAGTCCTTTTCTCAATTTTAAATTCTTTTTTCAAGGAAGCTGTCTATCTTCTTCAGCAAAACCTTTGTAAGCTCTCTCATAGTGGAAGGACACCTACAGGACCAGCGGAGGTGGGAGTGGTCCAGTGTGCCTCCGTTGCTTCTCAGGAGGGTTTGGAGAGGGGCTGTTACCCCTCCACACATGAACCTGGGAGAGGAGATGGGGGAGGGGAGGAGCCGGCCTATGGAATGGGCCCATTATCCTGAGGCCCTGGGAGCTGCCCTCTCTTTCTCCTTCCCACCCATTGGACCTTCGGGGTTCTGGTGGGGAGAGGTGTTGGGCCCAGAATCTGAGATGCCACTTAGCATGCGAGTTCTGGGAGTCTCGGGGCATGAACTGTGCTGCCAAGGGGACCCGGCGGCAACTGGAATCGAGCCTTGGGTCCCCTACCTCCTCCCTCCCTTGAGGGGTCAGGGAGGATGTGCTGCTCCTGGGGTTGTCTGGGAATTTCTTAATCAGTAGACAAGGCTGGGAACCTTCTTAGGATCCTTAGAAAAGAAGGTGTTGGCTAAGCACTAGATGGGGATGGAATTTTATTCCCAAGAACTGGGGTTTGTAGCTGATAAAAGAGAGTCTCAGGATGGAGTGTCAGGCTGAGTGTGTGTTTTTGGAGTCTCTCCCATCATGGCTCAAAAAGGACAGATCTGCCTTTGAAAACAATAGGAACCACATTAGCCACCGAAGCTGTTAAGAACAAGAGGAAGCTTTGAGACAGCCATGAGACCAGAAACAAGCTCAGAACCAGGCAGCGGCCAGGCCCCCAAATCAGAGTGTGCCAGAGAGGCCTGGCCCCCGGGCCACGTCCACGCGGCATCCCTGGCCTTCCCTGTGAACCGGCCCTGGTGGCTTCTGGGGGGAGGGGGGTCATGATTTCCTGTAGGAAAAGCTTCCCCAAAGGGGATGGGTGGGAGGGAGGAGCAAGGACAGCACAACTTTTGTCCAGGTGCTGTGGTGAGGATGCAGGGGAGGGGGAACCAGAGAGGCCGTTGGACCCTCTACCCACCCACCCACTTGGCAAGTCCCCTCTGGAGGTTCTAAAACAGATCAAACGGGATATGCCCAGACAGCCCTTCCTGCCCCACCCGTCTGCTCCTGTTGCAGCTCCACTAACTGTGTCTTAGTCTGCTGGGGCTGCTGGAATGCCATGTCACAGATGGGACCCTCACAGTGTACAGTCTGGGAGCAAGGGGCAGGCAGATTTGGGCTCTGGTGACCCCCCGCTTCCTGGCTGGTAAACCACCTTCTTGCCGTGTCTTCAGGTGACCTTCCTTGGTGTTCAGTAGAGGGAACAGATTCTAGTGTCTCCTCTTGCAAGGGCACTAACCCCAGCCTGGGGGCCCCACCCTCATGACCTCATCTTACCCTAATTACCTCCAAATGCCATCACTCTGGAGGTTGGAGCTTCAGTAAATGCATGTGGGGTGTGGGCACGTGGACATTTAGTCTATAGTGTTCACAGAATTGGTATGGCTTCCAGGCAAAACCGAAGCCCCGAGTCCCACTGTCGCTCACGCTGAACTCCTTGCTCACCTGCACTGGCTTAGTCCTGCTGTCTCCAGCTCAGGACAGCACCACACCCTCAGCTGCTGCGCCTGCAGCTGGAGCTGTTTCTCCCTCCCACCACCACTGCCAGGCGTCCTCAGCCGGTCTCTCTTCTCCTGCTGCCTCTGGTCTTGAGCTGCTGCTTCCCTGGGGGTGGCAGAATAAAGCTGGAACTCCTGAGAATGGTTGACATGGCTCTTCCTGCCGTCAACATGCATCTCCCCTCCTCAACCCCATCACACGGTCAGGTGGCCCCCTTGCCAATTAAGGCACCAACAATCTGCCTGCAATGCAGGAGAGTTAGGTTCAATCCCTGGGTCGGGAAGATCCCCTGGAGAAGGGCATGACAACCCACTCCAGTATTCTTCCCAGGGAAATTCCCTGAGCAGAGGAGCCCGGCAGACTACAGCCCACGGGGTCCCAAAGTGTCGGACGTGACTTAGCAGCTAAACAACCACAGTAATCCATCTGGTAGTTGCTCTCTTACCTGTCCCCTCCTCCCCTGGGCCCCCAGTTCCTGCAGGTTGACCGCTGCCTTGGCAGACTCACCACCACAGGGCGCTAAGTGTTAGCCCCAGCTCAGGAAATGATGCTGAGTGCGATGACTGACAGGCTCCTAAGCCGTCTTCTGATGACTGAGTCCGTACCCTCCAGCCAGCAATCTGTCCTCAGTGGCTTGCCACCCACAGCCGGAGCGGCGGCGTCTCAGGTGGTCCGAGCGCAGAGCTGCATCCAGGCAGCTTTTCTGACTGCTACTTCCACAGCAATGCATTATGGCAGCGTCTCCTCATCTATAAAGATTTATAGCCCTTTTCTGCCGCCCGAGAGATGAAAATGGGAATCCTCAGAGCTTTCAACTGATTGTTAGAGGGTCTGGCCTTGGCCTTGGAACCCACACTGCAGATGACAGGCGGGCTGTTTCTCTTGATTGCCCTCTCTTGGGAGTGTCATGCTGGAAACGGGGTCAGCACAGAAATACTGAAAGCCTAAGGCAGCTGGCTGGCGGCAGGGACAGGAGATTTTATCTCAAACCTTAATACAAAGGAAAGCGTCCATTGAGGTGAGGAAATCCTCAACAGTCCTGAGCGCTAGTGTGGCATGCATATCTTCTTTACAGATGACATTTGCATTCCTTTTGCAAATGTTTATTTCTTAGTCCCCCAGGATCAAGAAAAGGAAAAAAAAGAAGTTTTTTCCAAACTACATGTGGAAACTCCAAAATAGGTTTTATTTGCAATTTTAGCTCTTCGGGGATGACTTTCATGTTCCTGCATGTCAACAATGGGCCTGTACCCCCGGTCATTCTCACATGGGGGGTACCCGGGTGCACAGTGCTTATAGCATCACTGCAGCCCATAGGTCATCTTGGCGTCAAGCTCACAGTGGCTGTGACGCTGGGGCTGGGGGCTGAGACACTCTCCAGGCAAAGCACATTCCTAAGAGAAACTTCACATCAGTCAGCAGGGCGGGGACGGAGCTATTGCTCTTCAGATGAGTGGGGGCATGAGAGGGCTCCAGTGTCACAGGCCCGCCCACCCCCAGTTGATTTTCTCTAGCAGGCCATTATAAGGATATGAGCTGTATATATTTTCATGAGCAGTTTTTACTTCTTTGCTCCCAAACTCAGCTCCAGATACTGTGTCAAACAAGTAGAAAACCGTTAAGTCAAAATCACTTATGCCTTTAGGCTACACATGGGTACATAGACGGGAGGTTTTTAAAAACCTTTTCAGCTAAGCTTTAATGTGTTACTGGATGAAATTTTTAAGTAAAGGAAAAAAAAATGATGGTGTTGATTTATACAGAAGTTCTAAATCTGAACATTTTCAGATGAAAGCACCCCTTCCAAGCTATGGTTTCAAGGGGCTGGGGCGATGGGTGCAGTGAAGCAAAGCCTCCAGCTCTGCCTCTTGGGGTTCGGCCCGGAGCCCGGGAGAGCAGCTAGGCCGCCTGGGGACAGCGGGCGGCTTCTGTTGGCATGCAGAGCACGGTGCGCCCATCAGCATGGCGCTGTTTGCGTATCTAAATTCAGCACTTCGATTTGAAGCAACCGAAACTCACTTGACTCGAGGAGGCAGAACAGCAGAAGAGAGCCAGGGTGGTGGAGGAGAGGTGAGCGGGGAAGTGTCAGAAGCCAGGGCAGTCCCCCGCCCCTCCCCACACTCCCCTCACCCACAGAGACCTGCTGGCTGCTGTGAATCAACAAAGGAAAGGAGCCGGGAGCGGGGTGGGGGGTGTCGTCCAAAGTCAGCTTTGTATCCTTTCTACTTAATTGCCTCCCACCCCCAGCAAATCCCGGTACACCAGGCTCCAGGATTTTCTGCAAAATGATGTCTCTTTTGACAGAGCCCACTGTTTCCTATCAGCTTCCATGTGTGTCTTGTTCAATCTCTATTCAGGGAGGAGACGATGGCAGATGGCTTCTCAGCGAGAGCCACAGCTTGCGATGCTGCAGAGCGGGGACAACGAGATCAGAGCCTGATGAGTCTAGACAGCACACTGATGCACCAAAGGGGAAGCGCTGGTACCCGGCCCCCTGCGTCAGGGCTGCATCGTTCTGTGCCCTCTACCGCATTTTCCTTCTTGATCTCCCCTACAGAGAGCCAGGATGCAGGTGCCTGGGTTTGGAGGCTCAAGCTTTCTCTGCTGACTCTCATCCATTCCCCGCCACCTAAGAATCAGCACTTCTCCTGTGATCTAAAGGCTTCCCATCAACCAGTTTCTACAAAAAATGTGCAAATATCTCTTTTTTCTGGACTTCTCTGGCCGACAACAGATTCTCTCACTTGCCTCTTGATAGCCTGTCCCTGAGTGCTGTAATGTGGGAAGAGAGTTACAAAAAGGGATGGACGCTGCAGAGTGAGCATGTGATTCTAAGCACATGTTGACAGAGGATGGGAAATAACCATCCTATGAGCAAACTGGAATGAGCTCACGGGGCGAGTGTGGCAGGGATGCCGAGGCTTGAAGGACAGGGAGGCTCAGAGCAGTTGTGTTGATGTCCCCAAAGGCCCCAAGTAAGGGGTGTTCATGGAGCAGCAAGGAGATGAGGTCTTGGTCTGTGCTCAGAGGGCTATGCTAACCTCCATCCTGAATATTTTTAGAGAAAAAGTTTGCTTTAAGAAAAGTACTATGCGTGCATGCTAAAGTCACTTCAGTCGTGTCCGACTCTTTGTGACCCTATGGTCTGTAGCCCACCAGGCTCCGCTGACCATGGGATTTTCCAGGCAGGCAAGGATACTGGAATGGGTTGCCATGCCCTCCTCCAGGGGATCTTCCTGACCCAGGGATCAAACCTGAATCTGCTGGATTCGCAGGCACCACTAGCAGCATGTGGAAAGCCCTGACTTCAGTTAGTGCTAAGAAAACACTTAACTGAGGACAAAGCATAAATGCACAAATGGACTCCAGTCTTGCAACCCTTGCCCGCCTTCAGCCCCATGCTGCCTCCCATCTGTCCCTTTGCTGGCCCCCCACAAACCAGCAGTGGGGCAGCTTCACACCTCAGCAGTTGGCCAAAAACCTGGATTCTTAACTCTGAGAAGGAGCCCATCCAATCTGGTTAAAGCTTTTCAGTAGCTGGGAGCAGAGAACACCACCAAAGATAGAGGAGAAATTCAGGGGCACCATAAAAGGGAAGGATTCAGGTGGCAAGATATCTTTCAAGCCAGTGATTAATCCTGCAAACAAAGCTGAATCAAATCGTATTTCTTCACAGAAAAGACGCAGGAGTTCAAGACAAAATGTTCAATGGCTTCTTGATCACAGAACAACACAGAGCAAAACAAATGTTAATCCAGCCAGCTCTAACTCTTCGATTGAATTCAAAGTTTATTTCAAGATATTTATGAAGACTTTTGACCGCTTATTCTAAAATGAAACAGTTCTACACATGATAGCTGAGTGAGGTGAAATAATAGCCCGTATCTCTTTTTGTAACTGTGTTTGAAATGCTATGTGCACACGCCTAAGAACACGTTCATCATTTCTTTGCGGGGAAACCCTTAAGTTCCAGCTACAGTGGTGAATTCATGTTCAAATTGGAGAAAAAGCTTCTCAGAGCGGTGCTGGGGCTGGAATACTGTGCTACCCCATTGTCACAGTCCCCTTGAAGGTGTTATGAACTGGGATGCGGGGCAGGGTCACAGCGTTTATACAGGGGTTCCCTGACACCTGCTGAATATATGTTGGTCTTTCATTGAATTAAGTGTTGGTAAAGCAGTGACAACTGGCAGAGCAGAGTGTGGGACACTCCCTACTCCTGGCTAAGTTTTTCTCTGCTATCATCACATCCAAAACCTTAGCCCAGTCCATCTGCCTGCCCATTGTGTGCTCTGCTTTGCATCCCACTGGAAACTTTGATTTCTTAGCATTTTAGGCACACTCAAAAGAAAGTGCTGGGGGAGACATGTCTAGCATGTTATGGTGAAAAATATCTGGTTATTGCCAGAGTCTTGAAAACTGGAGATAAGAATACCTGTTTTCAAAAGAGCAAGAACTTTAGAACAGGACAAACTGGAATCTGAATCCTCTCTGCATGCCGAGTTGAGAATTACCTGCATGTTCAGTTTCCTTACTTCCCAGATGGCATGATAATACCTACCTCTCAGGACTTTATGGCAGTTGACATTGTAAGACAATTTATATACATAATAAGCCAATGCAAAATGAAGCTTTTCTCTTAAAAAGCTGATGATAAAGCTTTTCATCACTGTCTCTTAAAAAATAGTTGAAAGAGGGCATATTATTTTAATGCTAAGGAGGCATGTATTCCTTGCAAGCTGACCTTCCAAATAACCTTGGCAGGTGAGATCTTTACCACTGGGCCACCAAGGAAGCCCCGAAGTTTATATTAGATATAACTAAAAGTTAATTAACTGACCTAAAAAGAAGCACACAGCCAGAATACCCCTGCGTTAACCAAAAAGGAAACACGAAAGTCTCCTTTCAGGGACTCCCCTCCCACACAGTCTGCCAGGGATGAGCAGACCTAACATCCTCTCAATACAAATCCACAATCAAATACACGGAGAAGAGACCCCGCTGTGACAATAGTCAGACAAGACCAGGTCAGGAGCGACGCCCAGCACTGCAGATGGCGCAGTGGCTGGGGAGAACCTAGGCGATGAAAACACTAGGAGAGATCAAAGGCACGAAGAGAAGGTTCCACATGTGAGCGCTGTGAAGGATATAACCAAATACCGCACAGATATGAAATATACCAAATAACTGAAATGGAAAAGAGATGAATGAACAAGGGAATGAGGAGTCTTCACAAAGCAGAATAGACATGCAATAGACTCTAAGATTGCTCTAGGGATTTATGCAATATTATCTCAAGGGCTGCTTTAAGGACTAAATGAAATGGTGTTTATGAAATGCTCAGGGAAATATAAACACTGGATAACGTCCTACATTTATTTTTTTAAAAGCACATAAAAATATGTGTATATACATATACATACATATTTTTGTGTATATCTGTATATGTATAAATGAAGGGAAAAATTATTGCCCAACATAGAATTAATGGTGATTCTAAAAGGGGAAAATAGGAAGAATGAGAGAGAAGAAATATCTAGAGTATAAAGGCCAGAAAGTTTTCAGATTTAAAAAAAAATTTTCAATTTTTCTAAGCAGAAATATCAATGAATCCAACTGAATAAATAAAAGATATATAAACACATCACAAAGAAGCTCCTAAGTCTAAAAAGAAAATAAATCTCTTAAATTTGTCCACTGGAAAAACTCACATTTACTTATGTACTCATAGTAAAAGTTTGCCTGACAAAAGACTTCTTGATGTTAACAACAGAAGTTATGTGATAATGGAACAATAGTCAAAATGTTAAAAGATAATTCCCTTCTGCTTGGAATTTTACATCTGACTGAACTATTATTTAAAGAAGAATTTTAAATAATGATGCTTTCAAAGCAAGGATTGAGGAATTTCACCAATAACTAAAGCTTTATGAAAGATTAAGAGGAATTACTCTACAGGGAAGAAACTGGAGCTAGAATAAAACTGCGAGAAAGAATAGCTGGACCCAAAGAAGCAAAAAGAGGCGAAAGAGAAAAGCAGCTACAGGTATCACAGAGGTACAAAAAATCATGAGAGTACTACGAAGTTATATGTCAACAATTGGAACACCCTGAAAGAAATGGACACATTTCTAGAAACATACAACCTTCCAAAAATGAATCGAGGAAACGAACAATCTGAACACACAAATCACTAATAGTGAAATTGAATTTGTAATTTAAAAAAAGTCCCAGCAAATAAAAATCCAGGACATCACTCAGCAATTCTGCCAAACATATAAGGAAGAGCTAAGGCCTGTCCTTCTCAAACTCTTCAAAAAACTTGAAGAGGAAAGAACACTCCCAAATTCATTCTATGAGACCACCAATACCCAGACGCCAAAGCCAAAGACACTACAAAAAAAAAAAAAAAAAAAAAACGAAAACAAAAACTACATGGAAATATCTCTGATAAATATAGATGCAAAAATCCTCAACAAAATATTAGTAAACAAAATTCAATAATATATAAAAGGATCATACACAGTGATCAAGTGAGATTTATTCCAGGGATGTAATGATGCTTCAAATGCAGAAATCAAGAAATATGACACACCACATTAGCAAAAGAAAGGAAAAAAATCACATGATCATCTCAACAGACTCAGAAAAAAACATTTGACAAAATTCCACATCCATTCATCTTGAAAATGCTCATTCAAGTCAGTGTAAAGGGAATGTTTATTGTTCAGACGTTAAGTCCAGTCTGACTCTTTGCGACCCCATGGACTCTAGCGTTCCAGGCTTCCCTGTCCTTCACCATCTCCCAGAGTCAGCTCATACTCATGTCCGTCAAGTCGGTGATGACATCCAACCATCTCATCCCCTGCTGCCCCCTTCTCTTTCTGCCCTCAATCTTTCCCAGCATCAGGGTCTTTTCCAATGAGTCAGTTCTTCACATCAGGTGGCCAAAGGATTGGAGCTTCAGCTTCAGCATCAATCCTTGCTTCCACTGCAGGGGACACGGTTTCCTTCCCTGGTGGGGGAACTAAGATTCCACATGCCAAGCAGCGCCATTAAAAAATATATATATTTGAGACAAATCTCCAAAGTCATTTCCAGAGGCTGATACCCAGTGTTACCTGCAGCCGCGAGAGGAGTGGCCTGCGGCGAACTGGAGAAGGACTTGCAGGACAGCGTCACTCCTCACCCATCTCTCTCACCAGCTTTCTCCCTCCAGGGCTCCTTTTAGATTTCATGATGACAGTGTCAGTTTCTGGAACCCAGTTTGCCCTGTGATCCTCCGTCTCTCCTGGGCTCCCTGCATCCCACATCCCTCCCTCAGCAGCTCCTCCCCATCCTGACATCAAGCTTACCTTGTCTGAACCCAAATAACATCATGGGACAATGTCAGGCTAACCTTGCTTTTCAGACTTGAATGAAAAAAAGAAATATATTCAGTGCAATTTCCCAGTTCCAAAGGCAACTAAAGACTTTTATTCCTATAAGGAATAATTGTAGATGCTAATAACTGACAGTTAGTAAAAAGGACAATTTTGACATGAACTGGAAAGTTAGAAAACGCTATATATTAGGAGTAAGGTGGGGAGCATGGGAGCTGGCTGAAGAGGTGTGTAGGTGGCTGCTGGTTTCTCTTCATCTTCTTCTCTGTTTATGTTTGATTTCTATGATGCCATGGGGAGATTTCGGCTTGGATGCACGCGCATGCGCGCGCGCGCACACACACACACACACACACACACACACACTATACTGACACTGAGAAAAAGGAAATGCACTCATATAACGTAAGTTTAACTTGCTCACAAATGCAGCAACGTCTGGTCATTACGCTAATTTATGTTTTGATTATTCAGCAGGATTAATCTAGGCACTGCCAGGAAAGAAAGATATTGCTAGCAAAATAACTGTGCATATAAATTTGCAGGCCTGAGATAACAATTTTTTTTTCACATTCCCTCAAGTGTATTCAAATTAGCCAATTGCTTGTCAACAATTGATATATGCTAGTTAAAAGAATAAGCCAAAGCCCTTTGTTGAAGTATCAACCGGTGTAATTTATGTTTTCTTTAAAAACATGCAATAATTCAAACTCTCCATTAATTTCTCTAATGAGATCCCGCTGTCAATGATGATGGATACACATGCACACAGGCTCACACCTAGACACAGGCGTATAATCTACCTGAAGGATGACTTCTCAAACCTCTAACTTGTGCTCCTTAACTGGTCTCAACTTGAACCAACTGTGTATCCCAATTATATTTCTTTCTTTTTACTCTTATTCTGGAATTCCTCTGCTTTCTGACCTTAAGCAGAATGTCCTACATCTATCGTTTTTTTCCCCCCAATTATTTTTATTAGTTGGAGGCTAATTACTTTACAATACTGTAGTGGTTTTTGCCATACATTGACATGAATCAGCCATGGATTTACATGTGTTCCCCATCCCGATCCCCCTCCCGCCTCCCCCACCATCCCATCCCTCTGGGTCTTCCCAGTGCACCAGGCCCGAGCACTTGTCTCATGCATCCAACCTGCGCTGGTGATCTGTTTCACCCTTGGTAGTATACTTGTTTCAATGCTATTCTCTCAGATCATCTCACCCTCGCCTTCTCCCATAGAGTCCAAAAGTCTGTTCTATACATCTGTGTCTCTTTTTCTGTCTTGCATATAGGGTTATCACTACCATCTTTCTAAATTCCATATATATGCGTTAGTATATTGCTTGGTTATAGGATATGTGTGCTCTTTAACTTTGATTTTTTGACACAACAGGAGGCAAATCTCTGCTTTACTCTGCCTTAGTGTGTGTGTTTGTGTTAGTTACTCAGTCATGTCTAACTCTTTGCGATCCCATGGACTCTAGCCTGCCAGGCTCCTCTGTCCTTGGAATTCTCCAGGCAAGAATATTGGAGTGGGTAGCCATTCCCTTCTCCAGCGGATCTTCCCAACCCGGGGAACAAATCTGTGTCTCCTACATTGCAGATTCTTTTTTTGCCATCTGAGCCAACAGGGAAGCTTTACTCTATATGTCAATGTATTTCAAGACTTGGATAGAATTCTAGTGATAGAATTCAGGAATATTATTCAAAAATTGCAAATAAGAGACAGAATCACAGGAACAGGTGTATCACTGGGTAGTCCATATGTGGTTTCCAACTAATGTAGGTAAGCTCTCCATGTAACAAGAGAATCAGTCAAATAACACATACTCAGAAGGCTTAATGGACGTGGCTTTGAGCAAATTGCAGGAGATAGTGAAGGACAGAGGAGCCTGGTGTGTTGCAGTCTGTGGGGTCGCAAAGAGTCGGACATGAGGTGAGAAGCCAGTTTCACAAAGGCAGGTTTACCTCCCACTTAAACCTGATGCTCGATTCATGGGGAACCAGTTCCCTAACCTTCAGGTGGATTGTTGAGCAATCTTCCCACGGCTGGAAATGACTCTCCTGCCTTTGCCACTTGCCCTTTAAAAGTACCTAACTGGTTTTGAGGATTTTCAATGTTAAGGAAGCCCACTGAGTCATGATCTTCACAGAGAGGAGAAAGCCAGGAAGCTCCCCCTTATGTAAACAGAGAAGTGAGTTTCGGGGGGACACTGACTAGTGATTTGAAGACTAACTGACTGTGACTCAGATGATTAAGGCCAAGAGACGTTTAAAAACCAAGTATACACACCATTGACACAGAGAGAAGACAGCTGGCAATAGGACCGCAGAGAAACACATGCTATAAAGAAAGGATAAATTTTCCACAAGTGAATGGGCTTCCAGGGAGCAGCTGGCATTTTTTTCCTGGCTACTTAAGAAGAGAAGGATAAATCCCTGAGACCCAGAGCAGTGCAACCAGAGGAAATATCTATGGGAAAACGTGTGTACTATAAGGTTGACACTTTTCTCAGGAGACATTCAGACACAGACACGCAAACATCTATACACAAACACAGACATAGACACACCCACGAATATACATACATCCGTACATGTGGGCGATCAGTGAGAGTTTCTGCAAAACCACTCTCTGTTTTTGTTTGGAAGCATGATACCCACCCACTTCTCTATGTCTTGGTGGTCAAGCACAGGACTGACCTCAACGGTTAATCTGATGTCGGAGGCGGAATCAAGACACCAGTGAAGGAAGGAAGCTACCTAAGGTGGTGTGATGGACAAGAACTCAACCCGGGAGTCGGTGAGTCAAGAGTTATCTGCCTGGTATGCCATTTACTAGCTAAGCAGCTAAATGAACCAACACAGTCCAGTAGTGACTAATGGGACACACCAAGTATCAGTCACCATAGAGAAGTGGTCAGCAGGGTGACAGTTTAGCTGGGAAGCCTGGGAAAATTAAGCAGCCTCTCGGAACCTCCCTTCCCTTCAGATCGCCATGCTGGGCCTGGGTACAAGCCTGTCCGCAGCCTTCGTGCAGTTCACAGTCCCCCTCCACGTTCCTCCTTATGGGCAACTTGGCTATGCACACACATACACAGAGACACACACATGCACACAGACACACACAGACAGACAGACACACAAACACATAGACACACACACAAACACACACACATAGACACACACACACAGACACACACAGGCACACAGACACACACAGACACACACACACATACACACATACACAGACACACACAGACAGACAGACACACACACACAAACACACACACATATACACACACAGACACACACAGACAGACAGACACACAAACACATAGACACACACACAAACACACACAGATATACACACAGAGACACACACAGACACACAGACACACACAGACACACAAACACATAGACACACAAACAGACACACACACAGACACACACAGGCACACAGACACACACAGACACACACACATATACACACACAGACACACACACATATACACACACACACAGACACACACACAGACACGTACACACAAACACACACACATATACACACACACACAGACACACACATGCACACAGACACACACACAGACACGTACACACAAACACACACACATATACACACACACACACAGACACACACAGGCACACAGACACACACACAGACACACAAACACATAGACACACACAAACACACACACATATACACACACACACAGACACACACACACATAGACACACACACAAACACACACAGATATACACACAGAGACACACACAGACACACAGACACACACAGACACACAAACACATAGACACACAAACAGACACACACACAGACACACACAGGCACACAGACACACACAGACACACACACATATACACACACAGACACACACACATATACACACACACACAGACACACACACAGACACACACAGGCACACAGGCACACACAGACACACACACAGACACACACACAGACACACACAGGCACACAGACACACACAGACACACAAACACATAGACACACACAGACACACACAGGCACACACACAGACAGACATACACAGACACACACAGACACACACACAGACAGACATACACAGACACACACAGACACACAAACATACAGACTGACACACAAACACATAGACACACACACAGACACACACACATATACACACACACACAGACACACACAGGCACACAGACACATACACAGACACACACAGACACACAAACATACACAGAGACACAGACACACAGACACACACAGACACACACAGACACACACACACATACACACACACACAGACACACACAGGCACACAGACACATACACAGACACACACAGACACACAAACATACACAGAGACACAGACACACAGACACACACAGACACACACAGACACACACACACATACACACACACACAGACACACACAGGCACACAGACACATACACAGACACACACAGACACACAAACATACACAGAGACACAGACACACAGACACACACACACATACACACATACACAGACACACAAACATACAAACCGACACACAAACACATAGACACATACACAAACACACACACATATACACACACACAGACACACACACACGCACAGGCACGCACAGACACGCACGCCGCAGAATGGCACGAGCCGGCAGAGCCCTGGGCTGGGCCCCTCAGCTCGCCTCGCCCCCCGCTGCCGTGTCCTGCCCAGCCGTCCCTTCAGCAGGTGTCTCCACAGCCCTCCTGGCCAGGAGCAGAGGAGAGGGGGCAGGTGAGCCTGACAGGCTGCCATCCCTGGGGTGTGGTTTTATTATGTCTTGCAATATAATTTCTCTCTATTCTCCTTTTCATAATAACTTTGTGAGGAGTATGGTCTTCATCCTTTCCAGAAACTTGTTTTAATCTGAAATTAGCTTTCCTGAATTGTTAGAGGGAGAGGAAATTCAGGAATAATTAATTCATCTGGTGTCATAGAGGGGAAAGTGATGAACGCTCACTGGAGAGATTAGAAAAGCTTCACAGAAAGGGCTCAGAAACTGAGCTTGGAACTGCACGTGAATGTCAGCATCCAAGGAGTCAAGTCCGGCAGAAAGGGAGGCTGGGGATGGGGGTCCTGAGTGTCCAATCCGGGCCCGCGTGACGTAACAGGCAGGTGCCCCCCCCTTTCTGTGCCCCGTGGAGTGACGGAGTGCAGACTGACCCCTGAGAAGCAGAGCTCACCTCCCAGCATCAGGAGACTGGAGTGCACTCATCCCAGGGCCAGCCGTGCTGGTTCGCAGGGCACGGCGGCCGGGGAAGGGTGCGTGCCATGTATCCGGGGGGCTTTAGAATCCTGAGAGTGGTTAGAAGCTTCCAGGTCAGCTTTGCCACTTTGTAATACATTTCCTTACTAGATCTGGTACCTGACCTACAGCTTGTGTGTGACAAGCAAGGGAGAGACGCACAGCAGCTGGAGATGAACCTGCCCCTGTTTCTGCTTGTTGCCGACCTCGAGGGAGGCGGGTCGGGCTTGATGCTTCGGTGACGGGCTGTCATGCCCTCAAGCCCCGCTAAGCTCTCACTGTTAAGACTTTGCAGGGAGAGCGAAGCCTGCCAAGCGTCCACGAAGTGGCACAAGATTTTCTGCCTGGTGTTGAGTCCGGGAGCCAAACCACCTGCCTCAGAGCAGGGCTGAGATGGGGGAACTGGGTGAGCGCAGAGCCACAGAGCTGGGCTGGGCAGCTGCGGGCCGTGGTCACCCACTGAGACTTCCTCCTCGCTGGGCTCAGCTTAGACTTGCTTCCACTTAAAAGCGCCGCCCAGGCGGTTCTGCAAAGCACCGCTGGGCCCTTTCATTTGTGGAGACGGCTGTAGGTGGATGTTATACCTGTGGGCTGCTTGGAAACCGAACCGGAATCAAAGACAAGGCCCGTGGCCTCGGGGAGTTTCTGGGTGAACGAGGCAGCTGTTCTCTTTGTTTCAATGATGCAGTTTACTTCCCCACACCAGTCTCTGCTACTGAATTATAAATAATGGCATTACTAGTGCACATTGCACTTCAGATCTGGAGCAGAGGGTTTCCTGAGGGGCCACATGCTCCTGGGAATAGTATACTTTATGTTTTCCACCCTATCCCTATCCCCCAGAGGGCTTCCATAGCTTTCTCAGATACTCAGAGGGGTCTGTGAACCCAAAAAGATGAAGAACCATTGATTTGGAAAAAAAAAAATGACATTGCTTAATCTGAGCATGACCTCAATTTTCTCCTAATTGGATTTCAGGAGGAAATGTGATGACATTTATTCTGCTGTCAATCTTCCTGTATGTGAGTGTGTGTATACATTTATTAGTTTTTATTTTATGTAATAATTACTAATTATTATTACATAAAAGAAAGACTAATTTTCTGGAAACTGAGAAGACAAAAGCCTCCGTGGACTTGTGCCTGCCAATTCACTGACGTTAAATTTATTGTTGACTTCCCTGGACCCCCACTGTTTTATCTTGTCCCTGGTAGGAACTTAGCTGAGGCTTTCAGAGACAGCCCTGGCCCACTGATCCTGATAGTAGTGGAAAGGGCTAGAGAGCACAATCTTCTAGTGTAACTGAGCAATCAACAGGAGTAAATCACAAAGAAGTGATCTTAGTGGGAAGAAGAAGAAACCAAGAAACTAGAATCACAAGGAGTGACTCTGTGGGGTTCTGTATGAGAGCAAGCTGGGAGGCCCAGGATTTGCTGGCCGAATGACACAGGGGCGAAAAAGTCATGCAGGTGACTTAGTAAAAAATTTTATTGGAGTTTAGTTGCTTCACAATGGTTAGTTTCTGCTCTATGGCAAAGCGAGTCAGCTACAAGCATACATGTATCCCCATTTTGGGATTTCCTACACGGAGCATTACGTCCAGTTCCCTGTACTGCACAGGAGATTCTCATTCGTTATGAATGCTATCCATAGTATCAGTATTGTATATATGTCCATCCCCATCTCCAAATTCATCTCACCCCCCCTTCCCACTTAGTGTTCATACATTCGACATCTAGTAACTGCTGAATGAACGATTACGTTTTTAAAAAAAATGTTTTTCCTGTCTAAATATAAAAACAAGATTTAGACTTATTCATGCAGTGAGTCAATTTACTAGAATTTCTAAAATCAGCAAGCTCAGGAAAAAACAAATGCCTTGATTCAAGTGTACTTTTTCCCTTTATTAGTGGAAAATGTGTGAGCCCGTGGCCCAGGATCCTTTGTGGTCATGGAGCCAAGCCCACACGAGAGTGTGTTCTTCCCCCACCCTCCCCTCCCCCGAGGGCGTGTGAGGCATCATGCAGTCACTGCAGCAGGCTGTGAATGATTTACGAAGAAATCAGGCCAGGGCACTCAGCCAGACTGTGTCCACGGCTATTTTTGCTTCTGCAGCTCAGAACTGACCGGGGAATAAAGCCTATACACACACACACGCACACACACACACATGCACACACATGCACGCACACACACACACACATGCACACACATGCACACACACACACATGCACACACACACGCACACACACACACATGCACACACATGCACGCATACGCGTGCACACACACACATGCACACACACAAGCAGCAGGGACAGTAAACGGTGCTTTAAAAAAAGAAAAATCAGTGTCGCTCCTCTTCCTTCCTCTTCCTTTTCCTTCCTCTTCCTTTTCCACGTCGTAGGAAGAGCGTCAAAATATTTAAACAGAAACAAACGTGTTGAAATAAATCAGTTCATTCATCCTTCAAGCCAATTTCCCAGCCATTATCTGAGGAGGCCAGGCTCTACCCCCCTGAAGTGAAAGGGGGACCCCTCGTCCCCCGGTTGGCCTTGACCTAGACCACTGGTCTGCATCACTATCAATCATTCTTGAATGTGTGTCCAATGTGTGTCCTTACGTGCTTAGAGTTTACAATCTATTATGTCATCATGAGTCAATATCTCAAGGCAATACATACTTTGAGCAAGGTCATTAATTAGCGATAGTGGATGCACACCGATTTAAAAAATAGATGTCTTGATACATTCAGATGTTTGACCAACTTTGCAGCCGCACATATGATGATTTATTCCATTCAGCAAATATGTATTTTATTAATGTCTGTCTACCCTCAATAAAACTTAAGTTCTATAAGGGCAGGGGTCCACATTTGTTTGGCAAATTGTTCTTAATTAACAGATGTGTAAAGTATAAAAGGATGGGGTGACTTCTCGGTTAATTGTTTCAGGAAACGGTTCACGAAAAAGGTAATATTTGTTTGGAATCTTGAAGAATGTGGCAGAAAGAACAATGTAGACCGGGGATGAAAAATGTTTCAGGCAAAGAAAAAACAGCATGTGCACGACATTTCTAAAAGTTTCCTTATTTTTTAATTGGAGGAGAATTGGTTTACAACGCTGTGTTGGTTTCTGCATACGTCAACATGAATCAGCCACAGGTCCCACATGTCACATGTCCCCCTCTTGAAACTCCCTGCCACCTCCCACCCCATCCCACCCGTCTAGGTTGTCACAGAGCACTGGGTTTGAGCTCCCAGCATCACATACCAAATTCCCTCTGGCTCTCTGTTTTACATATGGTAATCTATTTATTTCAGTGCTACTCTCTCAATTCTTACAGAAGAATTTGCTTGACGAAGTTTTACTCTAAAAAAAATATTAGTTCTGCTAATTCTGTGGTTCACTTACGCTTTCATTTCTTTGGGGAAGCTATCTAGGAATGGAATGGTTAGATCTATGAGGATGTTTAACTCAAGTGATTTTCGAGTGTTCTTGCATTGCTCCTAATGAACAATGATGTTGAACATCTTTGCTGATGCTTACTTGCCATCAATGGATCTTCCTTAGAAAAGTATCTAATCAATCAGATGTGTACATCTTTCCCCACTTTTTGTGAGTTTGTATATATGTTTATTGCTGAGGTCTGGATGTTTGTGTCTCCCCTAAAAATCTCAGAGGTAGAAATCCAGACACCAAAGGTGATGGCATTAGTAGGTGGAGATTTTCCATGGTACTTAACGGTCATGAGGGTGGATTCAGTTTTTTTGTAGGTTATGAAGATTTTCCTCTATCTTTTTCTCTAAAAGATTTCATGCTTTCATATGTGCATGCTCGGTAACTAAGTCATGTCCAACTCTGTGACCCCGTGGACTTTAGCCTGCTTGGCTCCTCTGTGTATGGGATTTCCCAAGCAAGAATACTGCAGTGCAAGGACATTTCCTCCTCCAGGGGATCTTCCCAACCCAGGGATCAACCCACTTCTCCTGCATCTATCTCCTGAATTGGCAGGGGGATTCTTTGCTACTGAGACACCTGAGCAGCGCATGTTTTATATTTTATACTTAAGTCTACAGTGCAAGGTGTATTTTGCATTTCTTTTTTGTTTTTTACCATATAAATAGCCAATATGCCACCACTATTTGTAAAATAAAGACTATTCTTAATCCATTGAATTACCTTTGTAATATTTTCATCAATTGTATGTATGTTTGTGCATGTGTGTGTGTATACATTATATACATATAATCATAAGCTAAATAAAAGACCAAATATTAAAAAAAAAACTAAGATCATGGCATCCAACCCCATTACTGAACGGGAAATGGAAGGGGAAAATATGGAAGTAGTGACAGATTTCCTCTTCTTGGGCTCCAAAATCACCGCAGACAGTGACTGTAGCCAGGAGAGCAATGATAGACACAGACAGTGTGTTGAAAAGTAGACACAGTACTCTGCCAACAAAGGTCCATTATCAGCTCAGTTCACTCACTCAGTTGTGTCTGACTCTGCGACCCATGGACTGCAGCATACCAGGCCTCCCTGTCCATCACCACCTCCTGGAGCTTGCTCAAATCACTTCCATCCAGTCAGTGATGCCACCAGTCATCTCATCCTCTCTCGTCCCCTTCTCCTCCCACCTTCAATTTTTCCCAGCATCAGGGTCTTTTCAAATGAGTCAGTTCTTTGCATCAGGTGGTCAAAGTATTGGAGCTTCAGCGTCAGCATCAGTCCTTCCAATGAATATTCTGGACTGATTTCCTTTAGGATGGAACTGGTTGGATCTCCTTGCAGTCCAAGGGACTCTCAACAGTCTTTTCCAACACTACAGTTCAAAAGCTTCAGTTTTTCGGTGCTCAGCTTTCGTTATAGTCCAGCTCTCACATCCATACATGACTACTGGAAAAACCATAGCTTTGACTAGACAGACCTTTGCTGGCAAAATAATGTCTCTTGTTTTTAGTATGCTGTCTAGGTTGGTCATAGCTTTTCTTCCAAGGAGCGAGGGTCTTTTAAGGTCTGTATAGTCAGGGCTATGGTATTCCCAGTGGTCTGTATAGAAGGCAGAATGCCAAGGAATTGATGCCTTTGAACTGCGGTGCTGGAGACTTCTGAGATTCCCCTGGACAGCAAGGAGATCAACCAGTCAATCTTTAGGGAGATCAACCCTGAATATTCACTGGAAGGACTGATGCTGTAGCTGAAGCTCCAGTATTTTGGTCATCTGTTACGAAGAGATGACTCATTGGAAAAACCCTGGCACTGGGAAAGATCAAGTGCAGAAGGAGAAGAGGGTGCCAGAAGATGAGATGGCTAGACGACATCACTGATGCAATGAACATGAACTTGGGCAATTTCTGGGAGATGGTGAAGGACAGGGAGGCCTGGCGTGCTGCGTCAGGTCGGACTGGGTGACTAAATGAGGACAATACACACACACGTATATATATGGGGGCCTATTTCTTCTATTTTATTCCATCTATTTGTCTCTATAAAGCTACACTCTCTTAGAATCCATAGCTTTATAAAAACTCATGAAACAAGATAGTATTAATTCTCGAGATTTGCTATTCTCTTTCACTATTTTCTCTACTTTTAGCCATTTGTATTTCCATAGGAGTTTTAGAATCAATTCATCAATTTCTTCCAAAAAAAAAGGTCAGCTCAGATTTTGATTGGGATTACTTTGGTTCACTTTCAGGCAAATTGACATCTTAACAATACTGAGTTTTCTGACCCTTGGACAGGGTACAGCTCTCTGTTTATTTAGTTCTCCTCTAACTTCTCTCAGCAGTATTTTGCTATTTTCAGCATTCAGGTCTTTCATATCCTTGGACAGATTTATCCATAATTATGTAAATTTGTGATGCTATTGCCAATGGTATTGTTGCTTTAATTTTAATTTTCAATTATTTGCTGCAAATATGAAGAAGCATGGCTGATTTTAGTATATTGATTCATATATTAAACTACTGCTGGTTCCAGTAGGAATTTTTTTCCCTGCAGATTCATTAGAATGGATGCTTTTTTCCCTTGCCTGCTTGTACTGGCTAGAACTTCCAGTATAAAGTTAAATAGTGGTGAGACACCCTTCTCTTCTTCATGATCTTTGCTGGGAATCATTCAGTCTTTTAAGTATGATGTTAACTATAGCTTTTCATGGGTGACTTTTATCAGTTTGAAGAGGTTTGCTTTATTCCTACTGTGTTGGGAGCTTTCATTAGAGTGCTGGATTTTTTGTTGTTGTTGTTGTTGTTTTTTTTTTTTTTTTTTTTTTAATTTTATTAGTTGGAGGCCAATTACTTCACAACATTTTAGTGGGTTTTGTCATACATTGACACGAATCAACCATAGAGTTAGAGTGCTGGATTTTGTTAAATGTTTTCCTGTATCTATTTAGATAATCATATGATTGGATTCTCATTTTTAGTTTGTTAATACAGTGAATTACATTGATTAATCTTTGAATGTCAAGCCAACTTTGCATTCTTCATATAAACTCAACCTAATCATGATGAATTTTTAATATGTAGTTTGAACTCCATTTGCTAAAATTATGTTAAGAATTTTGCATCTGTGTTCAGGAGTAATTACTGTTCTGTAGTTTTCTTGTAATGCCTTTGACTGGTTTTGGTATCAGGGTAATGCTGGCTTCGTAAAATGAATTGGAAACTATCCTCTCATTTTCAATTTCTGGAACAGTTTATATGGATTTAGTATTCTTTCTTTCTTACATTTTTGGTGGAATTCACCAATAAAATCATTCATTTAGGCCTAGAATTTTCTTTGTTGAAAGTTTATAATAAATGAAAAAAATATAATGGATATATAGAGCTATTCAGACTATGTATTTTTTTCCTTGATGAGCTTTGATAGGATGTGTTTTCCAAGGAATTTGTCCATTTCATCTGTTTTAAAATGTATTGGCATAAAGTCATTCATTGTACTCCCGTATTATCCTTGTAACATCTGTGGAACCAGTAATGACACTGCCTCTTTCATTTTTGGTATTAGTAAAATGTGTCTTCACTTACTCTTTAATCAGTCTGGCTATTGGTTTACCACTTTTACTGCTGTCTTCAAAGAACTAGCTATTAATTTCATTGATTTTATCTTTTTTAGAGCTTTCTATTTCCTTGATTTTTGTTCTGATCTTGATTATTTCTTTTCTTCTACTTTGAACTTCGTTTACCCTTCTTTTTCTAGTTTCTCTAGTTGGAGACTTAGGGCATTTATTTGAGATTTTTCTCCATAATATTATCATAGAGCACTAACAACCCATCTTCCAAGTACTGCTCTTGCAGCATTCCATAAGTTTTATTATATGTTTTAGTTTAATCTTGTTCTAAATGTTATACAGTTTTTTCTGATGTTTTATTTGATGCATTCACTTTCCAAATATCCATAAATCCTCCAGAGATCTGTCTGGTTTTGATTCCTAATTTAATTCACTGTACTCCAAGAATCTATTTTATAGAGATTTATTTTTTAAAAACTGACTGATAATTGCTTTACGGTATTGAATATAATCTATATTGTTAAAAATTCTGTGGGTACTTAAAAAGAACATGTATTCTGCTGTTTATTGGATGGGTTTTTCCATAGATGTCATTGAGGTCAAGTTGGTTGATAATCTTGTTTAAATCTTTTATGCCATAACTGATTATCTGTCAATTTTATCAATTATTGAGAGAGAGAGAGAGATTGCAGTGTTTGAGTATAATACTGGATTTCTCTTTTTCTCCTACTTTTTGATAAAGTGCTGTTTTCCTGGTTCATTGGCATGCCTGGTAATCCTTCAGATTTTGATTTTGAATCCTACCTTGCCGGTTCCTGGATATTTTTGCATTCCTATAAGTGTTCTTGAGCTTAGTTCTGAGGCCACAGTTAAGCCACCTGCAAACAGCTTGATCCCTTTGGGTCTTGCTCTTAAGTTGTACAGGTAAGGCTGGACCAGCGCTCAGCTCACGGAGGCAGGAGAGCGCTGGATGCCCGCCCAGCGTGCTTTCCATCGTGGGCTCTGCAGCCTGGCTGGTGGGAACAGGCACTATGCTGGCCCCACCTGGGTACTGGGCACTCCTACCGGGTTCTTTCCTCAGACACATGAGTGTGTCCATGCATAGCCCCAGTATTTGGATCTCTGGGTCAGGAATAACCCCTGGAGAAGGGACTGGCTACCCACTCCAGTATTTTCGCCTGGGAAATCCCATGGACAGAGGAGCCTGGAGGGCTACCGTCCATGGGGTCACAAAGAGTCAGACACGACTGAGCAACTAACGCTTTCTCTTTTTTGCAGGTCTCTCCGCACAGCTCTGCTGACCCTGATGGCCTTGGTCTCCAGGCTCTGGGTTCCGCTTGTCACTTCAGGCATTCCCTCTGCTCCATCTGTTTCTCCCGGCAGGTAACGAACGGTGGGTGTTGTAAGTCTTACTTCACTCCTTTCCTCCCTACCAAGGATCACTGACTTCCAGTGTCTTGAAAATATTCATTTCCTATGTTCTGTCCACTTTTCATTGTTTCCAGGGAAAGGGCGTATGCAGTCCCTGTGGTTGATTCCACGTTGGCCAGAAGCAGAGGTGAGCATCTGTGTTCTCATGGGGGTGGGGATATAAGTTTCCACAGATCCACTGGGCCTCCTGTTTGTCCACCGAGTCCTGCTAGGCAGTCGCTGGACAATCCTGCTCTTTGGACGAGTGGCCACTGAGATGCAACTGCTCTCTGTGTGTCTATTAGAAGCCAATTTTTTTTTATTTTGTGAAAGTTAGTTAAGAGAAATTAGGCAGAGTATAAATGTGGTTTATACCAACATGATTTTTAAGTCTACTTGTTTTGGCCCCTTTAAGCTGCAAAGCTTGGCAACAAAGCCAGGAACTGAGTGAGGTGTCTCTGCCAACGTTTCCTCTTTGGAGACCCATCCGTCAGCAGTGACATGCAGACAGATCCAGGGCTCGATTAGAGGCCTGTTACTGAACATCAGGGATGGCTACTTCCTTTCTAATTATAATTTAATACAAAGAGGAGTTCTTAAATTTCCTTTTCATAGCCCAGTGGCTCATCTTGTTTACCCACCCTGGGCCCCACATCTGACTTTGAAAGCATGTCTGAGGGGTTTTGCACTTATTGGTGCGCTTATTCAGATCTCCTGACTGATAAATCCATTGGAAATGAAATAAGAGGATTCACAGGAGTCACTGGCACGCCTTCAATATTCCAGCTGGTGTTCTGCCCACATTTATACTCTGAGACATGGAGAGATGAAGGTTCTGTTTTTAAATCTGATTGGGCACAGGGAGGTGGAGGTGGCATTTGTTTAGCTTCTCCTGGGAGCACTCCACAAACATTTCTCCATCTTATTGGGCAGAGAGATGACTTGCCTTGATGCAAAACCTTTTCTTTATTATTCATAATTTTCAAAGATCAAGATGACAGACTCCAGGATTCATTTTCACTCAGGATTCTCCCCCCAGACTGAATATAAACTCCCCACAACTACAAAACTAAGATGTTATTTTTTTTTCTTCATTAATTGGAACTGGACTTTGGATGCAGATATCAATTGTGTTAATATAATCCTTCTTCTACCAAAATTATCTCCCACAACTTGTCAGAATCAGTGTTGGCTCAGTAATAAGTCCATTGCCTCTGCTAATTTCCTCTTAATAATTTCATGTGAGAACATTAGTAGCAGGAGTGTTCAATTTAATCTTCATATCCTAGAATTTGTAATGCCTAGGTTCCTGTCCTCGGACCCCATTTTTCACCAAGTAGTTAGCTTTATTTGTTGTCATCTTCTGGCCTCATTGGATGGATGAAACCTCTATCATGGAAAATGACCTTCAATAAATATGGTTTCTCATTTCCCATCCTCTAATAGCTTAATAGAAAGTGTCTTCTGTGATGATATTAAATGTGCATAGTTGGACTGAGAGAGCAAAAGTATCTCAGAAGATGGTTGAAGGTTTTAAACACTGAGATGTAATTACTATAAAATAATAAAATACTCAGATTTTAAGTGGTCGGCTTGGTGAATGATAACAATCACACACACCTGTGTCACCACACCCAAATAAGACATAAAATAGTTTGATCCTCCCAGAAAATTCCACTGTATTCCTTTTCAGGCAACCACCTGTCTCATTGTGGCCCCATAGCCACCATGTGTTACTATCACCACATTTTAGTTTCAACTGTGTATGGCCATTGGCATCCTGATGCCATCTCGGGGCCATTCAGGCCCTCCTGTCTTGCCACTGACCCTACCTAGGGCTGCACTGTGTAATAAATCCCTTCTCTGCAATCAAGGGCTTGTTAATGTTGTTGTTCAGTTGTTAAGTCATATCCAACCCTTTGTAAACCTATGGACTGCAGCACACCAGGGTTCCTTGTTCTTCACCATCTTCTGCAGCTTGCTCAAACTCATGTCTATTGAGTCGGTGATGCCATCCAGCCATCTCATTCTCTGATGCTCTCTTCTCCTCCTGCCCTCAATCTTCCCCAGCATAAAGGTCTTTTCCAGTGAGTTGGCTCTTCCCATCAGGTGGGCAAAGAATTGGAACTTCAGCTTCAGCGTTAGTCCTTCCAATGAATATTCAGGGTTGATTTCCTTTAGGAAGGACTGGTTTGACCTCCTTGCAGTCCACGGGGCTCTCAAGAGTCTTCTCTAGCACCATAATTCAAAAGCATCTCTGTCTTCAAGGGCTTTGTAAATAGATATTGCTTAATGATCCTTAGGTCCAGGTGGCCTCCATCCTCTGTTAGTCCGCAAACAACGATGAAGACTTTCTCTGACGTGTGCCTGGCATCCAGGAGACTTGTTACTCATTCATAAACCTTGATCTGTGTCCAAGCACGCACCCCCAGGCCCTAGATTAACTATAAGGTTGTCCCACTGGTCCCTTGGCAGTGCAAGTGGAGCTACAAATCCTTACAGGTTGCTGTCTAACCAATCCAACACTGTGAGTAAGTTGTTGTCCAACTATTTTGCAACCCCATGGACTGCAGCCCACCAGGCTCCTCTGTCCGTGGGTTTCCCAGGCAAGAATATGGGAATGGGTTGCCATTCCCTTCTCCAGGGGATCTTCCTGAATCGGGGATGTAACCCATGTCTCCTGCACTGGCAGGTGGACTCTTTACCACTGAGCCCAGGGAAGCCCATGTAAGTTGCCTGATAACAAACTGATCCACTATAGCATTTAGCTGCCTGCCTCATTTTTGGTCTCAAGATATCTTCTCAGTTCAGCGGAGCTTTTTCATTCACTCTGGCCTCCAACAAACAGTGTTAGCATTTCATGCAAGAAAATCATGCAGTATGTACTGTTTTATGAGATTTATCAGTTGTTGCGTGTTTAAGTAGTTTTTTCTTTTTTATTATTGCATCTCATTTTATGAGTGTAGCACAACTGTTAATCTGTTTTCTGTCAAGGACATATGATTTTTTTCAAGCTTTTGGTAGTTATCCACTGTCTTAGACACTCTTTCATTGGTGTTGGTTTTCATTTTCCTTGGGTTGATACATTGGAGTGAAATTACAGGTCCCTTATCTTGCTCATAAATCTCCAATTCGGCCCACATTTCATGGATAGCTCATCTCTGCTTCATGCAAGGTCAACTGGAGCATCTTGAAACCTGGAGTGCCCTGTGTCTGAGTTTATCAGGAGGCTCGCTGATTTTCTACCTGGTGATTGATGTTGCCGGTGGTCAGGACCTCCTCTGGGGCTGACACACACAACACCTACATGTGGTCTCTTTTTGAAGGCAATTGGCTTCTTTGAAGCAAGGTAGCTGGTTCCAAGAGAAGGTGTTCCAGGAGGACAAAGCAGAAAGGCGTGACATTTTTATCACCTACTCAAAAGTTACAGAGTCTGCCTGCAATCCAGGAAACCAGGTTCAATCGCTGGGTTGGGAAGATCCCCTGGAGGAGGGCTTAGCAACCCACTCCACTATTCTTGCCTGGGAAATCCCATGGACAGAGGAGCCTGGTGGGCTACAATCTATAGGGTTGCAGAGCGTCTGACACAATTGAAGTGACTAAGTATACATGCATGCAGTTGGATAACAGATTATAATACATTTTATGACATTCCACTCAATAGAATGCCATGGGGCTATTAAAAACAATATTTTATAAGATTAATCTGTGATATGGAGATAGAATCTATAGTCTTAGCAACATAAGCTGACCAATGCAATATATGTAGTATAATCTCAATTTCTTTTCAGATTTAAAAATCTATGCAAAGAACATAAGCTTTTAATAATTGGTGATCAGATTATTACAATTGTAAAAAGCTGTGTTCTTTGTAGCTTGGTCTGAGATCGAGTTCCACATACTAGCTGTACAATCAGACTGTGTGTGTCAGTTGTTCAGTCGTGTCCAGCTCTTTGCTACCCCATGGACTGGGGCCCACCAGGCTCCTCCATCCACAGAATTCTCCAGGCAAGAATACCAGAGTGGGTTGCCGTTTTCTTCTCCAGGGGATCTTCCCAACCCAGGGGTTGCACTGCAGGAGAAGTCTTAACCATCTGAACCACCAGGGAAGCCATCATATTTTGGTTGTGTCAATAATGATTGTTTCTAACCCTCATTTACTTACCTCTATAATATCATTAATATAATTTTACCTATTTCATGAGGGTTGGAGAAGAACAAAGTATACAAAGTATTTGGTTCCCAGATTGTAGTGAGTACTTAACCAAAGGTCAAACAGTTTTAACTATTATTACAAGGCTTTTTTCTGTAATTCACAAATTTCCTGAGACATATGCATCATCTTTATGAGTATTGAAAGCGCTCTGGGGAAAGGATTTCTCTAATATTATTTCCTGTACCCCGTGTTTGTGATTCTCTAGCTCTTTGCTTGCAGAGTAGGAGGATCTGAAGCGGGAGCAGAGCTCAGACAATTACAGTTGGATGGATCTTTGCTGTGTTTTAACCCAAGTCCTGGGTGTACATGTGAGACACTGGGGAAGCAGTTACACAGTTAGCCCGTGAGCAGAGGCGGTTTGGGGAGAAGTCAACGTGTACACAGCATCTGCATTCCTCGGGTAACAAGGCCCAGCAAGCTATTTCTGGGAAGTAAAGACAGCACAGTCAGTGAAACCTCTTAGAGTGAATCTCCTAGGTTGATACAGGGACATTTTTACAGGAGCAAGGCATCTCCATGGACTCTCCAGGACTAGTGGCCTCTGAATGGATATTCTTATAACCTTGCAGGAATTTTTATCTGACTTTTAAAATTCTTCCATGTGTAAGAGTACCCACGTCCTCCATATTGTATAAAAAGGACACAGTGTTAACCCTTCCTGTTTATCTTTTAATTAGGGCTAAGAGATCATGAATGTGTGGATCACATTTACTCCTTAGCTTCTACAAATACAAATTTTAATGATTATTTTTAAAAATAAAAATTCCCAACAGAAAATGAGTCTCCTATTTCAGATGTGAAGATACTTTATTTATGTTTCCACTGGAAATGCAATTATAGAGATGGAATTTTAAAAGCAAGACTAAATGAGCAAGGAATATGCACATTGTTTATTGATTATAATTTTTCTACTCAAAAGCAACTATGACAAAACACATTTAAAACATCTTCCGCTGTGTACTGTCAGGCTCCACATGAGTACTTGGGAATGATGCTTAATCCACTTTTCAGCAGTAATCAGAACATGCTGAGTTACTTGCTGTCACCAGAGAATAGCACAGCATTACAAACAAATTCTTCTTGGTGCATACACATCTAAATTTATTCCTGCTTCACCATTTTCTTTTATTTTTTTCTAATCCACTGACTTTGAAATGCTGCCCTGAAATAAAGATATTCTATAAGGTTTTCTATATATTAGTCTTTTGTTTCTTTAGATAGATATACTCTTAAGTATTTTATTTTTCTTGTTGCAATGGTGAATGGTATTGTTTCCTTAATTTCTCTTTCTGTTTTCTCATTGTTAGTGTATAGGAATGCAAGGGATTTCTGCGTGTTAATTTTATATCCTGCAACTTTACTATATTCATTGATTAGCTCTAGTAATTTTCTGGTAGAGTCTTTATGGTTTTCTATGTAGAGGATCATGTCATCTGCAAACAGCGAGAGTTTCAATTCTTCTTTTCCTATCTGGATTCCTTTTACTTCTTTTTCTGCTCTGATTGCTGTGGCCAAAACTTCCAAAACTATGTTGGATAGTAGTGGTGAGAGTGGGCACCCTTGTCTTGTTCCTGATTTTAGGGGAGATACTTTCAATTTTTCACCATTGAGGATAATGTTTGCTGTGGGTTTGTCATATATAGCTTTTATTACGTTGAGTTATGTTCCTTCTATTCCTGCTTTCTGGAGAGTTTTTATAATAAATGGATGTTGAATTTTGCCAAAGGCTTTTTCTGCATCTATTGAGATAATCATATGGTTTTTATCTTTCAATTTGTTAATATGGTGTATTACATTGATTGATTTGCGGATATTAAAGAATCCTTTCATTCCTGGGATAAAGCCCACTTAGTCATGATGTATGATTTTTTTTAATATGTTGTTGGATTCTGTTTGCTAGAATTTTGCACTGGGAAGACCCAGAGGGATGGGATGGGGAGGGAGGCAGGAGGGGGGATCGGGATGGGGAACACATGTAAATCCATGGTTGATTCATGTCAATGTATGGCAAAAACTACTATAATATTGTAAGGTAATTAGCCTCCAACTAATAAAAATAAATGGAAAAAAAAGAAAAAAACCTAATCAATGGGAAAAAAAGATATTCTATATGGACAGTGGGGGAAGAAGAGGCTGGGACGAATTGAGAGGGTAACATTGAAACATGTACATCACCATGTGTAAAATAGACAGCTAGTGGGAAGTTGCTATATAACACAAGGAGCTCGACCCAGTCCTCTGTAACAACCTAGAGCGGTGAGGTAAGGTAGGGGGTGGAAGGGAAATTTACCAGGGAGGAGACATATGTACAGTACACTCATGGCTGATTCATGTTATTGTGGCAAAAACCAACACAGCAAAATTATCCTCCAATGAAAACTGTATTTGAAAATAAAAATAAATGAACTAAATAGGAATAAAAAAGATCAATATTCTGTATGGACAGCAAAGAACCAAAACCCAAAAAAACCAGCTTGTGAGTTTGCTCCTCTGAATTTTAAAGGCCACTAGTTATTAAAAGGCTACTAGTTATTAAAGCTAGTGATTATTACTATTAGCTTAAAGTACAATTACTCCTTATTGCTATTATCTTGGTTTGTCTTCATTTATTTATTAGCTCTTCTAGAAGTTTTCAAGGAGTCAGTTACAATTTTAAAAAGTTGTTAAGCTAGCAATTAAACTTTTCTACATAAAACGTACTTATCTTCAGCAAAGTTTCAAAGATGACTTATTTTAATTTGCATCGTATTATAAATCTCTCTCCGTGGACCAGATTGCAGCTAATCTTTCTCAGACATCTGCCTGTTATCTTAGCATAAGCTCATCTATCTGCAGCATCCCTGTAGTGATATTTGTTCTACTTTTTCCATTTGAAGTAAAATACATGAATGTGAATTTCACTAAATGTGGCTTTCTTCGCCCAAAAGTCGAATCCCCTCTAGTTATGCCAACTTTCTAATTTCTTTCTTGTGCCTTCAAAAATGTTTATCCTATTTCACACAAAGTTTATAAGTATTATTAGTTGGAGAGTTCATACAGTACAAGAAATTCCTCTGAGAAGGAATTCTAAGAGGGTGTTAAAAGATATAGCTTCTTAATATATTTTCTATTATGCAGTATTTCTGCATTTAAAGTGCAGCAATTGTGTTGATAGAGGAAATACAGTCAATTCTCCTTATACTCAGCAGTCCTGTTCTATAAAGCGGCCATAAATACTGAGCTAGTGAACACTGAACATCATTTCAAGGGGAAATAACAGTTTCCTATGAGCTTACTTTTTCATCAATCAATCAATACATACTCTGTTTGTGTTTCTGTTAAAGACATCTTATTTGATATGCAATGTTGACTCATTAACAGTAAAACACATCACAGCTTTTTCGTGCTTAGGAACACAGAGAGAAGTTCTGCATAATGCCTGAGTGTCATTTTAAACATCTTAAACAGTTAATCACCAACAAAAAGCAGAAAAAATGCAGAAACACGACACGCAATGGATCACAGAAAGGAAGCTTGTTGACAGGAGAAGAGCTAAAACAAGAAGGTGAATGTTGTCTTGTTCAAAAATGAAAATGATACAAGTATTGATTTGGGGGTTATAAATAAATTGTGTGTGTGTGTGTGTGTGTAGTCTGCCTGCTCGATCATGTCTGACTCTTTCTGAGCCCCTGGACTGTAGCTCATCAGGCTCCTTTGTCCATGGAGTTTTCAGGCAGGAATACTGGAGTAGATGGCCATTTCCTTCTCCAGGGGATCTTCTGGACCCAGGGATGAAACCCAGGTCTCCTGCATCTCCTGCATTGGCAGGCAGGTTCTTGACTACTGTGCCACCTGGGAAGCCATAAATAAATTTTAGTGAGTTCAATGTTTTCCAGTCTATTTTTATTTTATGTTCTATTACAGAGCTTTCTATTACAGAGCTATTATAGCCAGGTTCAAATTCATTATTTTTTTTACAATATCTAATTTTTTGTTAATGCTATCCAGTGAAATTTTTCCAAGAAAGGAGAGGATTTTTTGAGTACACAGAACTTGCCATACATATAACATGATTTCATCTCTATAAGTTACATGAGGTTCCTATTTATATCTTTATTTCTCATATTCATGTTTTCTGACCTTATTATAAATGCTCTTTTAAAGTTTTTGTGTGATAATTTATAACTTCTCTCATTTCTAGATCTGTTTCTATCGATTTTTTTTTTCTTAATAATGGGTAGAACACAGATTTCTACCTCTACTGGCTTAGTAATTTTTGGTTGGATTCCAGACATTGTCTACTTCTGAATTTGAGTTTCAAAGGTTTTGTATTGTTTGAAAGCATTTTGGACTTGGACAGGTACTTACACAACTTGCGTGTCAGCTTGGACATTTTGCAGCCTGGTTTTAGGTACTTTGGGGGGCATATGTAGAGTAGCCTTTACTCCAGGGGTATTTTATCCCACTTCTGTTTGGCTGACTTACTTAAAACCCTCAATGACTTTCTGGGATCTCTACTTAATGCCCCATGTGTCCAACAAGATACCTCCATGTTGGCTGGTGGGAGCTGAAATGACTTTTACCTCCGAGTGGGGATTTTTCAGTTTATCCGCTAGTTATTCTGAACTAGGTAGCAGTTTTCTTCCCAGCCTCATGGAGCTCCATTTCTTGCAAAAGAATTCAGTCAGAGACTCAGGGGACACTTTTTCCCTTCAGTCTGGTACTTCATTCTGTAAATTCCAGCCACTTCTGCCTCCTTCAGGTACAATCCTTGTCTCTTTAAACTCTGCTTGAGTTTTCCCTCCCCGAATCAGAGTCTAGAAATCACCTAGAGGCAGAAAGCATTGGTAGGGGTCCCTGGTTTGCTTCCTTCTGTTACAGATCAGAATTCTGTTCTGCTTGTTGCCATTTTTTTAAATGATTTCAATATTTTGTCTAGTTCTTACATCTAGTTGGTTATGGTGAATGAGTACATCCCACACCAGTTATTTTCATGTGGGCATAAACATAATCTCTTTAGCAAACTTTTTGTCTTATTTCTCATTTTTAGCTTTTATCCCACTTAGCACTGGTTTTTATTGCACAGTAAAATGTAGTATTTACATTTAAAATTAATAAATATGTGTATACACGCAAATATGTATGGTTGTGGTGGCTTTGTCGCTAAGTCATGTCCGACCCTTGCAATCCCATGGACTGTAGCCTGCTAGGCTCCTCTGTCCATGGGTTTCTCCAGGCAAGAACTGGAGTGGGTTGCCATTTTCTTCTCCAGAGTGTCTTCCTGACCCAAGGATCAAACTTGGGTCTCCTGCATTGCAGGCAGATTCTTTACTGAGTGAGCTATGAGGGAAGCCCTTCAAATATGTATACATATGTTTATATGTACACAAATACGTAAAGAAAGCTGAGTGCCGAAGAATTGATGCTTTTGAGCTGTGGTGTTGGAGAGGACTCCTGAGAGTCCCTTGGACTGCAAGGAGGTCCAACCAGTCCATCCTAAAGGAGATCAGTCCTGGGTGTTCATTGGAAGGACTGATGCTGAAGCTGAAACTCCAATACTTTGGCCACCTGATGTGAAGAGCTGACTCATTTGAAAAGACCCCGATGCTGGGAAAGATTGAGGGCAGGAGAAGGGGATGACAGAGGATAAGATGGTTGGATGGCATCACCGACTCAATGGACATGGGTTTGGGTGGACTCCGTGAGTTGGTGATGGACAGGGAGGCCTGGTGTGGTGCGGTTCATGGGGTTGCAAAGAGTCAGACACGAATGAACGACTGAACTAAAACTAATAATATGTACACAACTATGTATGCATAGATTTGTTGCTGCTGCTGCTGCTGCTAAGTTACTTCAGTCGTGTCTGACTCTGTGTGACCCCATAGATGGCAGCCCACCAGGCTCCCCCGTCCCCGGGATTCTCCAGGCAAGAACACTGGAGTGGGTTGCCATTGCCCTCTCCAATATGTGAAAGTGAAGTCACTCATTCGTGTCCGACATATATTTACATGTGCGCAAATATGTGCACACGTGTTTATATGTACACAAATATGCGTATATATGTTTTTATATGTTTGCATATGTTCATGCATAAGGCTTCCCATGTGGCGCTAGTGGTAAAGAACCCACCTGCCAATGCAAGAGACATAAGAGAGGTGGGTTCAGTCCCTGGGTGGGGAAGATCCTGTGGAGGGAGGCATGGCAACCCACTCCAGTATTCTTGCCTGGAGAATCCCACGGACAGAGGAGCCTGGTGGATTACAGTCCATGGGGTCACAAAGGTCAGACATGACTGAAGTGACTTAGCTAGCACGCATGCACTCATGTGTATGTATACTTATATACGTAAGTATGTATGAAAAGTCAGAGTGTAGTCACTCAGTCGTGTCCAACTCTGTGTGACCTCGTTGCAGGGTAGTTAACTTTGGCTTTTCCCACACTCCTTTACTAACCATGCCAGCGTTTCTGCAGTGGCTTCCAAAACTTCCTTTGTCATATCCCAGTTCTCTGAGTCTATGTGCGTGGGGCTGTTTCTGTGTTCACAGCCATGCTCTGTTCCCGTGTTTCTATCCCCATGCTAGCACTGCACTCTCGGGTCCTTTTATTTCATTTATTTTTTCATTCCTTGTTTCTCATTTTATTTCATTTTTTATCCCTTGAGTACAACAGACTTTTGTAGTGTTCGTCCCAAATGACTAATAAGTATTATATCTTTCTTAAAAATTAATTAATTTCTTTTAATTGGAGGCTAATTACTTTACAGGTCCTTTTATTTTATAAGACATCTTGATATCTGAGTCTTTCTAGCTGTGATGTGTTAGCTCTCTTCATTTACTTAGCTCTTATTTTATATCTTTTAATAATGCTTCATATTTTTACCCATAAAGTTATTGCACATCTTCTCTTCAATTTAATCTTCAATAATATATTTGTTGTCTTGTAAATGATCTTTTTGTAATTAGATTTTCCACCTGTTTGTTGATGGTTATTGGAATACAATCCATTTTTTCCTACATTGATTTTACATCTAGCAACCTTTTGAGTTTTCTTATTAATTCCAATAATTTAGCTATAAGTTCTCTAGGGTTTTCTTTGCACACAAACATATCGACCATTCTATCATTAATATTTACTTCTTTATTCTTGCTTAATGGGGTTGTCTTGGACACCAAGAAAAAAATTGAACAGAAGTAGTAAGAGTAGGCATGCTACTTTTGTTCCTGACATTAAAGAAAAGTATTTTGTCATTTCACAATTAAATACTGGATTCATTGTAGTTTTTAGTAAATATCTCATTATAATAAGGAACGTTTCTTTCTAGTTTTTAGAAAAGCTTACTCTTGAATATGTTTGAATTTAGAGAATGCAATTACTGTTTGTCTTAAACTGATGATTTTCAGCCTACATTTTGAATCACAATGGTAGCTTTATAACGTTTATTGTTTTTGTGTTCAGGGTATAAAGCCACTCACTGTGTTCCTGATGCATTTTTATTTTAGTGTCTCACTGGATTTAGCTTGCTAATGTAGTTAATATTTTTGCTTCTATGGTCAGCAAATAAGATTAGTATATATCATTCCTCTCTTATAATGTTCTTGTCCCTGCTCTGCAAACTCATGATTAGGTTTGAGACCAACATTTGTATTCCTAGTTCTTGAAACCATTTCTAAAAAGGTAAAATTTCTGTTCTCTGAATTCTGGTAGAATTTTCCACTGAAACTGTTTGGGCCTGAGGAGTTCCTTGTTCTGTTCTGTTTCCTTTAGTTTTTTAGAAAATTTTTAAATACATACAGTTTCTAGTTTCTTCACAAGTTGTTCTACTTCCTCTTGAGTCACTTTTAATATAATTATTTCCCCACACAGAACATTGTCTACTTAATTTTTCTCTCAAATTTTTATTCCATACTGCACCTTGTAATTTATCATTTAAAAAACATTATGAATTTATGTTTTTTGAAGCATTTTATTTTACCAGTTTCAGTAAAAGTTCTTCTAGGCTAGTAAAAAATTTTTTTAAAAAAGAACATCTTGAGTTTTTGTCTCTTAAAAAAATGCATTTACCATTTGTTTTGTCAACATCTGCTTGTATCTTGCAACATTTTTTTTTAAGCTAATGCTTATTCTTTTGCTTATTTTCTAACATTTTGGATTAACACTAATACCATGGATGTTCTTTTAATCTTTGCTAATGTTAGTATAATTCTAAATATTCTCATGGTTCTTTTTATGAGAAGTGGTATTATTATCATTTATTTTTATATATAGTCTAGTTTATATTATACTTTCCTCTCTGAATTATGGGTTGTACAGAAGTTTGTTTTGAAATTTCCCTACATGAATACTGTTTAAAAAGAAATTATAATTTGTTTGTACTTTGATCAGATGAAATAGCCTGCGGAATTTATTGTAATTTGTTTTATGGTCTTGATAATACAGTCAATATAAAGGTTTCAGTATAAGTCAATGTTTTGGGGTGAAAAGTTGTGTGTATAATTTTTTAATCAAGATGTTCTATATCACAGCATTAAGCTATTCTATATCCTACCTCTATTCCATATATTTATGTCTCAGTTACTAAGAGAGATTGTCTTAATAATCTCCCACAATAATAATGCATGCTTCATTTTCCACTTGTAATTCTGTCAGTTCATTTCTTTATATGTCCTGTAGCTTTGACACAGACACAAGCATGTTGAATTTTACATGTGCATTTTTAGAAGTTTCCTGGAGAAAGTGACCTATTGTCATGATGCTGCCTTTTTTTCTTTGTTGGTGTCTTAAAGTCTACTTTGTGTTAAAGTAACACAGTTTTTCTTTGCTTAATAATTCCTTTGGGCTTCCATGGTGGCTCAGACTATAAAGAATCTGCCTGTAATGCAGGAGACTGGAGTTCAATCCCTGGGTTGGGAAGATCCCCTAGAGGAGGAAATAGCAACCCACTCCAGTCGTCTTGCCTGGAGAATTCCATGGACACAGGAGCCTGGCAGACTACAGTCCATGGGGCCGCAAAGAGTCGGACAGGACTGAATAAAACTTTCAGTTTCACTTTTCTTTGGTTTGGTTAAACTTGGTGTAATATTTTCTATCCCTGTACTTCCAACTTCTCTGTTTTGCCTGATTCAAATCAGATAAGAATTTGTATAGATATTTCTCCAAATAAAATCAACACATATCTAATAAGCACATGAAAAAATAGTTGAAATCACTAATCGTCGGGAAAACGAAAACCCAACCCATGATGACACCTTTAGGATGGCTACTATCTAAGCAACACAAACAAGTGTTGGTGAGAATGTGCAACAGTGGGTACACTAGCGCACTGCTGGTGGGAATAGAAAATGACACGCTGGCTTTAGAAAACAGTGTGCTGTTTCCTAAAAATATAAGTTAGCCAGGGAGTCCGGCAATTCTACTTCTGTTTATTTACCCAAATAATGAGACTAGGGTCTCAAAGATTTATATTGCTGCCTAGTCACGAAGCCCTGTCTGCCTCTGTGACGCCAGGGACTGGACTCTCCTGCACTGGCAGGCAGTCTTCCCCGGTGACTTGGAAGGCAAAGATTCTACCCGATGCGGGAGACCGGGGTTTGATCCCTGGGTCGGGAAGATCCCCTGGAGAAGGGAACAGCTCCCTACTCCAGTATTCTTTCCTGGAGAATTCCGTGGACAGAGGAGCCTGGCGGGCCACAGTCCATGCGGTTGCAAAGAATGGACACGACTGAGTGACTAACCTCCTGCGTTGGCAGGTGGGTTCTTTACCAGTGAGACACCTGGGAATACATCTATTTTATAGCCACACTATTTATAATGGTCAAGCATAAGCAATCCAACTGGTCATCGATGAATAAATAAATAATAAGCAAAATGTAATATATACAGTTGACCCCTGAGCAAACACGGGTTTGAATTCACTTATATGTGAGTTTTTTTCACCAAATACATACTGTTACCACACGATCTGCATGTAGTTGGTTGAATTCACAGGCACAACCTCAGATAGTGAGGGCTGACTGTAAGGTTATACAGAGATTTTCAATCGCTTCCGGGTTGGACTCACAGGGGCTGTGGAGGGGAGGAATGGGAAGGTATCGTTTCTTGGGTATACAGTTTCAGTTTTACAAGATAAAAAGAGTTCTAGAGATGGATGGTGGTGATGGTTGTGTATTATGAATGTGTTTAATACCACTGAGCTGAATGCTTAAAATACTTAATACAGTAATTTTGCTTTTTGTGCATTTTATCACAAAAAAATGGGGGAAATGTAATATTTCTCAAATTGATTCAATCACTGAAATCCCTCAGGTCACCAGCTCTACAAGCAGATCCATAATTACCATGGAAAAGGCTCTCAGGGTTTGGAAGTGGAGTTTGGATGCATACTCTATCTCCTCATTCTGAAAAACACCTCTCCTCGTGTCTTTAGTTCTTCTAGAGAGTGACCCTGATACATTCCATCCTCTGTGGGACTAGGGTGATTTCCTCCCAGCTCACCCCAGTAAACACACAAAGTCATGACCTCTTTTGGGTTAGCTACTTACCTTTCAATCCTTCAATCTTTTCTGTCTCCTGCATCTCCTGCATTGGCAGGCAGATTCTTTACCACTGAGCCTCCTGGGAAGCCCCCCATCATTTCTGTAGGGAAGACAGTTCTCCCCAGAGTCCAGAGAGATGGTTTGGAGAAGCCAGTCCTTCCTCAGGACCTTCCTCTCCTCTGTATTCAGAGGCTCCACAAATAGACATTTGCACTGTACTCTTGCACGGCTAGGATCCGTCCCCCTGAAGAGCTCGTAAGGGCCCAGATAATCTTGCTTTGCTGACCTGGAATGCTGGCTCTTTACGTTATGCTAAAGTACATATCTTGGTACTTGCTTGAATAAAATTGTCTTGGATTTGTAGTATCCTTTGGTTTGCCATACAAAGGACATCTTCCTGCCTTGGGGGCAGATGGACATTCTTGACAACTGAAGCCTTGAAGGCTCCAGGCAGATCTGCTTGTCATTTCTTCCTCCTCACCTTCCTCCTCTTCACACTCACACATTGCTGGGGCCGGGGAAGCTCTGAGGGAAGTCCCACAGCAAGTGAGGCCAAGCTTCTTCCTCAAAGGGACCTGAATATCCAGAAAACTAAACAGGTAACAACCCAAGAGATAGGTAGAGTCTGGGGGAGAAATGCATCAGCTACTCACGTTTCCCCAAAGACAACGCAGAAGGAGGAACAGACAGGGGGTGAGTTTGGGAGCCACTTAGAGCGATAGGAATGGAATTTAGAATAATTGTAATGATTCTACAGGGTAGACTTGAACCTTTTGAAGGAATGATTTTTTTTTTAAAGAGGAGGAGCTAGGTTCAGGGCCAACCCTATTAGGGAATCCCTAAAAAGATGCACATACTCTGCGGATGAGAGAGAGAGAGAGAGAACCCCGAGGGGATGATCATACAGCGGCTTTCTAAGTCAGAGGGCTTTCCAGGTGGCTCAGTGGTAAAGAACCCGCCTGCAAATGCAGGAGTCGTAGGTTCCATCCCTGGGTCGGGAAGATCCGCTGGACTAAGAAATGGCAACCCACTCCTGTATTCTTGTCTGGGAAATCCCATGGACAGAGGAGCCTGGTGGGGCTACAGTCCCTGGACTAGCAAAGACTCAGACAGGATTGAGCTTGTACGTACACACACGCACACACACACACACACACACACACATTGTGTGTTGGAATCAAGTTACTTTAATTGCATATAATAGAAAGAGGCTCGGGTACCCGAGGGTCAGTTAGTAAGACAACTTAGAGCCAAGACTTGGATTTTATTAGATTTTAGAGGCAGTACTGAGACACTCAGAAATCCCGTCCAAATAAATCAAGATCAAAATGAGGCCCATTGAAGGTAACGCTTTCTGTCTTCTGTCATGTTGACTGAACGGCACGAATATTAGAAACAGGAAATGTTTCTAAAGCCACTATAGTAGCTGATAGGAGCTGAGAGTTGGGAAGAAAAACCAGCTGGCCGTAAAAATGGACACAGATGGAAGATGCTTAAAAATAAACAACCAAACAGTCAAACAGAGCCAAGTGCAGTGAGCTAAGGACAGAAAGAGAGCATGCAAAGTCCCAAGGGATCAGGAAAAAGCAGCAACTTTCTATGGAGACAGCAAAGACTGCAGGTCTCTGGCTCCACGGCTGGAGCCTGCGGATGGACCCTGCAGCCCTGTTTCCGTTCACGCAATCACCCTTTACTGAGCGCCAAGACCTGCACGGAGCTCTAAGATACAGATATTTTTATGAAAATCAGCCTATGCCCTGTCAGTGTTCCCAGTGCAGAGGAATACCTGGACAGGTGAGTGGACAGGCCCACCAGACGTCTTCAGGGCCTCAGATGTCTTCAGGGCATACAACAGTGGCTGCGGGGTCCCAGGGAGCCTTTAGGACCCGTGCCTAGCCAGCTCAGGAGTAATGGTGGACTCCATGGCTTGTCTGGCTGTTAAGGACAAGTTACACCCAGGCCTCCCTGCTTTGGAGTGGCTGATCAATGCCTGAGGTTTTCCCCTGAACTTGGGGCTCCGAGGCTGGCACCCAAGAAGGTCACTCTTTACCTTATTAACAGTAACGCCCAGGTCAGTACAAATGGCATGAACTGACATGTTCTTCAGGATGTGTTTTGACAGATGAATACTATCAGAGAGAATGAGAATGAGGCCGTCGGCCCCCAGGGGTGAGCACGGTGTGTTCAGAAAAAGAGCATGAACTCGAACACAGGGCAACTCCAAGGCCTAAAGCCGGGCTTCTGTGACTGCGAGGCTGAGACACAGGGGGACTGTTGTTCCAGTTAAAGATCAGTACCTGGTCTAAGGAGTCTTGTGCAATCACCCAGCAAACACGATGTCATATCAACCTGGGGAATCTGGAAGGACCCGTTCTTCTCATTTCCTCTTACGCTGAGATTTCTAGTCACTGAGTAGATACGCCCAGCTCCACAGGGTCTGCGATCCCTCCCTGGTATCTGAAGGCTGCTTGCACACCCTGGAGCTGTTGCTTCTTCTCTGGCCTCTGCACCAGAATAAAACACGAATGGAAACCTACCCAGATCTCTGACACGCTCACCCCACCAGCACACAACAGGGCTGCCCCTCCAGATCCTCCTCCCAGCTTTTTCTTCAGTCCAAAGATCTCGTCCTGTCTCCTGGGATTTATTGGTGTCGTTTCCCAACTGTTACATCTCCTTGCAGAAAACCAGCTCTTCATTACTTTTTTCCTCCCCAACTCATGATGGTTTCCTTGAAAAATGGCCCAAATTTCTCTTCTTGTTCCTTTGGCTGTGAGTCCATTGGGTCTTTCTGATTCAATTCTTTGACTGTTGCAGAGATGACATAAAAGGAAGGCATTGTCAACCGAAGGGCGTATACAGACCCACTTGAAAACCAGAGCTGTCAGGAGCTGGGGCTTCCCTGGTGGCTCAGTGGTAAAGAATCTGCCTACAAGGCGGGAGCTGCAGGGAGATGTGGGTTCGATCCCTCAGCTGGGAAGGTCCCCTGAAGAAGGGCGTGGCAACCCACTTCAGTAGTCTTGCTTGGAGAATTCCAGGGACAGAGGAGATTGGCAGGCCACCGTTCATGGTGTCACAGAGTCAGACCCAACTGATGCAGCAGCAGGCACACAAGCACTTCAGCTCAGTTCAGTTCAGCCGGTCTGTCGTGTCCGACTCTCTGCGACCCCATGAACCGCAGCACGCCAGGCCTCCCTGTCCATCGCCAACTGCCAGAGTCTATAGGAGCTATATGGTAAGAATGAATTTGTACTCATCACTGAAATGGATATTGCCCAACATGGCTACGCCGGATAAAATAGTCTAGAAGATGCTTGTGGTTGATCTACTTTTAGCTCTCTGGAGGCAGAGCTTGGGTCAAGGACTCGGAGAGAAGAGTGTATTTGGTAGGAGCAGCAATGTGCCAGGGGTTACAGGCAAATCACCCAGACGTCCAGTGCCACAACGTTCTCTTGGGGGAGACCACTGTGTCTTTCCACCTCTGAAATTTAGTGAAAGTTCATTTAACTTAAAACCAACAAACAGTTCTCTAAAGGCACTCCATAAATTGCACCCTTAGAATGCATTTCTTTCTGGTGCTCTGAGTTTCCTCTCTGGATCCCCTTCTCCATGTCTTCCACACTCTTAGATTGTAGCCTTTGCACGCTACTCTTAGAGAATGAAAGCATTTTACAAATACAGAAAAAAATACAAGAAAGTCACCTCTATGGTAGAGCATTACCTCACTTCTCTAGAGACGTCTGCACACCCACAGTGATCCCCTGGCTGTCTCCCAACCCCTGCACAAGGGTGTTCTTCTAGAAGATCAGTTCCCTCCTACACTCGCTTCCCTACAGGCTCACCAAGATAAAAGTGCGGTCTTTGTAGACTCACGATATCTTTGCTGCTAGCTTGGTATAGAACCCTGCCTCCATCTTTAGACACCCAGTCTATTTTTTATTTCTTTTTTCTATTTTATTTATTTATTTATTTTTGGCAGCGCCATGCAGCATGTGACCAGGGATCAAACTCGCACCATCCTGCAGTGGATGCGCAGAGTCTTAACCACTGTACCTGCAGCGAAGTCCCCACCCATCCTAAGACCTGCTCTGCTGAATGAAGACAGAGCCATAAAAGGATATTGACCATTGGAGCAGACATTGATTTTGCACTGATTAAATGAATCTAAAGTTTGGAAACAGGATGCCAAAGGTTGCCCAGTTTTTCCCCAAGCGCATCTTCTTTCCTCCAGGGCACCAATTAGACCATGTTTCCAGGCTCCTTTGCATTTAGGTATGATCAGGTGACAGAGTCATGGCCAACAGAATGCCAGAAACTGGTAGATGCCACTTCCAGAGCTGACACATAAAATCTCTATCCCTAGATGACAGACTTTATTTTCTTGGGCTCCAAAATCACTGCAGATGGTGGTTGCAGTCATGAAATTAAAAGATGCTTGCTTCTTGGAAGAAAAACTATAACCAACCTAGACAGTGTATTAAAAAGCAGAGACATCACTTTACCCACAAATGTCTGTATAGTCAAAGCTATGGTTTTTCTGATAGTCATGTATAGATATGAGAGTTGGACCGTAAAGAAGGCTGAGTGCTGAAGATTTGATGCTTTTGAACTGTGGTGTTGGAGAAGACTTTTTAGAGTCCCTTGGACTGCAAGGAGATCCAATGAGTCTGTCCTAAAGGAAATCAATCCTAAATATTCATTGGAAGGACTGATGCTGAAGTTTAAGCGCCAATACTTTGACCACCTGATGTGAAGGACTGACTCATCAGAAGAGAACCTAATGCTGGGAAAGATTGAAGGCAGGACAAGTGGCAACAGAGAATGAGATCGTTAGATAGCATCACTGACTCGACAGACATGAGTTTGAGCAAACTCCAGGAGATAGTGGAGGACAGGGAAGCCTGGCGTGCTGCAGTTCACGGGGTCACAAAGAATTGGACACAACTGAGTGACTGAACAACAGATGCCCCAAGGAGGGTAGAGCCTCGACAGGTGGAGGATTTAGGGTACAAGTTCACAGAAACATCTAGCTGGATTTCACACGAATGAGAACCAATTTCTCTTGTGTTCACCCATGAAGATTTGGGAATCATCACAGCTACTGCATGAGTGAAGGTCTGCAGGAAATAGATAGCCCTCTTAAAACACTAAACAAAGAGAGTTTGATAAGAGGCATTTACAAGGTAAGACAGGGTTAAGGAAAACTGGGGGTTTCAGAGTTGCTTCTTGGGGCTCATAACCGCTGGAAGCTATCATCTCCCCTTGCTGTGAAGGACAGGGGACAAGGCTGTTACGGGAGCCTGGAAAGATTCTAGCTGCAAGATGAAGCCTCCAGGGAGCAGCAGGAGGTGAGCTGGCAGTAGGGGCCCCTCGCCCTCACCCCCACCTATGGATGCCACTGAAAGACCCACTTGAACCTGGAGGACCAGGAACCCTCCTAATGCAAGTTGCAGGGCTTAGCCTGGGTGACACAGAGTGGGTTGCAGGTGGGGAGAGAAAGTCTTGGAGGAGAAATAACACATTCTCAGCACAGCTAATTTTAAACAAGGCAGAGGAACAGAGGTTTGCCAGGGGCTCGTCACAAGCTTGATGTAATCCACAATCTTGTGTTTTAATCCTTCATTTCTTCTCTAAAATCATTTCCCGGGTAGAGGCTGCGGTTCATTTACCACGAAGAGGTCCCAGTTGTTCTGCAAGTCTACGGCAGATGTTCAGCCCTTTATCCCACTGCCGGTTTCCTTAAGGCCAGGAGAGCCTGAAATCGTCAGCAGGTTTTCACTTTTCTTAAATCATTTCTGGCTCTTTCTCTCTAGTCTCATTTCAGTTAAACTTAACCCTCATTTGCTGTTCTATCCTCTAGTACTGGGCCATCCGTGAGATGGCGAACCGAGACGGCTGACTTCGCCTGTTCATTCCGCAGACCCTTAGTGAGCATCTGTGCTTAGGTGTGAGACAACATAATTAACAGCCTGCCTATGCCAGGCTCTGTGCTAAGCGTCGGGCTGGGTACTTGCAATTACAACTCCAGTGAAACGTAATCTCTCACCTTCAGGAAGTTGCAGGAGACAGTGCACAGTGGGAGGCTGTCTAGATCTTTTGTTTGTTTGTTTGTTTGTTTTATCTTCAAACCCTTGTGTCGAGGGCTTGTCCAGATCTTTAGAGTCACTCGCCCTGGGTTTAAAGCTAACCCTACTTCTCTTAGTGTGTGATAAAAAGGGACCTGCATGCACTCCTAGGAGACTTCCCTGGTGGCTCAGATGGTAAGGCGTCTGCCTACAGTGTGGGAGACCCAGGTTCAATCCCTGGGTCGGGAAGGTCTCCTGGAGAAGGAAATGGCAGCCCACTCCAGTTTTTTGCCTGGAGAATCCCATGGACAGAGGAGCCTGGTGGGCTACAGTCCATGGGGTTGCAAAGTGTCAGACACAACTGAGCGACTTCACTTCACTTCACTGGGGTTCTCAGCGCTGAAGGAATGAGTAGTTGGCAGGTAGGATACCTCAGTCAATGAATTGGTTGTAGAACCAGCTGAGATGAAGGGGGCATATGTCCTCCCATGAGGAGAGCGCGGCAACCCACTCCAGTGTTCTTGCCTGGAGAATCCCACGGGTGGGGAGCCTGGTGGGCTGCAGTCCACGGGATGCAGGGCGTCGGACACGGCTGAAGAGACTTGCATGCGGTACGCACGTCATCTCACAGAGTAGACGCCCACTTCAGGGCGAGTGTTACCTTCAGCATTGGGAGGTGATGGGTCCAGAGAAGCAGATTCAACTTTCAGTCCACAGACCAGGAGAGGCACAGGAAGAGAGGCTCGGGGTTTACCTGGAATTCCAGCAGTCCTGCCAGCGGAGCCCGCCTGGGAGAAGGGGGACCCTAATCACCCCCCAGTACAGAAGGACACAGCAGGACTAGAGGCTGGAGGAGAAAGAGCCAAGACACACTTGGAGGAAGGGGCAGAAGGCACCTGGAGGAGGAAGGGGCGGTCAGGACAGAAATCATCCTGGCATCGCGGCACACGTGGACCAGCCATGTGTTACAGAACCAATGACCGAAACCGCCTGCTTCGGCCAGACGCAGCAATAACCACGCGGGTGACTCGTCTCGCAACAGGACGTCCTGGTGAGGAACGTGGCGATGCCGCTGAAAACTAACTGGGGGAACTCAGGAGGGGCCAGAAGAAGGGAGGAGGCTGAATTGGGAAGAAGGACCTCAAACCGGGCCAAATATGGGCCAAGCAAGGTGGCTGGCCAGAGACAACGCGGAAACTGGCTCCATCACCGCAAACCCTGAGGCTGCGAGCCGTGCGGCAGGGCGGTCTCCCGGGCTCCCGGACACCTCTGCCGTCCGCCTGGCACCTCTTCCTAGGAACGCCTCTTGCTCTGTCAGCGCGTGTGTCTCCTCAGACAATTCATTTCCGAGTGTTCGACAAGAGCCCACTCTTGAACCCCGGAAGGGTAACACTTGTGGCGAGGTGAGCTTGCTTTGAAAATCTTGCCGTTGTTTAGTCGCTGAGTTGTGTCCGACTCTTTCTGCGAGCCCATGGGCTGTAACCCGCCAGGCTCCTCTGTCCATGGAATTTTTCAGGCAAAAAATGTTGGAGCGGGTCGTCATTTCCTCCTCCAGGGGATCTTCCCGACCCAGGGAACGAACCCTCGGCTTCTCACACATCTCCTGCACTGCAGGCAAATTCCTTCCCGCTGAGCCACCGGGGAATCCAGCAACAGAAAATACAGGGAAATTCCACGAGAGACTTACTTTTTCATCGTGTTGAACTTGGGCACGTTATGCCTGATGGAAAATCCATCTGTTTATCTCCTGCCTGTCCTTCCCTGCTTATTAGCTTAGGAGCTAATAATAATTATAATAAAAAAGCCAGGAGCAAGAGATTGCACTTGCTTTGGCGTGTTTGCCACAGAGACAGGAAAACCCGTGGCTCGTTACCTCTGGCTCTTGCCAAGCGCCCGCAGCTGAAGACTTAGCAGAACTGCAGCGTTTTCAGACGCGTGCCATTTCTTTCCTACAACCTGCAGTCCAGGAACAGCCTTCTTCTCTGTGAGGAGATGCCTCACACGTGCTTCAGAACCTGCCTCCACAGTTGTTGGAAAGCAGTTTCCAGCAAAACCAGTCTTTTTTTTTTTTTTTTTTAAAAGCAATTACTTTTTCCCTAGAGCCTCTGTTATTTGGAAAATATATGTTTGAAATGTGACACTGTTTTCACATCTCGCAGTCACTTTTCCTGCTGCTTCCCGGGGATCCTAGCAGAGAGCTCACGACAGGTAATTATGTGCTTGCTGTGAACGGTGAGGGCAAACATCGAGGGCTCAGACTCGAAGGGTCTGAGTGCCTTTCCCGATGCTTTTTTCTGATTCAGATCCTGGAGGCTCTGCTCCAGACAGACTGCAGGTACCACCATACTGTTTATTTAGCTCGTCTCCCCACCAATTTACTTTAGCAACTCGTCCATCACCTCTGCAGCACAGACACTTCTCCATCTATTTCCAAGTGCAGCTAGATATGGTATGAGGTTGGCTGGCAGGAAACATGCCAATTTCTCTCACATGGGGCACTTGCAGCTCTGCAGTCCTGCATACCAGGCAAGGCTCCCAAGGTCTAAGTTGGAAGCATTTAATATGAGAAGGGGCTTGAGGGGGGAAGTTATAGTGAGAACCGTTCACTTTCTCCTCCGGACAGAGGGAAAAGGGAGGAGGAAGCTCTATCAGGACAAAGCAGTGGTGATCTGAGAAGCAGGATCTGAAGGAAAGTTTGAGGATGAATCAGAATGTGACCTGCACTGGAAGCTAGCTGCAATGCCCCGAGGAGCTCCTCCGTCCGTGGGATTCTCGAGGCGAGGCTACTGGAGGGGGTGCCATTTCCTCCTCCAGGGGATCTTCCCAACCCAGGGGTTGAACCCAGGCTCTCCTGCTTTGCAGGCAGATTCTTTACTGTCTGAGCTACCAGGGAAGGTAAGGAGTTTAAATGTAAATTTTGATAAAAATGTTAAGTGAATAATCTGATTGCATAATGGAGCTCTAACCTTGTTAATAGCACTCTAACAATAGTAACATCAATAATAAAAAATAGAATTGATAATAAAAATCATTATCAGAATATTTAAGACATTCCGAGACCCAACATAACGTAGCAGCCTTTCCCCTATATCCCATGTACTTGTGGTCATCGTGGCATCTCCCAGCACCAGGACCCCCAAGGCTACTGCAAGGATTCCGAGCTCCAGGGGCACAATGCCACTTGCTGGCTGTGTGATTCATCCTTGGCTTCCCTGTTGCACAGTGAGGACGAGGGCAGTGCATCTCTCATAGGTTTGCAAGCCTCTTGGGATAACACGCATCAAGCAGGCAGCCGTGATACACCGCAGGCATCTGGCAGGTGGTCTTTATTCTTCCTTCTGTCTTCATCCTACTTCCCAGAGCACTTCCCAGGATCCCGCTCAGACCCAGAGCCTGACTTCCTGCTCTCCCTGCTCTGTCTGCCATCTGCCCGAAACACTATGTGTGCTGACTGATGCTGACATGGGAGCCACATTCTCTAAGCCACCCCGGAGAGTGCTGTCATTCGGATTGGACCAGGCTCCTGGCTGCTGAGGTGTTAGAGATGTTCCAGAGCTAGGGCTGCTTGGAATGCCCTGTGGCCCCATGTCACCTAGGAGACCACTTGGGATTTCACTGTGTGTAGATCCCTGGCATAGCTCCTTCCCACGAAAGTGACTTTCGGAGCTGAATTAATATAGCACCGCTGCCTTGGAGAACAAGGAGATTAAACCAGTGAATCCTAAAGGAAATCAACCCTGCATTTTCATTGGAAGGACTGAGGTTGAAGCTGAAGCTCCAGTATTTTGGCACATGATGCGAAGAGCTGACTCATTGGAAAAAACCCTGATGCTGCGAAAGATCAAAGGTAGGAGGAGAAGGGGGCAGCGGAAGATGAGATGGTTGGATGGCATAACCAACTGGATGGACTTGAATTTGGGAGATAGTGAAGGACAGGGACGCTTGGTGTGCTGCAGTCCATGGGGTCAAAAAGAGTCAGACATAATTCAGAATTGAATGAAAACAGCAATCAATGAATTCTTATACCTGTCATAACAAATCGCCCACATTCTGTGGCTTAAAATAACAGACAAGTATCATCTCATCTTGCCTTTCTAGAGGTCAGACATCTGACATGGATCTCCCTGGGTCAATATCAAGGTGGTGGCTGCTGCCTGCCTTTCTGGAGTGTCTTGGAGAGAGTCCTTTCTCATCTTTTCTGACTTCCAGAGGTCACACACACCCCTCAGCTTGTGGTTCCTTCCCTTGTCTTCAAAGCCAGAAATGTCACATCGCCCTCTGACTGACCACAGTGGGAAAGCGTCTCCTTTTTAAGGACTCCTGCAGTTAGACTGAGTCCTTCTGGAAAATCCAGGATAATCTCCCAGTTCAAAATTCTTAACAGCATCTGCTATATCCTCTTTTCTATGTAAAGTCACATATTCCCAGATTCTGGCCTTCACGTTTCTGGGGGCCTTGATTCTGTTTCCACAGGTGTAGGCGTTGATATAGGTGTGCGTGTCAATGCCAAAGAGAACGCCTGATTTCATGGTGGGTGTTTTGGGAAATTGTTGGAGCCACTTGGGTTCCCAGGATGCCTACACAGGAGTCAGGACACCCACCCTTTCCTTTCTAAGTCCTGACTGGGGCCAGAGCAGTTCAGACCTGGGTATCTCTAGTCCATTTGTTGGCCTGACTCCCCTGCAGAGACTGACTGGTGCATTGCAAATGCAGATTCATGTCCACTGAGTCTATGATGCCGTCCAACCATCTCATCCTCTATTGTCCCCTTCTGCTCCTGCCCTCAATCTTTCCCAGCATCAGGGTCTTTTCCAACGAGTTAGCTCTCCGCATCAGATGACCAAAGTATTGGAGTTTCAGCTTCAGCATGAGTCCTTCCAATGCATATTCAGGGTTGATTTCCTTTAGGGTTGACTGGTTTGATCTGCTTGCAGTCTGAAGGACTCTAAAGAATCTTCTCCAGCACCACAGTTCAAAGGTGTCAGTTCTCTGGCTCTTGACCTTCTTTATGGTCCAACTGTATCCTACTGCATATCAGAAGAGCTTGTATCCAGAGGACAACCAGGGGACAGCTTCTGCTATGAGATCAGATACACACTCTTGGCTTAAAGAACAATTTGAGACCCATGAAGGTTTTTGTCAAGCTAACACCTGCAGGGTAGTCTGCCTTCAATGGTAGAAGAATCCAAAGACGAGTTTCTTCAGGTTCTTGCTCCCACTCATCATTTATTTCCATTTCTTTAAAGCACATGGTAGCTCTGTTCTTTAATTGAGATATTCAACTGAAGAGAGAAAGAAGAGGGCTTAGAGCTGGAACCCTAGGGCTGGCAATGTAACACTGCCACTTCCTGAATGTGCGATTTCAGGTGAGCTCTGTGATTTCCCATTAATCACTTACCAATCTGTAAGTATATAATACATATGATAATATTTGCCTTAAGGTGTTTGTACTGAAAATTAATTACTGTGGTATTTGTTAAAACAATGTCTAATTCCACAGTGATTCAGTGCTAGCAATAATCAATATTCTCATTCTACTTTTTCACATGATCTTTCAACTTTCATACGCAACCATTCCCCGAATGCAAACAAAAATACCATCTGTTTTTATGACTGTAGAATTCTTTGCTAAGAAAAACGCAACCTCACAGAGACTTTTAGATGAAGACATACTTTAATTTCTCCCCAGGTTTTGATTAAATGCTAAGGGCTGTTGAATCTTCCCTAAATCCACCTTTATTTTTGTAATACATCTAGTGAGCGGAGAGTTCTTCTCTGTTTGATGGCTTTCTCTGTTCATTCTTCACTTTAATAGGCAGAAAAACTTGGCTATTAGACAGAACAATTTTAACACATAGGGTTTTTTATGTTAAAAATTATTGTAAATGAGGTTATGCACCTATGATGGTTAATAGTATGCACTGATTTGGCTGGGACATGGAGAGTTCATATATTTGATCAAATATTATTCTGGGAGTACCTGGGAGGGTGTTTTGGATGAGAATAACGTTGAAGCCGGTGAACTTTCAGTAAAGCCAGTTGTGCTCCATAAGGTAGGTGGACGTCGTTCAATCAGCTGACAGCCTGAATAGTACAGAAGACGTCTTCCCCGAGCAGGAGGGATTTCTCCCCAGGCGACCTTCGGACTTCCCGGGGCACACTGGCTCTTTCTGGTTCTACAGGAGGAAGACTGCCCTCGGGCTTGAACGGGGACTCCGGCTCTCTGGTCTCCAGGCTAGAGGCCTTCCAACAGGAGGTGCAGTACCTGTTTCTCTGGGTCTCCAGTCTGCTGGCTGGACTTGCCAGTCTCCATAATCCCTAGGGCTTCCCTGGTGGCTTAGTAAGTAAAGAACCCACATGCAAGGCAGGAGACCCAGGTTCAATCCCTGGGTCGGGAAGATCCCCTGGAGGAGGAAATGGCAGCCCACACAGCCCTTGGGGCAGCAGAGTTGGACACGATTTAGCATCTAAAGCACCCACCACCTCTGTAATCCCATGAGCCAATTGCTTGTAATGAATCACTGTATATGCACAGACACACACACACCATAGTTCTGTTTCTCTGGCAAACACTGACTAACACAGCATCTGAACCCCGGGGAAAAGAAATCATAAAATACCGTTTGTTTGTTTTCTTGTCCTCCCGTAGTTTTGAAGGACCTCCTACTCTATGTAACTGAAGGACCTTACAAAATGCAGCGACAGGCCCAGTGCAGTCACAGCTGTGAGGTGACACAGACAGAAGCAGGGAGGCGGACCCTGGACACAGACAGAAGCAGGGAGGCGGACCCTGGGGACAGACAGAAGCAGGGAGGCGGACCCTGGGGACAGGAGCAGGGAGGCCGTGCATTCCTGAGATCAGGGAGGGCGCCGGGCGTACACGACTGACCTTGCGGATTTTACAGATCTCGGTGGGATTCTACCTCTGTTTTCTTTAAAAAAAAAATCATGGATTTATAAAAGAAAGTTGGTGTATTTTGACTTCTTAAGCATCTTAAGGGATGAGATTTCTGATGCTAAGCATTTAAAACTAACAAACAACTGTAAGAACAGCAACAAAAAACCCACAAGCATAGCCTTATTTTGAATGTTTCAAGAGGCTCCTGGCAGGTCAGCTTAAACGAGGACTCTAGGTTCAGCGACAGAAATCCTGATACAGAACCATAAAAATAGAACAGTTCAGGATGGGGGACACGTGCAGCCATGGCTGATTCATGTCAACGTATGGCAAAAATCACTTAAAAAAAAGAATAAGCTAAATAATGTGACCACATGCAAATGTTAGTATTCATTTATATATATATATGTATACATGCTCATGCATGTGGCTTTTACATAGACATGTGACATGTATATGAAACAAACGCCCCAGGTTACTCTCCAGGCAGAATGTGCCTGATTCAGCATCGAATCTTCAACAGCGGCCCACTGCTTACACAAGGAGGTG